>NW_006797200.1:474412-515543 GCF_000442215.2 Lipotes vexillifer | reverse complement strand
CCCCCCCCCCCCCCCGCTTCTAGTTACCATTTCTGGCTTCTCAACACATCCTACACTTTTCTCTAAGTGCCCAAACATATGATTGAGATTAGAGTGAACTTGGACAACCCATAGTTCCAATGGGGTGAGGTTGAAAGGCAGAGGAGCGCGGGAGAAACAGAAACAGAGGGACCCACACCCTCCTGCGCTAACACTGGCTGTTTCATTCCAGGAATAATTGTAGGGTTCTACTTTTAGGGGTCTTCTTTCATTTGGGGATTAGGAATCAAAAGCAACATTCATGCAGGAGGTTACCTGGATGGAGACAGAGGCTGGATATGCCAGGGTTCCAAGCCTTGCTTATTTGCACTGAGGTAGCCAAAGCTTGCCTATTCACTAACAAATAGCTTTTGAATATCTGTTAATACCAGGCATGCTGTGGACACATCTCAGGGCAGCCCTCAAACTATTCCAATGCCTCTATCCCTCTTTCTACATCAGGCTTTATAATAATGTGTTGCAAACTCAGAAAGCATCACTTTACAACCCCCTGGTCTTTCTCTACAGCCATACTTCGTACCACTGTCTACCATTCCCTTCAGCAACACAAGGCATCTTGCCATGTTCCTGAAAGCTGATTTTCTTCAAGCAACTGCATCCCTATTCTGGCCTCTAAGCCTGGAGGACCTTCCCTCTTTTAATCTTTAGAACCTATAAAAAGCTTATGTTAGTTTGCTAGGGCTGCCATAACAAATTACCACAAATCGGTTGGCTGAAACAACAGAAATTTATTCTCTCACCATTTTGGAGGCTAGAGTCCAAAATCAAGGTCTTCTGTCAGCAGGGCTGGGTTTTTTTTTCCTGAAGGTTAAGGAAGAATATGATCCATATCTCTCCCCTAGCTTCTGGTGGTTCGCTGGCACACAAGGTGTTTGGCACACCTTTACTTGCAGAAGCAGCACCCTGATCTCTGCCTTCACCTTCACACGGCGTTCTCCCCGTATACATGTCACTGTGTCCAAATTTCCCCCTTTATATGAAGACTTCAGTCACATTGGATTAGGTTCCATCCTAATGACTTCATTTTAACTGATTATACCTTCAATGAACCTATTTCCAAATAGGTCACCTTGTGAGGTACTGGGGTTTGGGACTTCAACTATGAATTTAGGGGGACACAATTCAATGCCCTTAACAATGCCCCTTTCATGAGTCAAAACAACAGAGTTGAGAGCTCTCCCCACATCCCTGGGCACACATTTAATTTTTCCTAAAAATACTCATTATATAGCAACGGTCTCATTGAACTTTAATTGTCTGCTCAACTATCTCCTGCATCGGTCTTTGAGTTGCACAAGATCGTGACCCTTCAGCCCATGGATGTTCAGTGAATGTTTCTGAAAGAAATAACCCATTCAAAATTGCCTCCTTTATGCTGAGGGCTGGAGGGAAGCACAAAGAGCAAAGTCATGAAGACACCGCCAGCTACCTCCTTTTATAGAGAGGTCATAAGGGAGAAAGGGGGTTCCCTGGTCTCTGGAGATGGACTTCTTTTTCAGGGCCCCCTGCCCCACTGCCTTAAAGTCATTATTCATCCATCCACTTCTCCTGCTTTCTGTTTCTTTTTCTTTTTTCTTTCTTTTTTCTTTTTTTTTAATGCCCAACCTTCCTTACTCCCCCCTGCCACCAAGACACTTACGACATATGTCCCCAGCATGTGCTGAATCTCAACAGCTATTGTCATGAGGATGAAAGAAGTACAGAAAACTAGGAGTTTATCAAAGTATTCCTAATATAATTTATAGGCTGTCAGCAGTTGTTTATGCCTTCATATTAATCCTGGGATTTATATTTATTTTATTCTGATGATATCATATGATGTATAATTGCTTTGGAGAGTTTAGAATTGCTTTTGTAGAACTATGGGCTTGAGTCATGAAGTCTAATGCCTTGTTGCCAACAGTCTTTTGTCATGTGGAGGAGGATGTTTCCTGTCTCTTCTCATTCAGAAGAGAGTGTTTCACACCCCAGTGAGTTAATAAAAATGGAGAGAGTGTGTGATCTTGATCTCACAGCAGGCTTTCTCAGAAGCTCTTAATTGGGGCTACATATGCTAGACACATTTGAAGTGCTTGCCAGATTCCATAACCCCGTTTGGAAATGGATCTCCTATTCCATCCTAAAAGAGAGATCAGGATAGCCGTGATCGTACTGGGTGACTCTGCTTCTGGATCCCACCTGCAAAGTTCATGGGCAGGTACCTGACTCAGGGGGAGCCAGTCAGCTTTACTCTTGGGAAATGAATTGAGCCTCATGAAATATGCTGTAAGATTGGGACTGACTCTCAATCAATAAGGTCATACAAGGCTAGAGCCAGTGTTGCTATACAAACCGTATGCCAACTAGAGTTATAAGGAAGAAGAAACCTACAGCCTCCCAAAGGAAGTGACCTGCACAGAGGAGGGTGTAGTCTGTGCAGGGAAAAGCAAAGATGTGGAGCCACATTGACAAACATCTAGGGTCCAGGTTGCCTCATGACACATGTCCCTCGAATATGCCACTTTGGGGGTTCTTGTATTTATTGCAGCAATGTCATCCATGATGAAGGTCCCTTTGTGTGGCAGCTCTAAACAAAAAAAACATAGCATAGGACTATTCTGATTTAGAGTTCAAAGTAGATGTTACCGATTCCAAGCTCTCGCTCTGCTGGAGGCACAACAGGCCAATAAATCAGGAGACGAGGTGTTGACGCAAGTAATAGCAGCTTTATTTGGAAAGCCAGGCATCCGAGAAGATGGTGGACTAGCATCCTAGAGTACCATCTTATCAGAGTCTGGATGCTAATTTCTTTCATAGAATGGAGAGGGGGAGGAGGTGAGGAAGTAAAGTAAAAAGTCATAAGTCTTGTAAAATATCTCCTGATTTGGGCCAGCCTCAGAGAGGGGGTGTGTTAATTTCTTCTTTTCTGCAGTTATTCACAGGTGGGCAGGGTCAGGGTGTTTCCCTGTGAGCTGAACAGAGGCACTCTAGTTTAATATTCAGGCAGAGAAGCAGGGTTCCCCGAGGAAGGCCACTATGTATGCTTATAGTTATAAACAGAACAAAAACAATGGAAAGCAAAGGTCAAAGTAAAAGAAACAGATCCAACATGGAGTCATATTTTTTTCTTCCCTGTTACATAGAGGTAAATTTGGTGGTCTATGTATTAGTTACCTATGCTGCATAACAAATTATCCCAAAACATAACATCTTCAAACATTAAACACTTATTATCTCACACTGTTTCTGTGAATCCAAGAGAGGGTTAGCTGGGTGATTCTGGCTCCCAAAGTAGCAATTAGGCTACTGTTCATGGCTGCCTTCATCAGAAGACTTGACTGGGTTGGAAAATCCACTTCCAAAGTGTTTCCCTTACCTGCTCACAAGTTAGTGCTGGTTATTGGCAGGAGGTCTCTGTTCCTCAGCCAGCGGCCCTCTCCATGGGGCTATCAAGTGTCCTCATTGTGGGGCTGTTGGTTTCTCCACAACTAGTGGGCTAAGAGAGAGTCAAGTGCAAGCAGTATTTTATAACCTCACTATAAAAGGGCTACTCTAA
Organism: Lipotes vexillifer; assembly: GCF_000442215.2. Classification (NCBI taxonomy): domain Eukaryota; kingdom Metazoa; phylum Chordata; class Mammalia; order Artiodactyla; family Lipotidae; genus Lipotes; species Lipotes vexillifer. The sequence continues at coordinate 511,969 of NW_006797200.1, read as the reverse complement.
TTTTGACAACCTCCTACTGGTTACACATCTTTTCATGTACCTCTTGGCCATCTGTATGTCTTCTTTGGAGAAATGTCTCTTTAGGTCTTCTGCCCATTTCTTTTTTTTGTGGTTCGCGGGTCTCACACTGTTGTGGCCTCTCCCATTGTGGAGCAACAGGCTCTGGATGCGCAGGCTCAGCGGCCATGGCTCACGGGCCCAGCCACTCCAGCGGCATGTGGGATCTTCCCGGACCGGGGCACGAACCTGTGTCCCCTGCATCGGCAGGCGGACTCTCAACCATTGTGCCACCAGGGAAGCCCTTCTGCCCGTTTCTTGATTGAGTTGCTTGTTTTTTTGATATTGAGCTGCATGAGCAAAGGAAGTCAGACAGAGAAAGATAAATATCATATGATATTGCTTACATGTGGAATCTAAAAAAATGATACACACGAACTTATTTACAAAGCAGAAACAGACTCACAGACTTAGAAAACAAACTTATGGTTACCAAAGGCGAAAGGTGGGGGGAGGGATAAATCAGGAGTTTGGCATTAACATATACACACTACTATATTTAAAACAGATAACCAACAGGGACCTACTGTAGAGCACAGGGAATGCTACTCAATATTCTGTAATAACCTAAACGGGAAGAGAATTTGAAAAAAGAATAGATATATGTATAACTGAGTCACTTTGCTGTACACCTGAAACTAAGACATTGTAAATCAACTATTCTCCAATATAAAATAAAAAATTAAAAAAAAAAATTACCCATGTATACACACTGGTCTATCTGCCAGACACACCTTGTCTCCATACATGTGTTCATACCATTCCTATGGTTTTAACGCCCCTCCTTCTCTCTGTTCCTTAAACTCCCTGCTCATACTCATCCTCCAAGGTCTTATTTGCATGTCACCTCTTTTCAGTTTAGCTTCCGCTGATCTGCTGGTACCCAAAGAAAACATCTTGTGCCCCTTCCAGTGTTTCATGTACATCCTGCCTAGCACTCTTGTCATATTTATTCCATTCTGTGGTTGGACCAAGAACCAGAAACTATGCTAAGTACTGAAGACAGGAAATAGGTAGGGAATGGCTATATAGGTGCTGGAAAAGCTCAGAAGCCAACGGCCATGATCCGAAACACAGCTAAGGTATGAATCCCTGGAGTTGAGTCTCAGCTTCTGGGTGAATCTCAGGACTCCCTCAGAACTGCCAACCCCAGTTCAGGACAGCACAATTCACTGAATGCTGAAATGAGCAATGCTCAGTAATTCCAAACCAGTGATGGCAACATGTTAGAATATGTGTTCTTTGCCCAGCCCTTCAAATTACTAAGTTCTTCTCATCTGTCACTTGGTGGTGAGTAAGCCCTAGTGATTGGAAAGATTGAATTAGAGCTTATGTGTACCTCGGATCTCCCCTTGCCTTCTCCACTCAGCCTCCTAGGAGGGAAAGTGGATCAGGACTTCTCCCTTGGGGAACAGGGGGGAAAATGCTCTGGGGAGGGGTGTATGTATGTGTGTGCATGTCCTTTGTAAATGAGAGTATCTACCAGGTCCTAGGGATGGGCGACACAGGTCTGTTGAAGGTGTGTTTGACAAAGTCTTGATGCAACTTTTTATTGGTCACTCTCCATCCCTGAGAATTAATCCTGTAAATTAACATTTATTGCTGCTTATTATGTACCAGGCACCATGTTAACCCCTTTGCACACATTATTTCATTTCAGACTCATAACACCTGGCAAAGGAGGTATCAAAATCAATATTCCCATTTTACACATGGAGAAACCGAGGCTCAGAGAGGTGAAACAACTCAGAGTAAACAGTGGTGGCAGAATATGAATCAAGGAGTATCTAAGTCTAGGCCCCCCAGTATATTCTTGACTCTCCAGTTCTGCCATTTGCTCACCTCTTAATGGACAAGATGATAGCAAACAATTTTTAACACCCATCACACATTGAGTCCGTCAACAAACACCACCCTAAGGGCAGGGAGGTACATACAAGGCCAACATTCATCCATTTACCTAGTAATTGCCAGTTGTCCCGGAATTCCAGTGGGTTTAGAAATTATCCCACCCCCTATCATTCTTAAAAGTCCCAGGTTCGGGACTTCCCTGCTGGTCCAGTGGTTAAGAATCCACACTTCCACTGCAGGGGGCACGGGCTCAAACCCTGGTTGGGGAACTGAGAAGATCCCACATGTGGCATGGCCAAAAAAAAAAAAAAGCAAGAAAAAAAATATCCCAGGTTTGATAACACATTATGTACTCACTCAATATAGAGGCACTGTTTGCTGCAGTACCTAGAACACAGTAGCTTCTTGCAAAGTATTAGTATAATTGAAAGGTACTTAGTTCTCTGGGGACCAGTATCATACCCAGGCTGAGGTGGTACCCCTAAACACTATCTGCACCTCTCAGAGGAGGCAAGTGAGGCCCTCACCATAAGAAATGACCCCAACCCAATGTCCCCTGCCCCATTATCCCAACACTTCCTTTATCAAGAGCAACAGTGGGTCCCTAGGTTCAAGCACCCATGATTTAACTCAATGTCTCTGAACCAGTGGACCCCGCACCCTTGACCCTGCAACCCTAGCACCGTGATATGGTCTGCCCTCCTGTTCTCCCACTTGCCTTATTTCCTCCCACTTTCTGCATATGTGGCCTCTTCCCTCCCCTGAGTCTGGTCACTAATAATGCTCATTTCTAATGAATAGCCCCAGCACTGTGGGAACCACATAGTAAAGGAATGTCAGTATCTGCCAAGCCAGGGTCATGCTGGTGTCAGTGGCCTCAGCCCTCTCTGTGGTCACTGCTGGCGCAGGCTTAAAGGCATTCGTCAGTCCCAGCTACACCCCTGTCCTTGGGGGTCCCCACCTTTGATCTTTCACAAGCCTCTCCATAGCCACATCCTGGCTCTCGCAAGTTGTAAACTGCCATGCCTGTCCTCTCTGGAGGCCAATGGAATTTTGTGTGTCTCTTTCTTCCATGTCTCAGTTGAAGCCTTTATACATGTTGGCCCAGACACCTGGACTCTTCCTCCTCGTGTCCTCTGCCTGGCTGACCCTTTCTCACACCTTATATCTCAACTGACAAGCCATCCATTGTGAGAGGCCTCCCATGACCACTCTCTACTGAAGCATCCCTAAGCACACAGTTTCTTACAAGTTAAATGACCACATTTAGCTTCATTGTTTGGCTTCTCCACTAGAATAGAAGGCCCACAAGGCCAGGTCCAATGATTGACTTTCCAGCACTATCTCTCCAGGTCAGGTATGGGCTGGACCACCATTGGTGAGATGTGGCTATGTTTCCTCTGACTGTGCTCTATCTCCCAGGGCTGTAACTACTTGTATTTCTCCAAAAAGGATCACTTGGTGTTTGACTTTTGCATCCAGCTGGGGTATGCGACTTTTTTATAGCTTCCATCTGATGCCTTCTTAAACTCCATGGATTCTCTAAAGTTAAGGATAACAGTTCATGCTTGTAAGTGGTTATTTTATTATCCTAAATCAGATTGTTGATTTTTATGCCTGAAGGGTATTGGGTAAAAGTGAAGTTATGGAAATTATTGTTTATTGAGGGCTAATCTGTGCCATGAACTAGGCTAGGAATGTCACAGAATTCAAAGCAACTGTCTTAGACTCTTCAGACTACTATAACACAAACTATAACATGGGTGGCTTTTAAACAGCAAAAAGGAACATTATTTCTCACACTTCTGGATGCTGGGAAGTGGAAGATTCAGTGTCTGGTGAGAACCCACTTTGGGGTTTGTAGAAGGTGCCTTTTCAGTGTCCTCATTTGGTCGAAGGGGCTAAGGAGCTCCGTGGAATCTCTTTTATAAAAGAACACGATTTAATCCTATTCATGAGGGCTCCATCTTCATGATCTAATCAGCTCCCAAAGGCCCCACTTTCTGATATCATCACCCTGGGGGTTAGGTTTCAACTTATGAATTTGGGGGGGACACAAACATTTAATCTATAGAAACAACTAATAAAATACATGGGTAATTGCTTTGCTAACAGTGACCTGGTATCTAGAAAGCTGTCTAGAAATGTTAGTTTCCATGGTTGGTGATGGTTAGCTTTAGTCCTTACAGAATTAATTGACCATATTTTGCTTTGATGGTTACAGTTAAGATAAACCTCAACTCAGGGTAGCTTAAATGACAAGGGGAATTCAAAAGCTCATGTAACTCAGTGGTTCAAGGGAGTCCACTTTCGGTGCAGTACCATCCAGGATTTAAATGTTATATTAAAGAATAGGGCTCTATCTCGTCATTTCTTGGCTGTGCTTGGCTGGGCAACATTTTCTGAAAAGCTCTTATTGAGGTCTGATGAGGACCACCAACAGTTTCTGAGGTTTACCTCCTTCCTCTTTCACATCCAGTGTGTGTTGTGGGGGAAGGAGGGAGGCATCTTTCGATTTCATCCTCTGAAGAAACAGGCTCTCCTCTCCTTGCGACCTCAGAACATGTCCCCTTGGGCTAAGGATGCTGGTCAGGTTACATGCTGGGTCCTGAAGTTATCACTGTGGCCAGAGTGGACTGGTTGTCCTAAGTCAATTACACATTCTGGGCTGACTGTCAATCTCATCACATATGCACAGTGGGGGGATGGGAGAAGGGTGAGTTTCCTGTGGGCAATCAGTGCACTCTAGGAGGAGAAGCCAGTCCTGAGCGCTGGGAAGAGAACCAATAAATGTCCCTGTTGTAGCTTACCTCTACAGGCATGATGTTTTGCTTAGATGTCAATCATTAATTCATTCATTGAAGGGACTTTATTCTAGCATCTGCCTTTTACCAGAGGAGCTGAAGATACAGAAACGATCATGATTGGACCACTGCTCATGAAGAGCTTGCAGCCCAAAGAGGAAGTTATTTTCTACAGCATTAAAGGATGCACAACAAAGGTGGCGCCTTCCCTGGATCTTAAAAGATGTCTCATTTTCCTAGCAGAAAGTGTTGGATGAGGGTGGAGAGTGAAGGAAGTCATTGCAGGTGTGTGTACAATGGTGTGTAAAGACCTAAACAAGCCCCAGGAATGGAGCAGAGTTGCATGAAGACAGAGCCCAGGAGGAAGGGATGAGAGTGACAGGAGGGAAGAAGAAAGAGAAGGTGGACCACGCTGAGATAAGCCACGTGCACCACTGTTCAAAGAACTGGTGAGGTTTTATATCAGTGGATCTTAACCACAGTTCAGAGAGCAACTGACTAAGCAATTAAAAAAATGTAAGTTTGCTTCCTAACTTCTGCCATAAAATAATATAAATTCTATATGGCTTTAAAAGTTAAAATAAAAAACAAAATGAATAACACTCCACTGTGCACATATATATATTACTCAGCCATAAGAAGGAAGGAAATAATGCCATTTGCAGCAACATGGACGGACCTAGAGATTATCATACTAAATGAAGTAAGTCAGACAGAGAAAGACAAATATCATGTGATATCGCTTACATGTGGAACCTGAAAAGATGTTACAAATAAACTTATTTACAAAACAGAAATAGATTCACAGACATATAAGACAAACTTATGGTTACCAAAGGGGAAGAAGCATGGAGATAAATTAGGAGTTTGAGATTAATTTATACACACTACTATATATAAAATAGATAACAAACAAGGACCTACTGTATAGCAAGGGAACTATACTCAGTATCTCACAATAACCTATAATGGAAAAGAATCTGAAAAAGAATATGAATATGCAAAATTGAATCACTTTGCTGTATACCTGAAACTAACACAACATTGTGTATCAACTATACTCCAATATAAAATAAAAAAAAACCCAAAGATCATGAACATATGTTTAATCTTATTGTTCATAAATGAATGCAAATTAGATTATAAGTTTTTTATCAGAGTAACAAAGAATTTTTGTTAGTTTTTCATGATGCTTACCAGTGCAGGCATGTGGTGGGAACACTGCCTCCTCTCTGGGCTCTTAAATAATAATTAGTCCTAATTATATAGGACTTAGCCTAGCATGGTTTTGAGCACTTCTATGCATATTAACCTATTTATTCACACAAGGAAACTTACATACAGTGCAGGTATGTGATGAAGACCCCATGGCTATTAAGGAACAGAAATGTTTTTTTTGTTGCTGTTGTTGTTATTTTTTTAAACACACTTTTTACTTATTTATTTTTTAATTAATTAATTTATTTATTTATTTATTTATTTTGTGGTACGTGGGCCTCTCACTGTTGTGGCCTCTCCCGTTGTGGAGCACAGGCTCCGGACGCACAGGCTCAGCGGCCATGGCTCACGGGCCCAGCCGCTCCACGGCATGTGGGATCTTCCCGGACCAGGGCATGAACCCGTGTCCCCTGCATCGGCAGGCGGACTCTCAACCACTGCACCACCAGGGAAGCCCAAAACAGTGTTTTGAATGTGGGTATATGGCCCCTGAATTTGTGCTTTAACCACTATTATTCTTATTCCATACCATGTGTCTAGTTCCAAACAAGATGAATAGAGGAAAAAAGCCATGAGGATTAGGTAGGAGGAGAGAGGATGATCCTGAAGCCTTCACTGTGTGGATGACAAGCAGTATTGAGGAGACCTTTAAAAGGAGGAGCAATCACTTCCACTGCACTCACCATGCGTTTGTCCAGTCCCTTGTAGAGCAAGAAACACGACCATCGGGGGTTAGGCAAAGCAGGAAACTTTTACCTCTGTTACCAAGGAGCTGATGTAGAGAAGCAGTTTCTAGTAGTCAAGTTTGCTCCAATAATCAGGGAAGACTCTGTTTAAAGAATATATTTTCTGTCATAAATTTACAAATGATTCATCTGCCTGGCTCAGAAATGTGGAACTTCACCTTGCCAGGAGGGAGAGGTGCACCCTCACTGCCCGAGGCGTCCCTGAAGGCAGGGGGCCTGGCCTGCCAGAAGAAGCCTTGCTCCATAGAAACTGCAGAAGTGAAGCCTGAGGTCTGAGGGTCTCCAGCTCAGATGTCTGTTCTTGGACCCCCTCCGTCGGTTAGTGCAATGCTCCCCTGGGTGCTTAAGGATTCTTTGCTCAGTGAATTTATCCACAGAACAGCCCATCATGCTACGATGCTGCAGGAAGGTTGGCCTCCATTCTGGGATGAGAATGGCCTAACTTGCTTTAGGAGATGCTAAGACAAAATTGGTCAGCTCTATATATTGAACCAAACTAAAGCCTTTCTATGGCCTGACAATTCCATTCCTAGATATATACCCAAGAAAGATGAGGGCTGAAGTTCACCAAAAACACAAACGAGAATACTCAAAACCATTTAATTCAAAAAGCCAAAAACTGGAAACAGCCCTAAGGTCGACCACAGAACAGATGAAATTATTGTGGTATATCCACACCATGGACCAGCTGAGACACAGACTGACATAGGCGAGCCTCACAGATGTGCTGAGCGAAAGGAGCCAGACAAAAAGACAGCACATTGAAGGCTTCATTTAGATGAAGTTTAAGAACAGAGAAGGCTAAATATGGCTAGAGGTCAGAGAGTTGCCTGTATGGATGGTATTGATTGGGAAGGAGCATGTGTTTTGGGGCTACTAGAAACATTCTCCATTGTGGTCCGAGTGGTGGTTACACAGGTGTCTGCATATGTAAAATTTCATCAATATGAACAGTTGATTTGTAGACCTCACTGCATGTCGATTACAACTAAAGTTTACCAAGAGGGCTTCCCTGGTGGCACAGTGGTTGAGAATCCACCTGCCAATGCACGGGACATGGGTTCGAGCCCTGGTCTGGGAAGATCCCACATGCCGCAGAGCAACTAAGCCCGTGAGCCACAATGACTGAGCCTGCGCTCTAGAGCCCACGAGCCACAACTACTGAGCCCACGTGCCACAACTACTGAAGTCCGCGCGTCTAAAGCCCATGCTCTGCAACAAGGGAAGCCACCGCAATGAAAAGCGCTCACACTGCAACGAAGAGTAGCTCCCGCTCGCGGCAGCTAGAGAAAGCCTGCGTGCAGCAACAAGGACCCAAAGCAGCCAAAAATAAATAAATAAATAAATTTTAAAAAACTTACCAAGATATTTGGACAGAATGGCCTCACCTGTCTTGTTTAGTGTGTTCCTGAACAATGTGTATAGAATTCAAATGTTTAGAAGTTGAATAATCTGTTTCCATATCCTAAGAGAGATTGAATTCCCCCAAAGCCAAAACATATCACAAAACTCCAAATAATTAAATGTTTCCAATATTTCATGCAGATTCACACTTGAACATGGCATTAAGCCAAATGAGGAAGGTAAAGACAAGAGCTAATGTTTATATAACCCTTACTGTGCGTGGGGCATTGCCTAAGCCCTTTACGTATTTGATTTAATTACAGAACAAAGCTACGGTTGTCGCTACCACAATGATCATTTCTATGTTGTATATTTGAGAACTAGAGGGCAGAAAGTGTAAGTGATTTCCTAAGGTCTCATCACTAGTAATTAGCAGCACTGAATCCAAATCCAGACATTCTGGCTCTAAAAACCCTGTGCTCAGCCCTACCTCATATTTCTGTTCAAATTGTCACCTCTTTTCAAGCCCAACGATTGCCATCTTTATCTCAATTATATTACATTTAGGAAAGTCTCATTTTCAGCACTAGCATTAGCTTCTGAATTTGTCTGGGTTCTATTTATTTTGAAACATTATGTGCAAACTGCAATAAAAGACTATTTTCCAAATGTGTTTGAGTAGCGGCATTCAATCTTTCAAATAAAAATTTACCTCAAATCCCAAGGTAGGTAAAATGTTAAATTTTTCCAACTGAAGTGGGAGGAGTAAGCAGGGGGGTCCTGGAAGAAGATGGGGTTGGGAGGAGGGGAGGAGGCAAGGATCTTGGCAGCTGCTCCCTTCCGCTGGACTACACCTAAATTTTCATCCTGGAAAACATTGAGCCGTAAAATTCCAAACATAGTCTCAAAAAAAAGTAAATGAAAACAAAGATGGTATTTTTCATGAAAGTGGGAAACATTCTGAAATAAAGCTATGGGCCAGCAGGCAGCACCATGTATGCCAGTTTGAGCTTGGCTTTCACCAACTGGAACAAAGTGGCCCAAATCTGATTTGGAAATAGTGCTATATAGCATTTCTCTATAATATAAGAAAAGGTGCATTGATAAAATATTGAATATGGTCAACCCAAGGACCATGACCAATTTAGGATATAAAGAACAATTTTGCAGCAAAATTCTCCAGGCCTCAAGTCTTCAAATCAAACCCATCCACCTACTCCTAACCCTATTCCCTGGACTGGGACACAATTTGTTTTCCAGTGTGAATATCCCTTGACTTTCCTGTGATTCAGTTTTGAAAAAACTGTGCTTTCATACCTTACATATTGACAATCCTGAACCAACTTTTCTATGTCAATATCATTTTTAGCTTTTGGTTTCAATTTTTTTTTTTTTTTTTTTTTTTTTTGCGGTGCGCGGGCCTCTCTCTGCTGTGGCCTCTCCCGCCGCGGATCACAGGCTCCGGACACGCAGGCTCAGCCTCAGCGGCCATGGCTCATGGGCCCAGCTGCTCCACAGCATATGGGATCCTCCCAGACCGGGGCACGAACCCATGTCCCCTGCATCAGCAGGCAGACTCTCAACCACTGCGCCACCAGGGAAGCCCAGCTTTTGGTTTCTTTTAATTAAAAAAATTAATACATGTTCATGGAAAAAGAAAGAAAGAAATTAAGTAAAACTTTAAACATCAAGAAATGTATCCTGAAAGTAAATTTTCTTCCCATTCCAGAATGGCAGATGTAACTACTGCAGTTGTTTCTCTTTTATCTTTCCAAAATCTTCTCTGTGGGACTGACATGTATGTCTGTGTGTGTGCTCTTTGTGCTTTACTTTACACACTTTTCTGAATCATGTCATTGTTCTTTTCATTTGTTCTTTGTGTTTACTTGAAAATATGTCTTACAAAGTTTGTTAAAGCTTCACCTAATTCTCTGTAAAGACTGAGCACTTTCCCATGTATCGATGAAACCAATTATTCAACTAGTTTCCATCGATGGGTATTTAGGTTGTTACCAATATTTGATCATTGCAAACAAAGTTACAATAAGACTCCTCAGATGTTTCATGACACCCAGATGTAGGATACATTTCTGAAATTCTAGCTGCTGGAACAAAGTTTATGTGCATTTAAAAAAAATGATAGATGTTGGCAAACTGCCTCCAATTCATACTCTAAATAGTTAAGGACAATCCCCTGACCTGTGTATCATCAATTTCAAGTGACAACACTTATACCAAGGAAGGAGGATTTGGAGGTATGGAATGGGGGTTGCTCTTTGCCACCACAAGTTCAATTTCTACAGAGGCACCATTTCACCAGTAGAATAGTGATTATTTAATAAACAATCCAACTTGTAGACCGACTGCAGGAGTTCTCCAGGGTGTATAATTATGGGAAGGCCAAACCAGGGTCAGTCATTGGCCCATGCTGCCTGGCAGATATCTGGGACCTAGGTCTGTGGTCAATGCCATTAAGGCATGGTGTGAGCGCTCCTGAACCTTAGAGACAGAATCTGTTTCAGCCAAGATGCTGATCTGCCTATGAAGCAAGATTCCAAGGTGGAAAGGCCAATGAGAAGGAATAAGTGTCCTCAAACCAAGACCTTGCACACAGTGCAAAAGAATCAAGGGGCCAAGCTAGAAGGACCTTAAGCACCTGTAGGCAGGCCTGCTCCTCAGGCAGGTATGAAGGTGACACCAGCAAGACCAAGGCAGGCCCATCACCAAGCCTTAGGCTTATGTGGCCTTCATTTATAAAGTGCATGCCTTAGAGATTATTTTGAAGAAAGGCTTTAACACAAAACCTTTGGTTCAACGGGCCAGACTAAGTGTGTCTACGTTATCAAGAAGAGATCACCCATCTGGTTCCCACCCCAAAGTCTATGTTCATGGAAATTGAATTCATGGGATTTTACTATGCAGCGCTCTGAGCTCACAGGATGGATGAATCATTGAGGGTTTAGGATAAGTGTTAAAATTCACCCCAGAGCTAATTTAAGAAGCTTTCTCTGGAGTTACATTAAAAATAAGATTTGATTTGCCAGGGCAACTGAGGTCCAGAGAGTGAACCAAGACTTGATTTCCTGGCAGAGTTGCCATTTACAGGCTGCAAGACCTGGGAATGAGAATATCTACCTCACAGGTGTTAATGTGAGCACTTAAACAGATGACGTATGTGAGGGCTTTGGGAAACAGGAGTGTCATAACAAATGTGCAAGCTCGGCTTTCCAGGCCAAGGCGGCCCAGAAGGAAAAGCCGGTCACACACACGGATCTACAGCAGTCCAGAGTATGGGAAGGCCAGCCCGTACACACACTTGGGGGTGGCCCCCCAGGGTGTCTTTGGATTATTGCACACATGGACTTCTCTGTTACTCCACAGAATTTGTTCTCATTGCTCAGGCTCCTGGTGCCTTCAAGTCATGGGGAAATGTGGGGGCATCTCCTGTCCATACTGAAGCTGCCAGGGCCACCTCCTCCTCAAGCCCTTGGAAAGTGATTTCTTCTTGGTCCAGTCATGGAGCTTGCTGGTTTATACAGCTGTGTCCTCCCCAGGCCAATATTATCCCTCAAAGAGAAACACCCTCATTCTGGTTACCTGTGGCTGCATAAAATATCACCCCACAAACTGGAAACTGAACAAGACCCTGTGGGTCTTCCCTCCCAGGCACATGAGCCCTTCTGTGTCCCCCCATTTCTTGTTTGTAGGAAATAGGCTTCAGTCTCCATGACCTTCCCTGAATTCCAAAGGGCAGATTCAAGCAGTTGCTAATCAGGGAAGGGTGAGGATACAGAGACAAGGGAGGAGCAGTCAAGAAACAACAGTGCAGCCTTGGGACAGTGTCCTGGTTCCTCCTCAAGGTATACATATATCAGTATCTTTGAGCTCTTCTATAGAACTAAAACCCCCAACAAATGGAGATTTTAACTACTTAATGAAGCATTCCTTTTTTTTTTTTTTTTTTTGCTGTATGCGGGCCTCTCACTGCTGTGGCCTCTCCCGTTGCGGAGCACAGACTCCGGACGCGCAGGCTCAGCGGCCATGGCTCACGGGCCCAGCCACTCCGCAGCATGTGGGATCTTCCCAGACCGGGGCATGAACCCGTGTCCCCTGCATCGGCAGGCGGACTCTCAACCACTGCGCCACCAGGGAAGCCCCTTAATGAAGCATTCTTCATTCCAGAGAGAAGGTCACAGTTTGATAACCTCAAGAACCACAAAAGCTCATCTGGAGACCACCTGAGGCCAGATTAAAGGAATTCAGGCCCTGCATACACCCTGATCCTTGTCAGCAACCACAGCCTTGAACCAGTGCTATAAAGCTCCTCACCAAATCTCCCTGGGTTGGGACAGTGTTTGAGGGCACGAGCCCACTGTGTCCTCTTTTGCCTGGCAAAGCAATAAAGCTATTCTTTTCTACTTCACTCAAAATTCTGTCTCTGAGATTTGATTCAGCACTGGTGCACAGAGAGAGAGTTTCTGGCATCACACCTAGCTACTTAAGCAATGACATTCATGTTGCTCGTGAATCTGCAGTTTGAGCAGGGCTCAGAGAACAGGTCACTTCAGATCCACTCAGCAACACAGGGGGCTGGAATCATCTGGAAGGTCATTCACATCCATCTCTGACAATTAATGTTGAGGATTAGATGGAACCTTCGCTGGAGCTAGGGCTGGACCACCTGGATGTGGTCTTTGTATGTAGCTGGTTGGCTTCCCCATGGCCTGGTATCTGGGTTCTAAGGGCAGGGGTGACTTCAGTGGGGGAGAAAGAGGAAAAGAGACAGAGAGGGAGATGGAGCTGTATGACCTAGCCTTGGAAGCCACATGGTGTCACAGCAACATATAATATTTATTAGAAGCAAGTCACTTCTAAATACTAAGACTGGCACATAATCAAGGGAGCAGGGAATTAGACTCTACCTTTTGGTGGTAAGAGTGTCAAGAATTTACAGACATATTCTGAAACCACCACACCCTTACACCCAGCCCCATAAGTATTACATTCTTCAATATGAGCTAAAACCCTGCTTTGCCTGGTATTAGCAGGTTCCGAGTCTTTATTATGATTTATCAATGAAACACCTCTTGCCATTTTACTGGCAAGTATTTGTTTTGAGTCCCCTTTCCCTGAGACTCAGATATAAGTCACTTGATGCTAGACTGGGGAAATGATACTCTTCTGTACTCAGAGTCACACTTTCATTTTGTAACCAAGGTTTTTTTTGTGGATTGTCTTGATGACTCCTGTTGTGTAACAAACTATCAAGACTTACATGTCTCAGAGTGGCTGGAGTTCAGCTGATGTGGTTAGGCTTGGCTAGAGAAGCTTGGCTGGGGAAGCTCTACTCTATCTCTCAACCTCCTCCTGGGACCAGGGTGTTAGCCAAGGCATGTGTCATCCATGGTGGGGGCAGAGACAGACTAGGGCAAGTAGAAATAGTTAAGGCCTTTTAAGTCCTAGTCTCAGAATCAGCCGGCTCTCACTTCTACCCACATGTCATTGGTCAAACCAAATCACATGGTCAAGTCCAAAGTCAAGGGTAAGAGGAATGTACTCCACCTATGATAAGGCCACGGCATGTGCATGTGTGGATGCAGGGAATGGTGACGAATAAGAACTATAATGAGATCTAACCCATTAATCAATCTTTTATTTTTATTTTATTTTATTTAAATTTTTTTAAAGAGAGGCATCTTGGGCTTCCCTGGTGGCGCAGTGGTTGAGAGTCCACCTGCCGATTCAGGGGACACGGGTTCGTGCCCCGGTGCGGGAAGATCCCACATGTCATGGAGCGGCTGGGCCCGTAAGCCATGGCCGCTGAGCCTGCGCATCCGGAGCCTGTGCTCCACAATGGGAGAGGCCACAACAGTGAGAGGCCCTCGTACCGCAAAGAAAAAGAGAGAGGGGCATCTTTTTTAAATTAATTAATTAATTAATTTATATTTTTGGTTGTGTTGGGTCTTTGTTTCTGTGCGAGGGCTTTCTCTAGTTGTGGCAAGTGGGGGCCACTCTTCATCACAGTGTGCGGGCCTCTCACTATCGCGGCCTCTTCTGCTGCGGAGCACAGGCTCCAGATGCGCAGGCTCAGTAGTTGTAGCTCACGGGCCTAGTTGGTCCGCGGCATGCGGGATCTTCCCAGACCAGGGCTCGAACCCGTGCTCCCTGCATTGGCAGGCAGACTCTCAACCACTGCACCACCAGGGAAGCCCAATCTTTTATTTCTATATTGACTCTCTCTTGCCCTTAAGGCAGAGATTACAAATGTCACCATTCCCACCTCCTACCTCCATGACAGTTGTGGTGCACAGAGTCCAGCATGCTTGATGGAGGGTCTGGAACACACTTCAGACCTTCTCTCAGCACAGTGCTCCACAGTAAATTGATTGGATCTGGAGAAAGAAAGAAACCACATTTTGAGTAAATCCTATCCCAAGAGCTTTCTTTGTCTTCAATCCAATGTCCCGTTCCCCATCATGCAAAACTCTCCTGGCTTCTCTAGACATGTCAAGGTGCTAAGATGAGAACAGCAGAGGCTGCTGATACAAAGGTCTGCGAGAATTACCATTTGAACCATACACATCATTTTTTGTTTGTTTCTTCTAGAATAAGGGAGGTCAAACATATTATCATGCACGCAGACCATGAACCAAGGAAACACTGTCCTGAGCGCCATGATAAGTCTATTCTCAAAGAGGAGGTCTCTTAAAATCCCCTTTCCTTATGAATGGGAGGGGTCAGACTCCATTTAGGATGGAATGGCTGACATGCCATAAGTAAGACTGTGGTCCTAGGTCACACACTGATGCACACACAGACACACCCCCCCACGGTGCACACTCAGGAGAACATCTAGATTCAGACACTCAGAGGTGATTCCTAGGAATCACTCATTCCTATTAAAGATTCTAGTGGTGGACAGAGTCCCTTGTTCCTTTGTCCCAATTTTTATTGCCACTCAGTAGGTATTATATACTAAGAAAATAACATACTTGCTAAAAAAATGAGAAACGTGTTTCTTGACTATTTGTTGTTACTGATCAGAAGTAAACCATTTCCTCAGATGCATGAATAGCTCTTAAAATATAACAGGAAACATTAATTAAGAAGAAGATGCCCCTCTGGGGAGTCCCTCTCCTCCTCAGCCATAGGACAACAGAAGCCAACAGGGCAGGATGGGTGTAGGGGACCTGCACCAGTGAAGGCAAAAGGCAAAGCTTTCCCGGGAGAGCAGCAAGGTCAGGCGTCTATGATCTACAGAAGGGGAGGTCAAGGATGCTTCAGAAGATAAGAAAATAAACCCATTTCTGGAATCTGTATCAGAGGTGACAGTGACATATGGATTAATATGTTGGTCCGGGAGCTTTTTACTTTCCAGTCTCCCAGGAGGGCTTGCTTTGTTTTGCCTCTTCACTGTGGAAGGGTTGGCCCAGTCCACCTGCCCTAAAGCATGATGGTCATCTCTCGGGAGACAATTGTCACCTTCAAAGGAAGGCTAACATTGTAGGACTGAAACTTTGCTTGGAACATTAATAATGTCTCTAGGGCTAAAGCACCCCCTCTTTCCAAGACAGATTGGATGACCCATCTAGACAGCGGGAGGAGGGGGCATGGAGATGGGTCTTATTGCCAAACATTCAGTGAAGAAATCTTTAAGACAGACCAGCCAACCCAGCCCAAGTGCTAATTGGTTCACAGTTCCCTAATTAGTTTGTCATCTACCTGGACAGCTCAGCAGTTGGCTGGAAGCCCAGACCCTGACCAGCCAAATTCACAGCTCCGGGATTTGGAAATGTAGCCGCAGTGACAATTCTGCACTGTGCCCACATGTGGGCTTGCTCACCCCCCCCCACCCCCCCGCCGATCCCCACATGTACACACCCTCTTGCTAAAATGTAACGGTGATAATGGATTCTCACAATGCTGTTAACAGTCTCATTAGGCTGTTTGGTGTAAGGAGGAAGCAAGATCCCTTCTAACTTCGCTCTAGCACTTTGTGAACAAACTACAGAGCTGCTCAGACCCATTTCCTCCTTAAGCAAAGGCTGCAGCTATGGTTGAAGGAGGTCCAGGAGACTCAGAGCCCCCAGATGTCTCTTCCATCATGGCTGAAAGTCTGTGTGCCACAAGCTATTAGCTCATTTGGATTAAGAACCACCTTCTCTCTCCTTCCCAAGTATTCACTATGAAGCGAAGACATTGCTTTCAGCCTCAGAATTTTACACTTGGGTAACATAATGGCCCTTGTCTGAAGGAAGAAAAAAACTGCACATATGCCAAGTTCTGATATAATTTCTATCACAATATATCTTCAGTGTATATAAACATAAAGCTTTGTATTAACTGTTTATCCTCATGTCTCATATACAACTATAATACAAAACCCATTCACAACTGGAACAGAAGCAAAACAACAATAGCCATTACATTTGAATCAAAATATTAATTCAATGTGCATCTTGTGTTGTGCTCCTGAAACTAAATTGCCATTTGAAATCTAAACATGGCACACTGATTGCTCTGTTTCGACAGCATCTTTTCGGTTCCGGCAAGCTGATACTACAATGCACTGTGTGATGAGTCAATATCCATCCCACTCTCTCACATCGTTTGCCTGTTTGAGCTGTTACTGAAGCTTTGTTCTTACAAATGGATTGCGGACATTAATTGACCTTCAGTTGAAAATGGACACCTCAGTTATGCAGTTAAATCTCCTCTCATCTTTTTTTTTTTTTTGTTAATAAAAACACAAATGGGAGTATAGGGAAATAAAGGTGTCTAGTGTCTAGTAATATATAAGTAGAGAGTAGTTGTCTCTATGACCCAGAATATATTTGCACTGATGCTTTTTTTACTATTATTATTAAAACAATAAAGACACCATTGGTCAAATAATTAACATTGTGGAAAATTGAACACCTGCCTTCTCTCTTTCCTAGGAGGCTCATTTACTGGGCTTGTAAACTGGCCCTCAGCAGTCTTCTGGATCCCCTTAAATATTAGTTTGAGTGTGTCTCAGACTAAAGTTACAAGTCCAGCTACACTAGTGCAACTATGGTCTTTTGCAAGATTTTTTATTATTTTCACACCGAATCTTTGCAAAGCCCTGTGTTTTTCAAAGCTAGCCTAGGATAGACTGAAGTTACCAAGAAGGCAATAACACTTTGAGAGTTTTGAAATGTCAAAATCTGTCAATACATCCCTGAAGAATAAGGCAGCCAATATCAGGATTTTCTTCAATGTACAGAAAAGTCTAGAGATGTTTCTCTAGAAACTGTGTGTGTGCCCTGAGCAAGGGCCAGGACTAGGGTGAGGCAAGTGAGGTACTCACCTCAGGTGTCAAATTTAAGGGGATGCCAAGAAATCAGTATTCAAGATAAATAATAATTTAATGCAATATCTTTTTAAGAAATCAGAATTAATCCAAACAAATCAATGATGAACAAATATCAATATATTTTTTTTTTTTCTTGCGTTATGCGGGCCTCTCACTGTTGTGGCCTCTCCCATTTGCGGAGCACAGGCTCCGGACGCACAGGCTCAGTGGCCATGGCTCACGGGCCCAGCCGCTCCGCGGCATGTGGGATCTTCCCGAAACGGGGCACGAACCCGCGTCTCCTGCATCGGCAGGCGGACTCTCAAGCACTGCGCCACCAGGGAAGCCCTCAATATTTTAAATAAAGACCATTTCTCTGTTGAGTCATATGGAGCTTGAGGTAACAGGAAAAATGTGTGTCTCTATACACATGTTTTTATATATTTTATTAGTGGCTAATTTTTTTGCAGAACATTAAAGTATTTGGGAAAATCTTGAAAATTGAAGTATAAGGGGACTAAAACTGACATTATTTTCAGATTGTTTTATTTATACCAAATTATAATTTATGATCATTTTACTTCAGCTTAAGTTAACTAAAAATTGTGTAAGATTGTCACTTGGTGAAGAAAAGTCATCAACATGGCACTCTCTCAACTGAAAATGAGACAAGCAATGAAGTCAACTTTGAAAACATTGTTGATGTGTTTGCTTTCACTGAATCCAGGGTACACGTATTTGCTTCTGTCTCAGGTTCCAGTATGACTTGGCATGGCAGTCCTCTGGGCAAGGCAGAGGATAGATTTGAAGATTAATTAATTCTTGCAACAGAATAAATATGTTTTAAGTGTTAGTTGTTATTGTTATCACAATCTCTTCTCCTGCGCTCCAAATCAGAAGCAGGACTTCCGGCTGACTCTGCCAAATACAGTTCTGAAGAGCTGAGAGGAAGATGATGAAAGCAAGCTGGACAATAATCCAAGGTTTTCAGAAGTCGCCAAGTGCTGCTCCCACCTCGATGCTGTGTTACCTCCATGGTAACCTCAGAAGTAATGTTCCCCACTCCTCCCCTGCCCTCAGATTCTTCAACCCCACTCAGCCATGTGGGCAGAGGAAAATCCAAATCTTATAGGGAAGAGGGGAAAGTGGAGATAACATGGTGTTGCAGAAGGCTTTGGGTGAGAGACCAGATGGTTTCCAAAATCCTATAACCCTACAGTCATGCTTGTGGAAATGGGGATGTGGAAACGCACTTCCTTAGCAGTGTTCTGTGCATTAAATGCCCCAATTTTTATAGGTTGCCTGAAGCAGTACCCAACACAGACTATGCCAAGAATAAATGTTTACAAATGCAAGAAAAAGGAAGGAAGGAATGTGTGCTGGTTTACGACAAGCTTCAATGTCTTAAAACAAGACTCATTTATCTCATGGTTCTGTAAGTTTGGAAGTCCAGCTGGGCTTGATTGGTTCTCTGCTGAACATCTCACAAGGTTGAAGTCAGTGTGTCAGTTGGGCTGGGTTCTTATCCTGAGACTCTGGAATGAAACCACTAACAAGTTATTTCAAGCTGGTTCCCTGCAAGGTCCCTTCTTTTTTGCTTAATCTTTATAACAACATTATATGATAAGCCATGATCCCATTTTACAGACGAAGAAACTCTTCAGCAATTGAACAATTCCCCCAAGGTTTCAGTGTTTGTAAGTCTAACTGATGACTCCAAGTTTTTGTTTGAAAATAAGAAAAAATACACATTAATGTGAAAATCAGACAGTAATTAAAGGCTTGATTTCTTTCTGGAAAATGATGTGGCCATTGGCAAGCTTACCAGAGACAACTACACACCACATTAACCCTGCTTCCATATTTCCACTTGCCTTTTCAAAACCCTTTGGCAATCTCAGGTCTTAGGAATTTATGCACAAAAAGCTATAAAGTGCCCTGAGTCCTTCCAACCACCTAGTAAGGAATGTACTGGGTAGACACCAGGCTGCCTGATGTGGACCTAGTTTCGTATAAGTTTCTAATGCCAACTGAAAGCTGCCTATTTGCATATAACTTTATTTTCTAGTCCTCCAGTTTGGAAGCTATAGTCCCAATGCCTAAATACTGGAATTCAGGGATCTACGAAAGTTTTGAGGAGGATGTTCTAAGAAAATTCAAGTGCACATTCACTGGGTCACCTACTCTATTCCAGACTTTGTATGAGCCCCAGGTGATTTGTCTTTGACCACCACAGGCCTATCCTTAGCTCTCATTGAGACTGTGAGATTGTGAGGCTATACTTTTGTCCCTTTCCTAGAAGTTGAGACAAGAAAACATTCAATAATTCAAAAAGACATCCCCCACCAAAGGCTTTCCCTAAAAGATAAAATTGAAGGATTGTGTAGTCATCAATACTATGGTTCCCTGTTTTCTAACTTGGGCCACTTAATATATAACCTGTGCTCAAAATTAAACTTGGTGTGAAACTTGGGGTCTCTTTAAACTATTTACTTGGGGCTTCCCTGGTGGTACAGTGGTTAAGAATCCACCTGCCAATGCAGGGGACACAGGTTCGATCCCTGGTCCAGGAAGATCTCACATGCCTCAAAGCAACTAGCCTGTGCACCACAACTACTGAGCCTGTGCTCTAAAGCCCGCGAGCCACAACTATTGAGCCCATGTGCCACAACTACTGAGGCCCACGCGCCTAGAGCCCATGCTCCACAACAAGAGAAGCCACAGCAATGAGAAGCCCGCGCACCACAACGAAGAGTAGCCCCCGCTCGCCACAACTAGAGAAAGCCCGTGAGCAGCAACAAAGACACAACACAGCCAAAAATAAATAAATAAATTCATTAAGAAAAAAAAAACAACTGTTTACTTGTTTAATCTTTTGGTCTCTGTTTTATCCTTATTTCTCAGTGGAGATTCTTTTTGAGAAATTCTAGTCCCTTTTGAAGAACCAAATGGGAAATGGATTTTCCCCCCTTTTAAGTCAGGATAGACAGGGAAGCAATGTGACCCTAACTCATTAACTGGCTGTCTTTGGGAGAGGGCCAGTGGTCCAGAAGAGAAGCCAGACGGGGTCAGAGACCTCAAACTGACAGATGTGGCAGTGGAGGATTCCAGGAAATAAGATCAAAGGCTGGCCAGGAACAAGAGCCACTTGCCCAGATGCAAAACCCCAGAGGGGTGAAGGTAAAGACTTGGGCAGTGTTTGGACTGAGTCATGGGGGAAACTGGTTAGCAGTTAGGGTCAAGTTTGGGACAATGGAGCACTGTCCAAGGAACTTGAGAAAAGAGAGGGAGGGCAGGCAAGAAGGCATTGGTGGGACTCTGAGTTAGTTGCATCATCTATATAAATGGCTTTACTTAACCCCTCTTGTGGCCCCCATCATGTGTGCCTACATGTGACAATATGCTGTAAAAGGATAATGGGGCAGCATATAGATCAACTCCATTGTATAAGGATCAGGGAGAAACAAACAAACAAAACCATGAACTTAAAGAACAAAGAGAATTAGTAGGAATTGTCTGTGACGATTGCCCACTCTTCCTCAACTGTGTCATCACAGTGTCAAGTATCACGTGGGCAATTTACTGACCTATAAGCAAAAAATGGTGCCTGATGTGACTCAGTCTTCCATCTCTGACAAAGTCAACACCCTCCCACTGAGAGATGAGACAATGAAGACTTGACCCTGAACCCTTTACTGAGCTTGGAAAGGGGTCTTGGACCAGTTTATTTTGACAAATTTTGCAAAATGCCTTTATCTGTGCTAATTTTTTAAAGACCCATTTAACTTGCAATCCATTTAAAATTTATTGAACAGCACATCCTATTATGTTGGCAGAATTTCCTCTTTAAAACAATGTCCTCGCTTCAAATATTTTAATGATAACACCAAGTAAGTAACTACTAAAACAGCTCACAAAATAAAGCCTTCTTTGGACCAGACTGAACTAGGCAAAGAGGACATGGATGAAGATGACATGCCAGAATTCCAACTAATAAATAGAGAAGAAAAGATGGAATTAGAAAATCACCCCTTGGCTACCACTACAATAATAATGGTTTCAGGCAAGGATCATTAATGGATGCTAAAATTAGTGGGTGTAAGTACTATGAGAAACAAGATATTTACATAGTCTCAGAGTATTTCCCCACAAGATACTGATTAATTACAAAAAGAATAATAGTAACTTTACAGTGGAGAAGCCTGGCAGACAGCACTTAAATAAAGCAATGAAAGTAAACATCACCAAAAAATGGGGGGGCAGGGTGTCAAATCAACATCATTTGTCTCGTGATATGAAGTCCTAAGAAGTACATAACATCACTTCTGTGGTTTTCCTACCAAAATTGCATAGCCTGAATCTGATTATGAGGAAACCTCAGACAAACCCAAATTAAGGGGCATCCTACTGAATAACTAATTTGTACGGTTCCAATATGTCAAGATTATGAAAGATAAAGAAAAGCTAAGGAACTGTTCCAAATTAAAGGAGAACAAAGGGACAAGACAGATTAAAGGGACTGGACAACTAAATGCAACTATGCGCGCCCAGATTAGATACTGAATTGGTCCCAGGATTTAGTGGGATGACTGTTGAACTTTGAATAAGGCTGCAGATTAGATGATAGTATTGAATGAATGATCATTTCCTGATTTTGATAATTGAACTATGTAAGAAAATGCCTTTGATCTTAGATAACTCACACTGAAGTATTTAGAGGCAAAGAGGTAACCTTTATTCAAACATTTCAGAATAAAGTGTGTGTGTGTGTGTGTGTGTGTGTGTGTGCATGGATGGATAGATAGATAGATAGATAGATATAGAAAGGGAAATAGATAAATAGAAAGGTAGGTAGATAGGATAGAGTGATTGATAGAATAATAAAGGAAATGTCAGTTTTTAATATTTGCAGATAATCTAAGTGAAGGTCATATGGAAATTACTTATACACTTCTTTAAACTTTTCTGTAAGTCTGAAATCATTTCAAAACAAAAAGTGAAAATAAAAATAGAAAGTATGTAAAAGAAGACATGGTCTCTGCCACCAAGTATCTCATAGCCTCATGGGGACAGATGGGCAAGTCACCATAAAGAGATAAACATAGTTCAGTAAACTACAGGGTGGGCAAAGGCGATGGGATATAATTTCTAGAAGTAAAAGAGAACAGACATTTTCTAGAGAAGACATTAAGTTTCAGTTAGGCAAACTCATTGCCTTCCTAGCCCTTAAGAAAAATATTTAGGCTTATCATATTGAAAAGCCAAGTCAGTTGCAATGTGTTGTTATAAGAAATGTTTTAGCTTACAGATCACTCTGCCCAAGAGTCCATCCATTTATCTATCCAGTAACATATCCATTTAACCATCATTGGCTCCCCCAGACTGTGAGCATTAATTAAGCCATTTTACACCCAACTTACAGCAACACTGTGCATCTCTTTCTTTGTTAGCAGAGATCCAAGTATTTTTAAGAGTTCTCCTCTGTTAGTAGTTTTGAAGTATACCATAGGGATAAGTTTCCATGGAGGAGTCCCCAACCTCATTTAACTTTGTTCTAACAAATCCAGTTGTGTGCCCCCTGTTTTCTAGGGAGAGAGAAGTAGCAGTCTATAGGTATTAAAGCAGGTGCCTCTGTAAATAAAGGAAAATATTCCCAAGTGATTTCACTGAGTGCATGGATGTAAAGGAGTATTAATACCCCTGACTATCAGTGGGAACAATGGATATTCAGAAGCCAAAGGAGGAGAGAAATTTTGGGAGGTGAAACAGAGTTTCCCAGTTTCCTGGGCAGGAATAGAAAGCCCCCGGAAAGCTTGAGCCACTGAGTGCAGGAAAATTGAAGATATGTCTTCTTATCTTCAATCCAATATCATTGTTTTACCTTTTCCAGAATCATTGGCCTTGACTGAGTTAGTAAATTAATTAACTTCCAAATTCACAACTAGATGACCTGGCAAACAATATTTGGAATCAAAGCAGAATCAGATGTTTCCTGATTTGCACTGACCTATCTCTAGTCAGTTCCAGGATGAGACCCTTATTTTTATCCCTGATAACTTCCACAAAAATCATATATGACCAATGACTGCTGATCATGAGTGCTGCCATGTGACATGGCATGAATGTTTTACTTAAAATAAAATGCCTAAGAAAACAGTCTTGTTTACTCATTCAGCATCCATTCATTCACTCAATAAGACTTCAGTGAATGTCTGTTGTGAACCAAGAGCCATGTTCTTGTACAAAAGGTGGTCAATTACAGACTTGTTGACATGTCATCCTAAGTGAGGAAAAGCTGGACTGAGTGTCAGGAGGTGTGGTTTGGACTTCAGTTATGCTATTATGTACCTACATGTTCTTGGATAAATGGTGTCTCCTCTCTCAACCCTGGTTATCTCATCTGTAAGGTGAGGTTTCTTTAATAGTAGCTCTTTGGTAGCTTACAGTACTACTTTGTTAATGGCCAGCCTTGATGGTCCACTTAACGCCCCCCTAAAATATGACCTCAGACTGAAGAACTCATTCAAAGGGAAATATACTGAAGAGGAAAAAGTATGGTCACTGTCACAAGGTTACCCAGTACAGGTAAGAATATGGTTTTGCCAAAGGTGAGGAAAGATTCTCACAGAGGAAGTTATAAGAAAGATAAACTTTGGCAGAAGAGAGACTCTAATTCTGTCAAAGAGAAAGAAAGATCTTTTCAGGTGAGAAAGTGGTTGTCTTTTCAGATACCTGGGCAAGACAGACACAGATAGGAGTGCAGACTGGAAACAAAACACAGACTATTGTTCACTAATTGCAATGGATGCAATTAGCCTTTAACATTTTTACAAGGGAAACTTGTAAATATAAACTATATATTGTTTATATAAACTAAAGAAGAATTTTGTTGACTTGGGAAAATGACTGACAGATGACTTATAAAGTATTTCCCAGGTCTAAAATGCTATGATACAATTCACCAAGCAACCATGTTGTTAACATTGGATTCATGGTTCCAGAGGGAAAAGTGTTTTCCTTAAAGACACTTAGGATGTTTAGACACCTGATCTGTCTCCTTTTCCAAATGTGACAAGACTTTGAGTTATTGCTTCATGAAGGGACTGGAAAACACCCTGAGAAGCTGTTTATTTCTTAACTGCTTTGCTGGAAGCTGCTGTCTTAAATTCTAAACAGCTTAATAAAACTTTCCAACAATTTCAGCGTTTTCTAAATTTAAGAGGCCATCTTTATGGTTTTTGGAAAAAAGGCCAGCAATATTGTCACTAAGCTATTCCAGGAGAAAACCTAATTTTAACAGATGAAATAATAAAAATTGAAGTGATGTACTTTAAACCCCCCTAACTACTCAGTGTGCATGTGACTAACACCCCATTACCTCACCCGGCTGATTCAGAAAGATGAGTGTGTTAGACTGGAAGATTCATCTAAATGTCGACCTCAGCTGCTTTGCGTTTAGTCAAGAGAGAAAGTTACTAAATCAGCTAATGCATTGAACCCAAGACGGTGGACATCTAGGGGCCAATATCGTTTTGGTCCAGGAAAGGACCTAGAGGAAAGCTCTCATGTGAACTCTTTCATTCCTTAGATCTAGATGTTTGCTAAACAGACGTGGAGGCAAATGTAGGGTTTCCCAACACCTATGGCAAAATCACTCCATTCTCATAACCATGCAAGGTAGACTTTATGATTTCAAAAGAAACAGGTTCAGAGGGTGAAGTGACTTATCTTAAGGCTCAGAACTTGCAGAGCTGGAATTTGAACCCAGGCTAGACTCCAACGTTCTTTTAGAGACCCAGGCTGCGGCCCCTTGGTGTGCTGCTGCCCTTTGCCTGGGCTTCACACTGAGACCTTGTCTCCATCTAAGAGGACTCTGCCCCTCACCTCTCCTCTAGTCATCCCTACTCCTTCCCTTGGCTTCTGGCAATCGTCCCATCTCCTTCTTCTCTGGGCTATGGTTTCTGCACCTATTCACTCGTTCTTGGCCTTGTGATAAGTCATGTGCAGAAAGCAGAAATATGCACGTAAGCTTTAAATGGCCGATCTTGGCAACAGACCCATCACGGAATCAGCCCAGAAGCTATTCCTGTGCAAATGAACAGCTGAAGCAGACAGCCCAGCAAGCACTGTCCAGTGTGCTCACTTAGAGAGATCTTGATTTTCAGTAGATTTCTCCTTCCTGTTTCAAATGTCATTATTGGCACAGAAGGAGATAGGGGCATAAAGGTTTGCATTGTGATTAAGACTTGGCAGGGCTCAAATTCTTTGAGTTAAATATTTAAATGTCCCAGATTTCCCCTACTGTTTCAGAGCTGATGGCTGTTTTCCTCTGTATTAAAGGCCATAACAAGCACCTGGCAAGAAAGTATACTGTTATAGGGAAATAGGTCTTTCCCCCTTTCCTTTTCATAGGAGAAAGTTCAGGTGCATCAGAACCCATCCACTGAATCATCAGCCATAGTTTCTAATGCCCCCAGTGTATGAGATAAAAACCCCAAATTCAGGAGCAAGTCCTCCGCACCACCATCTCCCTCATCTGCCCCCATCATAGCCTAACCATTATAGATAAAGCCCTGTGGATTTTACCTCCCAAACCTTTCTCAAATTCACCTACTCTTCTCCTTTTCTATTGCCACCACCCTATTCCCAATCATCAGCATCTCTCCACTGACTGACACAGTTATCTCCCAAGCGGCCTCTTTGCCTTCACTTTCTTCCTATGATGATCCATTCACCACCCCATGGCTGGAGAGAGCTTCTCACAATGCACACTTCTCTCTTTGCCCTCCTGATGTTGACATTTTAGTGATTCCACTGATGGCAAGATGAAAACATAAACTCAGTAACATGGCCTGCCTGGACCCAAAATGTGCATCCCCTATCTGCCCTCTTAAGTCCATCACACACTGCCTCGCTCATCTGTACTCTCTTAGCTCCTGCCACCCCATCCACCAAACTCTCCCTGACCCCAGGCCTTTACACAAGCTCTTTCCTCTGCCTGGAGTAACTACTGTCCACTTTGATGAGTTCTCAGCTCACCTGCCACTTCCTCAGAGAAGCTTCCCCTGACCCTTCAGATGGGACCATGCTCTCAATTTTATTCATTCATTGTGCTCTGGATCTCCTTGTCATTGCATCTATGACAGCTGTAGTTTTAGTTCTTTGTGGGAGTATTTCCTTGATTTTTGTCTCCCCTTGTCGGACATTTGGGTTCAGAACCATGTCTGATTTCTACTAACCATTGAATCCCTAGTGCTGTGGAAGATTATGAGATACCTTAAAAATTAATCTCCTTATGGTATTTTTGAATATTTACTTGTATAAATGGATGCAAGGAGGAAAGCCTTGAAAAATATTGCTAGTCTAATACCACTGTTTCTCACAAACTTAGTGATGTCTTAGTCAATGGGTTAATAAACACAAGATAGGTGAACACACTTCAACTCATAACGAACAGTATTTAAATTATAAGTAAATAAATGCAATTCTCTGTAACAAACACTCCAGCCAACATATAAATATCATTTTCAATAGCTAACACAGAAATCTGAAGGTTACAAGTCAATATTCTTTGCAGATACGTTTCAAACAAATCCCTCAATGTTATAGGAAAGCTCTTGTACTTTCTAGTAAATTTGCTTAGACAAAAAACATTACGGTGGCAGGATACAGAGTAAGTGTGGATTTAACTGCAAATACAAATTTAGTAACTGATATGGACGCATTCTTTAATCTTCTTCCTTATCTTTCTACAGACATTGAAAGATTAACCCAATGTATTGCATCCTCAAAAATACTGGTGTGTTAACTACTCAATCACAGAAAGTTTCTCCATTACGCACCCCTTAAACGTGTAGCTTATGGGTTTCAACTAATCTTTTGACAAATATTGAATCAAATCATTTGGTTTTTTTAATAATGTATATCTATAGAAACCAATATAGTGTTGGCCATTTAGTTCGTGCTTAATAAATATATGTTGAATGAATAAATGGCCAGCTAAGCTGTAAAGTGGCCTGGGTGGTGCAGGACCAGGCAGGTGATTACATAGATAGACAAGCCGTTCCTCTATAGCAGTTTCTCAACTTCCATGCTATTGACATTGGAGACTGGGTAATGCTCTTTGGTGCAGGGACTGTCCTATGCATTGTAGGATGTTTAGCAACTCCCTGGACCTCCACTTATTTGATGCCAGTAGCACCCCACACCCCAGTGGTGGCAATCAAAAATGTCTCTAGACATTGCCAAATGTCCCCTGGGGGAGGGGGGCAAAATTGTCTCAAGTTGAGAGCCACTGATCTAGATTTACAAAGTGAAAATCAACTTGCTATTCACCATAGTTCAGCCAAAAGTGATTTTACAGTAATTATGTGGACAGCATTCACATAATCCTCGACCTTGTGAAGAGTAAGAGAACAGGATGTGTTCATGGCTTGGCCTCTTGGCATAGTGGAAAATTCAGAGACTTTGGAATCAAGCGGGCTTGTGTTTGCATCCCGGGTCTACCCACGTAATGGCTCTGATAGTGGGCAACTCATTCAACCACCCGGAGCCACAGAACACTTTTCTCTCAAATGGAGAGAACAACAGCAGAGTGGTTCCAAAGAATATATAAGCCAATGTGCAGATGTGAAGCAGTTATAGTCTCTGGCGCAAAGTATGGACACGGTAGTCTAGTGGTTGCTGTCAATGTTATTTTGATAGCACTGCCTCCTACCTCCACCTTCCTTTCCTTGCTTGAACCCCTCTCAAGGCTCACCTTTCCACTTCACCAGCATACATACTGCTTCGGCCTTTACAATCTCTGCCTCTGACTCCCAGGACCATCATATTTATGCTTTCGGGAACATTGCACATTACTTTCCTGAGTATTTAAAGATAAGTCTGTGCAATAACATACCTGTCTTTGGGGCCCTGGAATCTTCCCCTCTTGCCACCACTATTGACTTGCCTCTGGTTGTAGTTTCTGACGAAGAGCTGTGTCATTGGTGTGCCTTCTCTTGTTAAGAGGTCTTACGGTAACAGGTATCCTCAGTCTTGGCCCACAGTGCTGCAACTTAGCAGTTGGCAATAGGCTGTGGATGTCATTAAGCCGAGTGTCTCCCTCCCCAAACACCATACCGCCAGGCTTCTCGGTCACTGCTACGTGTACGGAGGTGTAGGCATGAAGAGGACCCACAGAATAAGCTCAGGATCCACAAGATCGGGGAAGAGAGTATCCTTTGACTAGGTTCTCAATGGACTGGGGTGACAGGGAGCTTGGAGGCAGGCAACTTAATCGGGCCTGACCTAAGGAACCCAGTCACTTCCACGCAGTCTATGTGCTCTTGCAGTTGTGCCTGGAGAGAGCTCCACTGGCCCCTCCCATTGAACCATCTCATGGGGGTGAAGGAAGTACCTAGGATGGAAAAACCATAACACCTGTGTGCACTTACAGGTGCCAGAATGGTAACAGTGGCCACAGTTCCATCAATACCCAAGACCTCTCTGAATGATAGATTCTATCCGTTTAGATTGTTTAGTCTGATTTTCCACTTTGTATATTTAGAGAGGGGGGCTGCCATGTTAATCATTGGTTTTCTAAATCAAACTTAAGCTTACAGATGAGTCACATTAATTTCCCTTCATCTCACATGCTCTAAGTGGCGAGCCTAATTCCATTTAGAATCCACTAATTCATAATTCGTGAGTGTGTAGCAGGGGCAAAGCTATATGAGGAAAGCTTTGGGGGAAATTGATATTTTAGGAGACATATTTAAATAAGTAATGCATAAACTATTCTTATTCTACTAAAGATGCTATTTACATACCAGTAGGAAACTGTCCTTATCTCTTCATGAAAGAAGGCTATAGAGCAGCACTGCCTGTAGAAATATAATGTAAGCCACATATGTAATTTTATTTTATTTTACTTTTTAATTTTTTACTGAAGTATAGCTGATTTACAATGGTGTGTTAGTTTCTGGTGTACAGCAAAGTGATTCAGTTATACATATATATATGTTCAGTATATTCTTTTCCTATTCTTTTCTATTATGGTTTATTACAGGGTATTGACTATAGTTCCCTGTGCTGTACAGTAGGACCTTGCTGTATATCTATTTTATATGTAGTAGTTTATCTCTGTTAATCCCAAACTCCTAACTTATCCCTCCCCCACCTCCCTTTCCCCTTTGGTAACCATAAGTTTGTTTTCTATGTCTGTTTCTGTTTTGTAAATAAGTTAATTTGTGTCATATTTTAGATTCCACATATAAGTGATACCATATGGTGTTTATCTTTCTCTGTCTGACTTATTTAGTATGATAATCTCTAGGTTCATCCATGATGCTGCAAATGGCACTATTTCATTCGTTTTTATGTCTGAGTAGTATTCCACATCTTCTTTATCCATTCATCTGTTGATGGACATTTAGGTTCCTTCCATGTCTTGGCTATTGTAACACATGTGTAATTTTAAGTGTTATAGTAGCCACATTTAAAGAGTGAAAATAACAGGTAAAGTTAATTTTAATAGTATCATTTATTTCACCCACTAGATGCAAAATATAATCATATCGATATGACATTAATATAAACATTACTGATATATTTGACATTCCTTTTCTCATACTAAGTCTTTGAAATCATTGTATGCATTTTGCTCTTACAGCCCATTTCAATACAGACTAGCGACATTTCAAGTGTCTCCTAGCCACATATGACTAGCAGCTCTCATATTGGACGGCACAGTGCCCTAGAAGGATCCATCCCATTTCCTGTCTTCTTCCTCCTCCTCATTGCCTCATGAGTCATCAGTGTAATAGACCTTCTGGTTGCTATTGTTCATGCGTTTCCAAAGATAACATATATTAACCTTGGTACATGCATTCCCTGTCTAGAATCCTCAGTGGGAATTAGTCATAATGTATACTAGGTCCATATTTTTCAACTCCCAAATGTGAGGTCAGGGTCTGTCAAGTTCAAGTAAAATAAAGGGAACATAAGAGTGAATTTCTGAATTTAAGCATATTGTGCAAACTCTGGAAAGGGTAAATTGTTATAGTGTCTTTGGGATTTACAGAAGTTTAAGCTCTGCCACACTGAGTTTTCCCAAACCTTTGAATATGGACAGCCTGAAACTTTAGCCTAGGTGAGCTTTCACCTAAGGAGCTACATTCCCAGACAACATTCCCAAGTCCATTAGCATTGTCCACACTGGCCCAGCAGACCAGAGCATTAGTCTACCTAGAAGGAGAAGAAGCTTGGACACCAAAAACCTTCGTGAAGCTGATGAACACATTTCATTTAAGAAGTAGATTTTTTGATGCTTATTTCATTTGCAACTTTCTTGTGACCACCATACAAATGTAATTAAACCACAGAGAAAAAAAATATTGCCAGGTGAAAGTTCAGATTAAGATAAGACTAGTGTTCAATCATTAGCAATAATGAGGAAGATCTGTATGTACAGTAGGTTAAGATGCTCATGATGTTACCGGATAAGCAAATTATAGGTCACTGTGTATTGCATGATCCTTGGCAAAATGTATGTTTAAAGATGTAGATGAGTTATGTAGATATAGACATGGGGATAGATGAAGATATGGCTATGTCTGTAAAGTCAGGGAGATGAGGCACCATGAACTGAGAGTGTTGCTATGGAGGGTAAAATTAAATGAGCAAGTGGGCACATTTACTCCTAACTTTGTTTAAATTTTAATATTGCAGCTAGTCAGTTATTTCTTAGAATTATTAACATTATCAATATTATAATATTATCAATCACCATTGGTAGTAAAGGTAGTAAAGTACTAATATGATGAGAATAAGTCAATTCTGTTCTAAAAAAACTCCAGTGACAAGAGTCTCTGGTACTGAAACATTTACCCACTTGCCCTGACCTTACCTTGACATTGGCCCATCTGATGCTGACCTCAAGTGTGGGCTAATTCAGCTACTAGAAACTAGGTGACAATTAACATCTACTGATCATTCAGTAAGAGCTTCCCTTGTCTTCCCTGAACTTGTGTAACAGTTTCATGGGGTAGGTATTACGATTCCACTTTACAGATGAACAAACCAAAATAGAGAAAGATTGAGTAGTGTCACCAAGGTCACACGTTGGCCAGAATTAGAAGCACAGTGTGGTCTGTCCCTTCAGTGATGGCAATGCTCTTAACTCTGGTATTCTCACACCATTCAAGGGCCTGAGCAGCAGTAGCCCCCAGATGTTGAAACTTCCGCACATAAGCCACTTGAATTAGGTAAGATATGTGTTTCATTTGGAAGAAGAAAATCTCTGCTCGAGCTCACCCGAGGATGGGTGGTTGCCAGAATCAACAGCCTCCTAAAATTGCCCGTAAAGCCGGGTGTCAACTTGCTGAAGTGCAAGCCGGAAAGAATAGGGCACCAAGGGAGGGTGGATGTGGGTGTTTTCAGCACGTTGTCAACATTCTAATGACTGCAAGTTTTGTTTTAAAGAGGATTTGAGCTGCAAAGGGTGTCACCAGCAACAGGCTGCAGTTTTAATGATTTAGCTTTAATTGCAGAAGTGAACCTCATGCTTTTGAGAAGTGTGGATTCCATAAACAGATTGAGCGTGTTTTCTTGAGTGCTGCGTGTCTAACAGTTGGTGGGGTTCAGTTTATGAACTGCTTGTTTAGCATTGATTTGGCTGAATTTTTAAAATTATTATTATAATTACCCCCAAAGGGCTTCAAGTCACAAACAAACACCACCAAAAGCAATGACAGACGATGACAAATTATTAATGTCTTCTTTCTGTTCTTCACTAATTTCATAATGTTATCTGCGCAAGCATCACCAGCCAACATATATCCACCCTGAACGAGCTTTGGTGTAATGTGTTTTTCCTACACTCCGACACAGATATGTTTTGAAAAACTTAAAAAATAAAAGCCTATGCAGTGAGAAGACAAGAAAGATGAATACGATGAACACAGAAGAATTTTAGAGCAGTGAAAATACTCTATATGGTATTATAATGTTGGGTATATGTCATTATATATTTGTCCAAACCCGTAGATTGTACAACACTGAGAGTGAACGCTAATGGAAACTAGGGACTTTGGGTGATTATGATGGGTCAGTGTAGGCTCATCTCTGGTAAAAAAGAAGTGTCCCATTCTGGTGAGTGATATTGATCATGGGGGAGGCTATGCATGTGTAGGGGCAGGGGATATATGGGAAATCTCTGTGCCTTCCTCTTAATTTTGTTGTAAGCCTAAAACTTCTCTTAAAAAAAAATAAAGTCTTAAAAAAAAAAACTATGTAGCTAAGAATTTTAAAAGATTACCCCCAAACATTTTCTCCTTATGTGTAAGATTCAGATACTTGTTAAGAGTAAAGTCAAGCTGGCCATTTTAATACCATTACCTCCCCTCCCCCATCACAGCACCCTTCCCCGCTCCAGATTAATTACAGCCCGGATCTAACCCTCAGGCTTGGAAAACACTCTGCTGATGAAGTTTTCAGGGATAATGGATGGTTTGTAAGTTTCTTGTACAAATCGCTTCATTTTAAGTACCCTGGTCTGCCTACAAGTACTCCAAACCCCATAACTGTTTCTTGATTAGTCTAAGATATTTCATTTTGACTGCAAATATGCTGCTTCCTTTGATGTATTTGAACAGAACATCTGGTTGCATCTAAAATGTACCAGTTCTGTGATTTTTTTTAAGCGTGTCAACTTCCTCTCCATGTCCTTCTTTTTTCATCTGTAAAATGGGGATAATCCATATTCTGCAGAAATGCTGATACAATTACAGGGGATGATGGATATATTATGTGCTTAGCACAGATCATAAATTGTTTCTTTCTTCTACTAGTTCATGCTTCAGAAAAATGGAAATTGATTCAAGAAGGAAGAAGTAGAGTGTAAAAAGCAATGTTAAGAAAGGAACTGGTAAACTTAATGGAAATCTTTTAAAATTTGCTTTAAAATCTAATAATTGTGACAACAATGCCTTTTTTAGGGGATAGCTGACAATGGGGAGAAAGTAAAATACTGGGAACAAGTAGCATAGAAGATGAAGATGGAAAAACCCCAGTTAAAGAGTTTCACAGGTCTTTTTGATGCCAAGAAAGGAGTTAAGTTGCCTAACATGAGACTTTGTTAAGATAATCAGGCATGTTAAAAACTTTAAGGATAAATACTAAAATGATAAGCAACATATAACTTCCAAAAGAGTAGCGAGAAAAAGGGGAAAAAGCTAGAATATTCTAAGAGAAAATAGGAAATCAAATGGGGGCAGAGGCACACAAAGAAAATGCATTATAAATAGAAAACAATAAAACAGGTTCAAATCTATCAGATTGATATAAATTTAAAACTCATCCCCTACACACAAATAAACAATGTACGTAGTAAGTCTTAGAAATACTATTAAATGGTCAGGAAGGAGAAAAAATTGCAGAATACTAGCTGCCTTTGGTTTTGAGAGGGCATTTATCAAAGAAAACAAAGCTTAAAGGAATAAAACAACTAGAAAGAATTCTTTCAGTCAGATACATCAGCATGTGGAATTAGAGGATACCCACTAACTCTTCACTGATACTTTCAGCATTCCCACGGGACAGAATTTTAGCTCTGCCTGTGAGTTAATTTCAGACCCAGGCAGACAAGTCTGATGAATTGCTTGGAACCACCTCTTGGCTGACTATAAACACTCTGCTTGAAGGTAATAATTACAAATAGAGAAAACCCTTAAAGAGAATTGCCACTTTTCCTAAGGCCCTCCAAGGAATCAAAACCCATTCAGAAGTCCCAGTGTTTAAATCCCAAGACCCAAGAGTATGAGGTTTCATACTTTGCTATTCCTAGAACTCACAGCTCTCTTCCACCAAGGTTCGTTGTTGATTGGGCCCAGAGGGTTAGACTCTTCTCTCTTTTGTGCTGGAAACATTTGTTTTTTGGGTTTTTTGTTTTGTTTTGTTTTGTTTTTTTGCCTCCACTATTGCTCCCTGAAATTTATTTCCCAGTGTTTCACCTGCCATTCATATCTCGTGACTCTTGACTCTCTCTTGAGGACCATGCCAGATCTCTGAGAGCTGCCAACTCTAGGTGCGTTTGCTTCAGTCAGTGTGCCCTCTTCCCTCTTTTATGTCCCACAAAATGCTTCTCTCTGATTGGAGGAGTTAGTCACAAATGCAAATGCTTTCAGGGGCCAGGCAGACAGAACAACTAGATAAGCGAGCCCGAGTGGGAAGGGGGTAGGAGGTGGGCATCTGGTAGTTCATCTTAGAGTTTTATCACTAGGGAATACAGCATAAAATAAACAGGGGTAGGGCAGAGGGTTACAGGGGACACTGATTATCAAGATGACTGAGACTTCCCAAGAGACTATATCTAACCAACCCCTTTTAATTCTCTTGGGCATATTCCTAGGGGTAGAATTGCTGAGTCATACGGTAAATCCACGTTTATCAGTTTGTGGAACTGCAAGACTGTTTTTCAAAGCAGCTGCATCATTTTACATTCCCACCAGCAGTGTATAAGGGTTCCAATTTCTTTACATTCTCACCAACACTTGTTATTGAATGCCTTTTTGATTATAGCCAACCTAATTGGTGTGAAGTGCTATCTCAGTGTGGTTTTGATTTGCATTTCCCGGATGACTAATGATGTTGAGCATTTTTTCATGTGATAATGGCTCATGTAATTTTTAATATTGGATATGGATAGTTTCCACCCAAAGGGACAGTTCTCTCTTCAGGGGGTCCCACGTGTCTGCTCAGGGGTATGATATTCATCCAGGCTTTGAGACTCACTAGTTACTCATTTCCACACATCTGGGCTGAAGAGAACAGATTCCTAAGAAAGAGGCAGAAAGCCAGATTTATGCTTCTGTCTTTCTTTTATCCCTTTCCTGTCAAGGGCAGCTGGGTCTCTCCTGGAACAAATTCTCTCAGACAAATTCTCCACCAGACCAGCAACTCAAGGGGACACATGAGGAGCTTGTTGTTAAGAGTTTGAGCCAAACCACCAGAGCTTCCTGTGCCAGGTAAGCATGAATAGGGGCCGAAATCACCCATTACTAACCCCTCACCCATGACTGCCTGAGAGGTATTTCTCAGGCTTTAACCATGAAACCTATTTCCTCTCTCCCCTCCGAAGCTTAGCCCAGAGAGGCATGATAATATCACTCAGCAAATGGAAAATATTTATTTTATGCTTATTCTAAGAAATGTGATCCATCAAAAATGAGCTGACAAGCCCTTTCATTTCCAAGGACAGTGTCCACACATTCCAGGCTGCCCCTGGACCTGGAATCAGACAAATCCAAGCCAGAGGCCAGTGAGGGCCATACAGATATCTTCATGGGTGATACTGCAGCATGAACTTAAGACACCATCTGCAGACTCAGACACCTAGATTTCAGCCCAGCTCCCTCACCCCCTAGCTGTGAGATGCTTACGCATCTCTTAATGCTATTTTCTCCACGATAAAACATCAATAATAATATTCCCTTCTTCATAGGACTGTTTTGAGAATTAAACAAGGCAATAACTGCTTGGTTCTCAGCAAAGGGCCTGGAACATACCAATCAATAAAGAAAAATTAGATATTCATATGTTTTGGTTGTCAACTCTGAAAGGGAAGGCCATTGCGTTTCTCAAATCTGGTAAGTTTTGTCAAAGTTCTCAATAAAGCAGAAACATAGACTATTACATGTAGTTCATTTTGACCAAATTACACAACTCATGAGTTAACAAATTCATACTTAGTAATCTGAAGGAATTGGTAAAATCTTTGTTCAATTCCAAAAGAAGCAACTGAACAACTATGGGATTGGGAAGATGGATCCAAATAGTCCCCACATCAACTCTGAAAAGGATTTAGTCTGTGTAAGCCCCAAGTTCAATAAGCTGCCCACAGTCCATGTGGCTTTGGTCTGCACAGTGACCTCTGGGGAGGGCTAATTTTGCTATATATTTCCTTTGTTAGGTCACAACCAGAATAAAAATGAAGGCAAAGTTGCAGGGATCCCATTTATTGCAAACTAGATAGTGAAACCAAGTTTTTAAAGTATCAGGA
This sequence comes from Lipotes vexillifer, assembly GCF_000442215.2. NCBI lineage: Eukaryota > Metazoa > Chordata > Mammalia > Artiodactyla > Lipotidae > Lipotes > Lipotes vexillifer. The sequence continues at coordinate 475,594 of NW_006797200.1, read as the reverse complement.
AATCATGCTAAAAATGAAGCCAGGTGTAGCAAAAAGCAATTCATTTGGAAACAGAAAATGCAAAGAAATAATGTAACTAATCTCACTATTATTTTCCTGTTTCTGCTGTGACAAATTACTACAAAGTTAGTGGCTTAAAACAATGCACATCTATGTCTTAGAATTCTGGATGTTAGAAGTCTGAAATGGGTTTATAGGCTAAAATCAAAGTACTGGTGGGGATGAACTCCTTCTGGAGCTTCTAGGGGGAAATCAGTCCCTTGTTTTTTCCAGCTTCCAGAGGCTGCTTGGGTTCGTTGGCTCCAGGCCTCCTCCCACCAATCGCATCACTGCAACATCTGCTTTTGTCATCACATCTCCTTGTCCGACTCTGACCCTCCCGCCTCCCTCTCATGAGGACCCTTGTGATTACATATCCAGGATAGACTTCCATCTCAAGATCTTTAACATAATCACATCTGCAATATCCCTCTTGTCATGTAATGTAACACATTCAGAAGTCTTGGGGATTAGGATGGGAACATCTTTGTGACACCATTATTCTGCCTGCCATACTTCCCTACCTGAAGGATTATTATGTGAAAGAGTGATAAGGGCAGAACTAATACAAAGGGGTGGAAGTGGCAAGAATGGAGAATTTGGCCCCAAACAGAAGAATCTCAGTAACAATAAGAGGTGAATTAAGATGATAGGAGCTTTTGTGGGGGATGTGGGCTCTTCTTTATTGACATTGGGTCCCCTCTTCTACACATTTACCCACTCAACCCATGCTGGGGGCTTGGATCACCTGTCCTCTGAGTCTTTCCAACTCTATGTGTCTAGATCTTTGTGAGTGCCTCAACACATGTTGAGGATTTGGAAGGTGTATCAGTCAGGATAGGCTATGCTATGCTGGGTAACAAACAACTCCAAGAACCTCAGTGGCTTCAATCAACATATTCATTGTGGGACTACAGGGGGGCTCTAATCATTGTAGCCTCCCAAGGACTATGAAGCAACCACCATCTCAAATGCAGCTAGCCACTCTGCCAGTGGGAAAAAGAGTTATGGAGGGTCTAGAAAGAACAATTATGCCTGGCCCAAAGGTGGCACATGTCACTAACACTCCTCAGCCAGAACTAGCTGCATGGCTCCAACTAACCAAAATGAAGACAAGAAAAAAAAAAAAAAAAAAAAAAAAAA
>NW_006797200.1:454042-474288 GCF_000442215.2 Lipotes vexillifer | reverse complement strand
AAAAAAAAAAAAAAAAAAAAAAAAAAAAAAAAGACAAGAACATGCAATCTGGAAGGCAAAGAGCTAGAAATAGCTGGTGAGCAGAAACAATGACCACAATAGTAAATAAGCTCTTTTCTCCTTCCCCATCAATTCATGAGTTTTAGCCATAAACTGGATTCCTTGTAACCACTAAAGGGTTCCTCTAAAAGGAGCTACTGTCTGTCTATTAGTTCTGGATTCACTGATGAGACAGGATTGTCTTATGCATACTCTTCACTAACTTTATCTCCATGGTTAGAATTTGACTTTTAAAAGATTAATAATAAAATGATTATGATGATGATGATGATGGTGATGATGACAATGAATGTTTCCTGAAAATTCATGATGTGCTGAATAGTGTGCTAAGCACTTTCCATATTTACTTTCCTGGATCTTAGGCAGGGGGCATAAACAAATCATGTTTCTCATTTCATAGCATACCTATATCATCAGACTCATGCAAAGAGTGCTCTGTTTTATTCATGTGTCCCCACTCCTCATTTTAGCAATCATAATGCCTTTGATATTATATCTCGATCTTGTGTATGTCTTTGCAAAATGTGTAATGTTATTGTTATGCAGGTATTTTTTAATGCATAAAAGTTAAAGTACTGTGAACTTGGTTCTTGCTTTCATACAAGCAGCATCATTTTTATAAGATCTTTCCATGTTTGTAGGTATACACTCACACAGTTTATGGCTTATAAGAGCCACATAGTATTCCATAGTACATGTCCACTATATTTTACTTAACTTTTCCCTCAGCAGTGGGACTCCCAGGTAGTCTGTAATAGTTCCCTGATACTTTAATCTGAAGGTTGGCAAACTTTTTCTACAAAGATCCAGATAATAAATATTTTTGGTTTTGTGGTCCTTAAGGTCTTAGTTGCAAGTATTCAACTATGCTGCAGTAGCGTCAAAGCATCCACAGACAGTACACAAATAAATGGGTGTGGCCAAATTTGGCCCAAGGACCATAGTTTGACAAGTCTTTCTTCAAGCAAGGCTGTGATGAACATCTCCTGTATGTCCTCTTGTGGACTTGTGCAACATTTTCTCTCAAATATACTGTAAAAACAAGAGTGAGATTGCAGCCTAATGGAGTAGACAAAGAATTGCTGGAGTTTTATTCTGAATGGCTGCATCAGTCTATTCTTCTGACAACAGTTTATAGAAACAAAAGGTGTTTACCCGCATCCTTCCCAACATGACCCAGCTATCTTAATTTTTGTCGATATGATGGGGTAAAATACTATCTTGCTGCTTTTTTCACTCATATTTCTCTGTTTAGTCATGACTTTCAATATCTCTTTATATATTAATTGGTCTTTAGCACTGCCTTTTCTGTGTATTGCCGGTTCATGACTTTTGCCTTTGTTCTCTATTTCTTGATGATGTGTGGGAGTTTCTTGTATAGTCTACACATTAACCCTTTTTCAGTTTTAAAACTTGCAAGCAATTTTCAAGTAATCTCTCCCAATCTGTTAACTGTCTGTTAATCATGTCAGCCATGTGTTATACTCAGGAATTCTTAATTTTGACAGTATATGATTTGGGCTTTTTGAGACTTGGTTAAGAAATCTGTCTACACTCTTAAGTCACAATAACAGTATTTTCTGTGATTAACCTTAGAGTTTGGCCTTTTATCTTGTGGCCTTTAATCCGTCTTGGGGACCCTTTTATTTATAGTGAAGACATATCCACCCTAATCCATATAGTGAGTCAGGTTTTCCAGAACCATCAGTCAAACTTGATGGATAAAACTTTACCCACTTGGGAGTTCCGTAGTGGCCTAGTGGTTAGGATTCTGGGCTTTCACTGCCGTGGCCCGGGTTCAATCCCTGGTTGGGGAACTGAGAGCTTTCTCTTCTGCTCTACCCATGTATGTATCCATTTGGGGGGCCTCCACCATATTGTTTTATTTCTATGGCTTGGTAATATATTTCAATATTTGGTACAGCATATCTCTCCTATTTGCTCTTCTTTTCCAAAACTCACTTAGCTATATATGGACTTTTATATTTCCATGTACAATTGTATGCATTCATCTTGTCTCTAGATCCTTAAAAATATCTAGCTGGAATTTTTATTGAGACTACATTGAATTCACAGTTCAATTTGAAGATAATTGATATCTGTTCAATATTAAGACATCTCCTTCATAAGTATGGAATATCCCTCAAATCATCTTTTATATCCTTTAATAGAGTTTTAACATTTTCTCCAGATGTTCTGTGCATTCTTTGTTAAGCTAATTTCTAGACACTTCATGTGTGTCTAGACATACTTCATGTGTCTCATGGCTATTTGGAATAGACTCTTTCTTCTTTTTTTTTTTTTCTTTTCATCTAGTTGATTTTTGCTGCTATAGAGAAAGGCTACTGTTTTTGTGGATTGATTCTGCTTTCTTAGACTGTAATCCTCACAAGCAAACTTATGAGAGTGATACTCTTATCCCATTTTGTAGGTGAAGTTAGGTAACTGAGCCAAGATCATTCAACTAATAGGGGGTGAAGCTAGTGGGTGATGATAAGCAGTATCTCCCATCACAGGGAGTTTTGACTGTGCAGGAGGGTAAGTAATGACAGTATATTTAAAACTCCCTGGCATACGAAGAAGTGCTCAATTTACAAAATGGAAACTCCCTTTGCAAATAGTATTATTTGGCTATTCCTCTACTGACGCCTGCTGACTCCCAGGAACATGACTAACGCAAAGCATGTGGTCCATGGCCCAGTCAATAACAGTGCAAAGAGAAGAAACTGCCTCCTTTCCCAATGGGCCATTCTAACACATTCCTCCACCAAGTTAAAATCGGCCCTGTCAAGGCAGCAGGATGCTCTGAATAGGGCTTCCCCAGACTCCCTGGCTGGGCTGGCACCTCCTGTCATTTCCCTTGTCATTTTTGCTGAAACCTAGTCCCAGCTGCCACACTAGCTCCCACTTGGAAGTCTCCTGTCTGGAGCCAGTGAGGTTTGTCTGCTTTCTTGGGTTTGGCTAATAAATTGGGATCGTGGGGTCAGGCAGCAGGGGACCTGGCACCCAGGGAGCCCCTGACACAGATTTTATTAGATTTCTCTTTGCAGGGCCCGGGATGCCATCCCAGCAGGGAGCCCACAATCGCTCAGTAACCAAGATTTTGTCATCTCTGGCTTGACAAGGTCATTTTTTATTAGAGAAGGAAAAATCCCACATTAATTATACAAGCAAACTGGGGCCAAGGCCGTTAGAGCTGGCCTCCCTCTTGTGTGAGGGGGGAGTAGGAGAGGAGGTTGGTTTCCTCTATGAGTGGGGAGTGAAGCCAGGAGAGAGGAGGCTGTATGTGTGGAGGCTGGACTTCTGAGACCCTTCGTCTCTGAAATGCTATGTGCTGTCTAATTCAAAATGTGTGTTTATCTAAAAGAGACTGCAAGGTGACTGAACCACGGAACAAGCACGATCAAACCCACACTCATTCATTCACTCAACATATGTTCATAAAGCACCTGCTAGTTGCCAAACGCATAGCCAGGCATTGAGAAGGAAAAAAATGATAAAAGAAGCATACTTGCTGCCCTCTTAGCAGTTCTGTTAGTATCATAGAGGGCTGGTACCCTACCAGCCTACCTACCCAGACCTGGAAAGTCAAGGTGAGCACACCATCACTCTTCAGCTGAAAGTTAAGAAACTCTTGCACCCTTCCTGGTAGACCCCTGTGACGGATGTGCAAATTCTGAACCATTAAGCATCATACCATTTTAGCTTGGGATTGCTGTAGGCCTTGAGCTAGCAGTGGTAACAATGAACTCAAAGCCTAAATTCTTCCTGAAAACTTGGTATCAACCGCTTGGCTCATAGAGATGGAAGCGTAAATGAAGGCTCTTCTTTCAGGGCTGGTGATGCCTTATCCAGAATTCACAAAGATTCCATCAATCTATGAACATTTACATTAAGCTTGTTGGAGTACATTGGGCAGGTTTCCCATATCCCTGGCCTACATATCCCTGTTCACCATCTTACTCCATGATCTGCCTTGTAGTTGGAGACAGTCATTCATCCCCCATCATTACCACTCTCTCTACTGAGCTGTCTGTTTTGAAGTCTCTGGGAAGCCCATGGTTTCTTGTGTGCAGATGCTCCAGTAGTTACAACATTTGTACATTGGGTATGTTCCACCTCCTGAAAGATTTCCCTTGACTACACTAGTTTACTTCATGCCCTTTCAGCAAAAGAACATTTCTTCTTCTGCCTGTGTCTATATCCCACTCCTCCTCTGAGACTAGACCCACCATGCCCCCTACAACATTCTCTAAAGCACTCTTGATACAAAGCAGCAAAACAGCTCTGGCAGAGAACGCATCTTCCCTGTGGCATCTGCCAAAAAACTTCCAGAACATCAGTGTGACTCCATGACTCTAGGACCTGGGTCGGTTTCCTAATTCTGCCATGTTTGACCTGAGTGACAATCAGCTGGTAACTTCATCTCTCTGACCATTTTAATCTTTATCTGTAAATACAGATAGAAATAAAAAGCTCTCACAAGGAGAAGATCCATGTAAAGCTACTGATTATTCATTGTCTTTGACAGTATTGGCACTCTGGGAAGCCTCTTCCTATCTCACTTTCAGCAAATAACCTGAGCACTTGCTTTTACAAGTATGAGTACAGCATCTCCCCTTTATTTCCTTCTAAATATTGATGGAGGTGCATTCAGATAAAGGTCAGGAATCTGTACACAGCTTAGATGGGTCCTTGGCTTCATGGCGTCTCAAAGTACAATCAAAAGTGTCAGCCAGGGTTGAGATTTCATCTGGTGGCTGCATCAGGGAAGGATCCACTTCCAACCTCATGTAATTAGTGGTAAAACTCAGTACAAGTTCTGGTTACATATCAACCAATGAACCATCTGGGAAAAGCATATAGAAAGCGGGATGACCAAGGAGGCGGACGTTGTAAAGGTCTAGGTAAGAGAGGATCAGTGGGGAAACATTGGGCCATCACCAAGTACACCAACTAAAATCTCCCTCTGCCTGTTTCCTCTTCTGAAAATGGGAATAATAGAGCCTACCAGATAAGGTTATTGGAAGGACTGAATGAATTAGTCCTTTTAAAGTGCTTAGGATAGGGTCCAGCACAAAGTAAGTTTTCTGTTGGCATTAGCTATTTTATTATTATTATTTATAATCTAGTTCACCTAGCCTTGCCTTCTCTGATTCATATCCTGTTGTTTTTCTGCTCTTCTGTGGTCTTTCCTGGCTCATAAACACAGTGAGTATCTCTTCCCTGCTGACCCTGGGATCCCCTGAAGGCTTTGATGGGTCTGCCTTTCTGCCCAATTTCTCTGCCTCTTATGTGGTTCCGCAGGAGCAAACCAGAGCATCCCAGACTGGTCGTCACCTCCAAGCTGAGCTCAGCTCTGGGCTTTGAGAGTGAGTGACTGACTCCCTGGTTAGGACTTTTATTGTGGTTTCCTGATTGGTTCAGGATGGCTGGGCCTTTGCTACCCACCCCCATCTCCAAGTGAATTCCCAGTCCTGCCAGAGGCTGAAAGGAGAGTGACTTAGTCATTTGCTCCTCTGGCAACTGCTCCTGGCAGCAGTTCAAGGCAGCTTAGAAAACAGGGCAACAAGTGGCTGCAATATGTATTTCAAAAGCCTAGCAGACAAGAAAAGGAAATGAAAACCAGAAAAGTGGGGATAGTAATGTCTGAACCTGGAGGTACATCTAGACACCTCTAGGCACTGCAGACACTGCTCCCAGGCCCTCCAGGTAAGGGACATAGGAAGGCAGTACCAGCAAATGAGCTGGGGCTGAATGGCAAGGTTGATGCCCAGGGCCTCTCTCGCCTTCTTTGATACACAAGTCAAAAATGAAGGAGGGCAGCTTCCCTGGTGGCACAGCGGTTGAGAGTCTGCCTGCTGATGCAGGGGACACGGGTTTGTGCTCCGGTCCGGGAAGATCCCACATGCCTTGGAGCGGCTGGGCCCATAAGCCATGGCCGCTGAGCCTGTGCATCCTGAGCCTGTGCTCTGCCATGGGAGAGGCCACAACAGTGAGAGGCCCGCATACCGTAAAAAAAAAAAAGAAGGAGGACTTCGTGGAGGACCATGACTAGGTACACCTGGCTTGGGGTCTGTGTACAGGAAGTACAGGAAGGATGCCTTGTCCTGTGCCAGACTCTTGCAGGACTCTTTGACACAGGCATGTTGAGATCCAGTGACTCATTGAACTGGACCACTAGAATCCTGCCTTTCTTAAGGAGAATGTACATGGGGAACAATGGTAAGCAGTGATAAATGAGCTGGGATCTCTCCAACTAATTCCATCTTAGGACATCTGACTCTTATGAAAAAGGTGGATGTTGTCACTGCCTCCATTTCATGGATGAGGGAGGAAAACAAGTCACAGAGATGTATAACTGTTGAATTAATAAATTTTTTGCATGACTTCTGCCTCTCTAACCAGAATAGACGTTCCTTGAGAGCTGAGATTATCTGTCCTGTTCATCGTTTTATTGCAGGTATCTAAAATGGTCCCTGAAATATAGTAGATACTTAAAAGCAAGTTTTTTAAATGAGCAAACTTATCAAAGACCAAAGAGCATTTAAACAGTATGCTCCCAACTCTCATAGGCTACACTATATTGTCTCTGATTTGACGTGTGCTCTAATGTCGGTTGTGGTGTTGGCAAAGTCTGGGGCAAGGTTATGGGAATGTGCTTCACAATCACATTTCCCCAAATGACTCTCAAATTTGGGAGCTCTTAAGAAGGACCCCTACAAAAAGTGAGATGACGATGTGTGTGGTTTGAATGTGGGAATGTTCCATTCTTCCGGGACCCCATGTCCTGCCTTGGGTTGACCTTAGATCTAGATGGAGATGGTCCTCTATCCCTCTGCATCTGTATATCCACTCCAGGGAAATGTTCTGCTTGGTTCTATGAAGATATGCTCATCCCACGGACTAATCACACTTAGAAGGGAGTGAGGGACTGACATTAACAGTCTCACTAAGAACACTCAGATTGTGGGAAGAATGGTTTCACCTAGAGATTCTAGACTTAAAACAAACAAACAACAACAAAAAATATGCCCAGCAGGATTTCATACCACCAAGGTCTTAGTCATGATCTTTGGAAAGTGGTCGGCATCGTGACCTCTATTTACACTCCCTCATCTCCCTTTCACCATGCTCAAAGCATATACTGATAATTTTTCAGGGCATTCCTTCCTGTTGAGCTCTGATGTACCTTTAAAAATAGTGCCTATGCATCTCCTTTACGTCTTTATCTTTTATAAGTCCTGACACACCCATCAGACCCATACATTGCTGATCTCTTACCTTCTCAGCTTCCCTTTTCCAGGTCTGGCCCTAACCTAGAATGGTTGAATGAAGCAGTGACCCACATAATGTAGTTGGGGGACAGTGAAAAACTCCTGTAAGGCTACAAATAACCCAGTAACTCAGTCATTTTTCTGCCATCTCTCTTATTACATTGGCAATTTCTTAAATGGAGTTAACATCAGTCTAAATATGATGCAAACTTTGGTTATTCATTTAAGTCTGATTGACCTTAAACAAGTCATTTAACATTGCTGAACCTCACTTTCTTTTAAATGTGGATAATGTCTTCAGTCATCTTTCCTGCTCTCCTCCTAATGGGAGTATTCCGACTTCTTGGGGAAATTTCAAGGTATTCATTTTTGCCTGGTACTCCATTCTTTGTTCTTTAGCACATTAATTTCTATAATATGAGTTACAAATAATGAGTAATGTCCTGCCATTCCCATCCTCTGTGCATGATAAACGCAGCTGATAAGTTATAGCACTCTTCCTTGCTGAGCTCAAAGAGGTCCTCAGTTTTCTTCTCAACATAGTGTCTTGCCTCAGAAATGAGGCAAAATTAGCCCTATGATAAACACTGCTGTGGTCATGTCTAACATATCTTAAAAGCTAGATTCAAAAGATCTATCTATCTACCTACTTGAATACACACAGATCAAACACTCAACAAGAGTAAACTTCATAATGCCTGCCATTCAATTAAGAATTAACAGACATGCAAACAAAACATAAAATAATGAGGAGAAAAATCAATCAGTTGAAACTTACTAGAACTGGCACAGAGGTGAGAATGAATAGACAAGGACATTAAAAGTTATTATAACTCTATTTCATATCTTTAAAAAAATTACATAGAGACAGGTAAGATATAAATATAAACCAAATCACGTTTGTCATTTAATCTAAAATGTTTGAGAGAAAATTCTACAGTGTCTGCAGATTAAACGTAACTGAAAAAAAGAGTAGTAAATTTGAAGACATACAAATAGAAATGAAGCCCCAAAAATGGACAGATTAAAAAGTCTTAAAAAATGAAAAAAGCATGTGTGAGCTGTATGAAAAATTCAAGTGACCTAATATACATTAATGCAGAGTACCCAACAGAGGAGAGAGGGTAGAGAAAAAATATTTGAGGAAATAATGACAAATTTTATTAAAAGTATAAATACACAGACTGAGAAGTTCTATGCATCCTAAACATAGAAATACAGAGAAAGCTACACCAAAGCACAGCATGATCAAATTTCTCAAAACCAGTGATTAAGGGAAAACTGTAAAGTAGCCAAAGAAAAAGGTCTTGTTAACCACAAAGGAGTAAACATAAGTATTGCAGCAGATTTCATGTCAGAAACAAAGAAGACAGTGGAGCAGCATTTTGAAGTACTGAAAGGGAAAAAAGAAAAAGAAAAACCCGTCAGTGTAGAATTCTCTACCCAGCAAAAACGTCTTTCAAACATGAAGGAAAATTAAAGGTTTTTTTTTAACATACAAGCACTGAAATAATTTGTCACCTGAAAATGGTAGTTATACTACAAGAAATGATAAAAGAAAGACTTCAGGCAGAAGAAATGTGATGCCAGATGGAAATATGCATCTAAACCAGTGTTTCTCAACTGTTTTTCATTATCATCCCCCTAAAGAGTCTTTTGAACATTTTTTTCCCTAATTGCCACCTCATAAAATTTTAATACCACAGATACAATGTATACTTGTTCATGCACTGCATGTATATCTTGGCTTTCTACATTAAAAACGATATTTTTTGCCCCCACCCCCAAAAATCAGTTTCACCCACTTGGAGGTAATATCATCTCTGCTGATAATACATGATGTTTCACTTTTCTGTTGGTGCTGTAAAAAAATTTACCACAAACTTAGTGGCTTAAGGCAACACAAATGTGTTAACTTACAATTCTGTAAATCAGAAGTCTGAATAGGTCTCACTAGACTAAAATCAAGATTTCGGCAGGGTTGTGCTCCTTTCAGAAGCCTCAAGAGAAGAATCTGCTTCCTTGTCTCTTCTAGCTTTTAACGGTCGCCTACATTTCTTGGCTCGTGATCTCCTCTTTCATCTTTAAGGCATTAACGCTACAACCCTCTGACTATTCTGTTATAATCATATCTACCTCTGACCTCAGCCTCTGAATTCAGCCAGGAAAAGTTCTTAACTTTCAGGGAATCATGTGATTAGAATGTGTCCATCCAAATAATCCAGGATAATGTTCTCATCCCAAGGTCCCTAAACTTAATCACATATGCAAAGTCCTTTTACCATGGAAGAAAAATACTGATAGGTTCTAAGAATTAGGACATGGACATCTTTTTTGGGGGGGAGGGAATCAGCATTATTCTGCCTACCGCATATAATTTAAACAAAGAAATAAGTATAATAGTATAGGAAACAGTGACTATGTGGATAAACATATATGATTTTGTTCTTATTATGTAAATCCTTAAAATACAATTGACTGTTAAAACAAAATAACCATGCAGTACATGGTTTATAACTTATATAAAGGAGACATGCATTATAAATGCATGAAATCTAAGTACACTTACAATTAAGGTTCTTATAATATACATGACGTGTATAATATCACTTTTGTTAAGGATGTATACTGTAAACCCCAAAACAACTACTAAAATAAAATAATAAAAAGATATTTATAGTTAATACCTAAAGGAAACAAAATGGAGTCATAAAGAATACTTAGTTATCTCAAAAGAAAGCAGAAAAAGAATCAGAACAATGAGATAAGACAGAAAACAAAGAACAAGGTAGTAGATTTAATGAATCATATAAATAAACACTATAAATGTACATGATTTATACACTCCAATTAAAATGCTGAGATTGTCTGGTTGGATAAAAATGTAAGACATAACTAATGCCAATATTCTGATTCAGTCAGACCTAGGTCACATCTTAAATAAGAGTTGGAACCAAAGCACATGAGCTTAGAGTGGTGAGGAACTGGTTCCCCAGAAAGCAATCTTGGTAGAATTTCTATAAGAAGAGTGAATGGACACTGGGAGGACACTAGAGGGAAAAAAATCAACAGATGGCTCCTCTTCCTAATGTGGAAAATAATATTCCTCCCTTCCTATTTTTTTCCAACAGAGGGCAACTTTGAATTAACTCCTTCTTTGGCCATTTTGAGAGGTTTTCATAAAATAAATCATCTTCCACTCTTATCTTTCCCTGGATCTTTATCTCCTCCTTTCTCACTAGATTGTCATTTGCGTTTATCAGTCAGCCTGTTTACCTTAAGAATGAAAAAATTATCTAATCTGACCAAATGTAGCCTATGAAATCTTCAAAAAGAAGTAATATCCTTGACTATCTCTCCTCTAGACTGCCAACTACACAAACTATACTATTTATCCATCTCCCATTCATTCATTCTTTCACTCGTTTATGACCAAGCTCAAATGTCACCACCTCAGAGAAGCCCTGTGTGGTGTTGGCCACACTTTCCTCTGTGTTCCTGCAACATGTTTGAAATCCTATTTGAAATGATCTGTGCTTTCTTTCTCTCTTTCCCACAATAGTGAATTATTTACAATAGATATGAAGCTTTTTTAAAAAAGTTTTTATTTTATTATACTATTTATTTTTGGCTGCATTGGGTCTTCACTGTTGCGCGGGCTTTCTCCAGTTGCGGTGAACGGGGGCTACTCTTCATTGCAGTGCACGGGCTTCTCACTGTGGTGGCTTCTCTTATTGCAGAGCAGGGGCTCTAGGTACATGGACTTCAGTAGTTGTGGCACACAGACTCTGTAGTTGTGGCTTGCAGGCTCTAGAGTGCAGGCCCAGTAGTTGTGGTGCACAGGCTTAGTTGCTCCACAGCATGTGGGATCTTCCCAGACCAGGGATCGAACCCGTGTCTCTTGCATTGGCAGGTGGATTCTTAACCACTGCATCACCAGAGAAGTCCCAAGCTTTTTTATCTTTAGAGTCCCCAGTATCTAGCAGGAAACCCAGTAGATAGCCCAGTAGTAGAATCATAGATTCTTAGTAATTATTTTCTAAACTAATCAATACAAAGATGAATGAATGAATGAATATCACCTGCTGCATGGCAGTGTCCCACTGTCCCTACCTGCCTCTGTCCGCCAGATGGCCAACAGGTTTCATCTTTACAGCCTACCATGAATAATACATAGTGTGTCTCTTGAGCTTTGTCTTAATAAGGATCATCAGGTGATGCCTGGGTTCAGTAGAAAGAACACCACAATGGATCAGCAAAGTCTGGCAGAGTTGTTGGAGTGGTGAGAAATAACACACTTGATGAACCTCTGCAGCTGCTGTCTTTTGCTGTAGGCTCTGCTCAGTTTTGTCTGTTGGCCAGTTTACTGGTCATATTCCAGTGCTGAACCCAGCAGGCCCCATTGTAGCCACAGAGATTCTGGTCAAGGAATGGCCAAGATCATCAAAAGTCAAAAGCCATATCAGATCAATTTTCTTGTAAATTCCTGATGAAGAAATGTGCTAGGGTCACTGATCTTGACATCACTGATCAATCAGTCTGATCCCCTGACCCCAGAGCCCAGCTGAATCCATGCTGGCTCCTTCCCAGGTTTACCATGACCCACAAAGGCAATTGCAGCCGGACACTCACACCCTCAGCCAATTCTCCCTTTTTATACAAATTACAGGGCATAAATCACTTCCTGTGAATACCAGGCCCTGCTCAAATTTCCTTTCCTGAGACGGAAACATTTTTTGACTTCCAGCTGAACAGTTCTCTCCTTAATACCAATTCCATCTCATGGAGCCAAGCAGAAAACTCCAGATACATCTAAACCTTCCTGGTGTGGGCCCTGTCAGAGCATTCTTCTAAGCCAAGAGTAGACTCACTGCAGATGTTCTCTCCCTACATCACGCAGCATCTCCGTCTCTGCCATAATCATTTCTTCTTCTCACCTTCGTTCAAGTCATACCTGACTTTCAGATGCTGAAAAGATTCTTTCTTTATAGCCTCCCCAACCATTCTGCCCAGGGAGCAGTTTGAGGTGCCCATCTCTGTGCACAATCCACAGGCCAGTGGAATTTGGGGCACATCTTTTATTTCTGGAGGGTATAATGAAACAGTGTGGATCCTGTGTTCTGCATGTCTCTCACCACCCGAGCTTTCTTGGGTGACTCTATTCCCTTCTTGACTGGTGCAGTGGGTATTTCCCAAGAGTACGTGCCCTTCCTGTCTGTGGCCCCATAGTTCTGTCCTTTTTCTGTACTAGTGCTGTCCATTTTAGCGGTGATAGTCCATGCTCGGCAGAGCACACCTGCTCTGGATCTTCCTGACAATGTTCATCATGCGTCTACTTGGACACCAAGCCCATCCCCTCCAGATCCCTCGATTTACCCTGACACTTAGATGTGCAGTTCTCATTTTCAACTTAATTATTGTGACACTGAGGAAGGAAGAGAGAAGATGCAGTAATGGACACCACCAATGATCTGGAACTCCCACACGAGCTCCACCCTGAAGAGTCCTGGACACTGAAAGATGGCAGTTCTGTGTTTTCTTCCTACTATTAGGACTGGAACTTCCCTGCAAAGTGCTCTCCACTGATTTCCCTGATACTGTGTGTCCCCTAGAAACTACCTTCTCCTTTCCTTTAACAGAAATGAAAAAATAGCTATTATTTTCCAGAAAGATGAAATTCTTGGGGCCTCACGTATAAATGCACTCAAGGGGGGTCTAGTTAAAGTTTTGAAAAGCAGACCAAGACCAGAAATCTGTGTTGGCACAGGACCTGGCACATCAAAGGTATTTAATAAATGTTTGTTCTATGAATGAGCAAATGAATGAATGAATTGATTAGTGCCTGTAAATGTCTAAAGAGCTATGTTTATATCTGACCTACTTCTGTCTCTTCAAACTGGTCTTGTGCACAGGTACACACACACACACACATACACACACACCATCTACCAAAATTGATTAAATGTCTTGAGCCTGATTGCACAATCTCCCTGGTTTTTCCTTGACTGCTGCTGCCCTACACTCTGTGCTCAGCTCAGATTTTCTACACCCTGATTCTGATCTTCCTTTTGCCAGTTATTTGTGTTTTTTCTCTTCCCAAAGAAATACCTACCAGCCACTGGGGGAAATGTGTTCATAGCCCTCTGTTCATTCAGGAAGTAAAATGCCAGGCTTCTGTAACTATATATATGTGGAGGGAGGGATATCATGCAGATAAGCTCTTACACCCTGCATTCTGGATCACTTCAATATCTACTTGCTATTTTAGATCCATCACCTGGGTCCACTGACATTTTCCTCTTGAGACCTTGAAGCGTTTAATCCTGAGCTAATTCTATCTAAGGGTACCGTATGTGAGTCTTGTTAACCATTCCACATACACATAAGAGAAACTATAGGAGTTCTAGGGCAGAGCTCTGCAAGGCAGAGGCCTTAAAATGGAAACATCAGAGAAAGCAAATGTGTCTTCCAACTAGAAGACTGGGTTCAATCCTGGTCCTACCATTTACTAAATGTTTTCTCTTGGGCAAGTTATTACCCATCTGGAAACTAATCTTTTCATCTGGAAAATAATAATCGTAATAGTACCAACTTCGAAGGGATGCTATGAAAGTTGAATTAGATAGTTTGTACAAGCACTTAACATGCTGCCTGGCACACAACTAAAGCATTCCTCAGGCAAGGAAATTCACTAGTTAACCACCTACCTGAGGAGTAAAAAGTCAGAACAGTTTCTCATAAGAATATCAGGAAGAATCTGAGCATCCTGACCACATTCTTGAGATTGAGCTGTTCTAGGAATAGACTGTTCTAGAAAAGAGGATGTTAAAGTTAGAGCTCAAATTTCAGACTATTTTAGTAGACACATAACTCTCTAGGTCAAAAGGTAAATACTGATACATTAAAAATCAAATAGACTAAATACAATGTGGTACCCTAGATTGGATCCTGGAACAAAACATGACAATAGGGCTTCCCTGGTGGCTCAGTGGTTGGGAGTCCACCTGCTGATGCAGGGGGCACGGGTTCGTGCCCGGTCCGGATTGAGCTGTTCTAGGAATAGACTGTTCTAGAAAAGAGGATGTTAAAGTTAGAGCTCAAATTTCAGACTATTTTAGTAGACACATAACTCTCTAGGTCAAAAGGTAAATACTGATACATTAAAAATCAAATAGACTAAATACAATGTGGTACCCTAGATTGGATCCTGGAACAAAACATGACAATAGGGCTTCCCTGGTGGCTCAGTGGTTGGGAGTCCACCTGCTGATGCAGGGGGCACGGGTTCGTGCCCCGGTCCGGGAAGATCCCACGTGCCGCAGAGCGGCTGGGCCCGTGAGCCATGGCCGCTAAGCCTGCGCATCCGGAGCCTGTGCTCCGCAATGGGAGAGGCCACAACAGTGAGAGGCCTGTGTACCGCAAACAAAACAAAACAAAACAAAACATGACAATAGTGGAAAAACAGGTGAAATATAAATAGAGTCTGGATTTTAGTTAATAGTTATTTACCAATGTTTGTTTGTTTGTTCTGAAATGTGCACCATGGTTATGCAAGTTGTTAATATTAGGGTAAGTGGAGTGAAAGATATACAGGAACTCTCTACATTAGCTTTGAGACATTTCTGTAAATCTATGGTTTTCCAAAATTTTAAAGTTTGTTTTAAAAAATCGAATAGATCTCTTTGGACTTTGGAGAACTTTCTATAATGGACTCACTTAGACTTAAAGCCATGTCTTTAATTTTTAGCTTTCTGGGTGATACCTGGAAGGGATGGAAGATCTGAATTCCTTCTCCCTGGATGAAGCCAGCATGAGAGTCACTTGTGCTGCCTTATCCTGGATGATTTTCTCATTCCTCTAAATCTGGCTTAGCAGAGGAGGGGTCTATTCCAGGCCAAAGCCTAGTCGCCAGCTTAGCTTAATCTGAAAGAAAGATGAGGTGTCAGAAAGGAAAAATGGCCAGCATTTGCTTTTCCTGAGCTCATTTTTCTTAGAAAAGTCAATGAATGTCTTATGACTATGCCTCCTCTCCCCCTCACACATTGTCTCCACTGAACAATGTTCCTGGCTGTAGTTGAGAGAATTCATAATGGCTTCTGGAAAACCCTGATGCAGGTCCCTGGATCTCCAGCCCTGATGGCTAAGACAAGAGGTAGATACAGTATTTCATTAAGCAATGACACTGATTCAAGAATGGTTTAGAGGGCTTCCCTGGTGGCGCAGTAGTTGAGAGTCCGCCTGCCGATGCAGGGGACTCGGGTTCGTGCCCCGGTCCGGGAAGATCCCACATGCCGCAAAACGTCTGGGCCCGTGAGCCATGGCCGCTGAGCCTGAGCATCCGGAGACTGTGCTCCGCAACGGGAGAGGCCACAACAGTGAGAGGCCCACGTACTGCCAAAAAAAAAAAAAAAAAAGAATGGTTTAGAAAGTTTTACATACTTAACTGAAGTCTCATCCCATGAAATGAGGAAACTGAGGCTCAGCAAGTCTAGAGGACTTGCCCAAGGCCACATAAATATATATGAGGAGCCATACAGAGGTGGAGCCGCAGAGAAACTCCACTTTTTCCCTGTTTCCCTCAGATACGTGCACACATGCATACATACACACACGCCTTCCCCAGAGGTGAAACCATCTCTGACTTGACGAAATGCGGACCAGGCAAGTGTACTAAGTGCTTGACACGCATTTAATTCTAACACGTATCCGGTATTAACCCCGTTTTACCAAAGGGATAAAGACAGCCTCCAGAAGTTTATTAACTTATGCAAGGTTTATATTATTTATAAAGCGGCAGGGCTAGAATACACTCTCAGCCAATCTGATTCCAAAGTCTAAGCTTTCAATCACTTCAGCACTCAATAGATATTTACTGAATGAATAAATGAATGAAAGAATGGACAGACAACTTTGGGGGATGAATGCCTCGTAATCTAGATAATACTGCACCCTGGATCCTATGTTTAGACCATGTGAGATCATTCCAACCCTTGTTAGAGAGTGAGGTGAAAGCTGTGGATCTATGTGAAAGCACAGGGAGAGAATAAATAAAGGACTTGTCACCACCATTGAATTAAGAAAAAATAATGAGCTGAGCAGTGATGACAGTTATAAACTGAGTACACCTAACATTTGAGTGTAGAAATAGTGGAAAGAGTAAGAGAAGGTCCGAAATCCCCATCTCCCTATTCTGCACTCCTATCGTGTGCTTCTCACCAGGCAAGATCTGGAAAGGACAGAAAAACTCTCCAAGAGGAAGGCTCCAGGTTATCTTTAGAGACATGGTGGAGGTGGATGAAGCATATGGACTCGAGATCAAACCTCTGCCCTGCAAATCAGGTGGCAGGAAGATATCTTATCAGATGGAGGAGCTGAGTGTTATCTCCTGTAGGTCTTCCTTTCATTTCCACTGGAGTGGACAGTCTCTGCAAGACTAGTGAGCATTCTGCTCCCCTGGGTCCCTTGTCTTTTTGTCTTTTCTCCCTTCTCTTGGGGCCTTGACAGGTACTTAATGTATGGTAAGGAGAATAATACCACCTGAAAATATTTTAATTGATAGAGACAAACACAAAATGTAAAGAAAACCTTAGTTCTGTTTCTCACTAGCTGTTGAATGTTTGACTTTGGGTAAGATGTTCAGCCTCCCTGGGCCTCTTTCTTTATCTAAGAAATGAGATAACAGTCCCTAACCACCATGGTTATTAGAAGAATTAGACATCATCTCTCCAGAATCCCTTATGCTGACAGAGTAGATGCCCTATACAACTTGTTTTTATATTTTTATCTTTATTGTCATCATTGTCTATTTTATAAAACCTGTTTACATCAGCAGAGTCTCACAGACACATGCCACCCAAACACAAGGACTGAGGCCACATATCCCCCAAATCCTGATACCACACAGGCAGATGAAAGCTTGAGCCTTAATAGGGCTTATCATCAGAGTGGAGAGATGAGAGGGTTCATCTGGGCTGGAAAAAGAAATAATGTGTCCAACTTGGCTGAAAGAGTCCCTTTTGGAGCCTCTAAGTTCATCGCCTGATCCAGTCAGCTAGAGAGGGGGATGCCATCTCAGGTTGGGTTGCTGTGAAAAGATGCTCTTTGCTATGCATAGTCAGATTATCAGTGAAATTCAACCTGAGCTCCAGACATGGACAGACTGATTAGCAAGAACACACACTGTCAACAAACAAAACTAAATTAAACCTTATCTTTGGCAATATTACCTTGGATTCTTTTTTTCTGCTGCTTGATCCACCTTTAATGGATTTGGCTTAAAACTAGGGCAAAACAGTATATTAAAACCCAAGACCCTGTCCCAAGACTCCAGGAGGAGTGAAAAAGCCTGGAGAGAGCCTCGTTGTTCTCATTTGGGTGCACCTCCTGGCAAGAAATAGCATTGTAATCATTGGGAAAATGACCAGTGCCCTGATCACCCCTGCCCATACAGGATACAGGTAGAGGAAACAGGGCAGGGTTTTTGATGGGGGAATATTCCTTAAACGAGGTCCTTGGGAGAGAGGTAGGTATCCTTGGAGTTCAGGGCAGGAGTTTTCTGAAAAAAGAAAGGAGAAAACTGCATAACGACATCACCAGCAACAATCATGGTGACTAAAAAATAATTATACCAACAACAAAAACAGCAATAGCATCAACTATCTAGACGGAGGTTTAACACCAGACCCAGGGAAGAAAAACAGCAGGGAAGAAGGAAGGAAGTAAAAGGGAAGAAAAGGAGGTGATGGAAGGAGGGAAACTATTTTTTTAAGTCATAATTTTTTTTTTTTTTGCGTTACGCGGGCCTCTCACTGTTGTGGCCTCTCCCGTTGCGGAGCAAAGGCTCCAGACGTGTAGGTGCAGCGGCCATGGCTCCGCGGCATGTGGGATCTTCCTGGACCGGGGCACGAACCCACGTCCCCTGCATCGGCAGGCAGACTCTCAACCACTGCACCACCAGGGAAGCCCTTAAGTCCTAATTTTATACTCGATAACAATGCAATGTTTTTTTACATCATTAGTGTTTTTTAATCCTCAGAACTACCTTATGAGTTGTCTGCCATTTTTCATATAAAGAAATTGAGACAAACAAATGTGACAACTTCTCCAGTCTCATAGCTAGTAAGTGTGAGAAGTGGAACTGCTGACCAGGCCTCCTGGTACATTCTCCCAGGCTGGTCCTAGGAGTGAGTGTGATGCAGGGTGTCAGGCTGGACTTAGTGATTGTCTTCACAAAGTCATGATCCCACCCCAGGGAGCGATGGCCTGGTTTTCCTGCCAATTCACACTGGTAAGGAGAGGTTCACAGCATTCTCTGTTACCCCCCATCCTACTGTTAGGAGTTGTTTAGTACCAAAACACACACTCAGGTACATACAACTTGCAATGGCCCCATTCCTGGGTAAAAGAAAGACAGAGGCTAGGGTACCACAGACTTTCATTCTCCTGACCCACTTTCTGCATAATTATGCCCTTTCTTCTTTCTTCTTTCTTCCTTGTTTTCCTTGCTGTGATTCTCATCTGGCTTGCTTTTGTGTCCTCTCATCTTCTTTCTTCTTATGCCGGGAGTGTTTTTTTTTTTTTTTCCTCTCTCTCTCTCTCTTTTAAGGCAGTTGTTTCCAATAAATCCTCGCTTGTTTTCTTTAAGTTGTTCAGTTATTTTAAGTTTCCTCTTCCACAACCCTCTGTCTGCATTTCTGCTTTCCATCTGGGCCACTTGGTCGTCTCCATTTCTGGAATGAAGACAAAGGAAGGTATTAGAAACGTACAGAATCTGGCTTGCTGCTGGGAACAGAAAGACATGGCCAAGGACTTAATCACATCTGCCAATATTTCCAGCACTTTTATTATATCTCAGGTCAACTAGTAACACAGTTGGAGGTACCTTGACTGGCCACTAGGACAATTAGTTTTCCTGGTTTCCGTTAAGGCTCTCCAGTTATGCACTGAGTAGGGACCTTCAATCTGAGCGCTTCTATGTGTGTCTATCAGTCGGGATCATGGAAGAAAGCAAATGGCACACTGTTTAAATTGGACAACTTAAAATGAGTTTAATACAAGGATGATTTACAAAGGTGTAGGCAGGCTGTGGACAAATCACAAAGGGCAGGGCAGTGTCCTGTGGATAGCAGCCTCAGAGCTCTGTTACCCCCTGTGGTCCTGAAGGGAAGGGGTTGGGAACAGCATCCCGGAGAGAAACGACCATGTGACAGGAGCTGCAATCTTAGCAAACAGAGGTGGCGAGCTCGGTACTCATAGGAAGTGAGATGAGAGAATACAAGCTTTCGCCTCACTCTCATTCTTCTCTGAACTGTCCTGCTGGAGCTCCCCATTGGCTGCCCCAACCAGAAGCCAGAAGTCAAGAAAACCCGTTGGGTTGGTCACTATTGGTCAAACTTCTGTGTCACAGTGGGAATGGGTGGAAAGTGGATCAGGAAGGCCAAATAGAAGTTACCCAGCAGAGCGAGCATGCAGGTACATAAACTTCTGTGCTCACATATGCATGCATGTATGCGCATGAGTGTGTGCTAGGCTGATGAAAAGAAACTTGATTTTGCTTTAAGGGAGGAGTCATTCAGGGGCTGCCTCTTGTTCTGTTTGGCCTATATTGGTTACTGAGTATCTTGTTTTCTTCTAATTCTAATTGCTGAGAGTTTGAAGAACAGGGCAGAGTACTGAGAAGTGGGAATCTCCTCTGAGATCATAAGTGTGGAAAGCTATCTTCAGATAACAAGATGGCAAATGTTTACAATCTCCGGGATGAGCTACATCAAAAAGAAAGACTTAATCCTGCTTCTAAAGAACTCATTTCAGGAGAAGTAAAAGTCAAATCAAAGGTGAATGCTTCTATTAGAAGAGGTGCGTCCCAACCACCACACCTGAGCAGATGATAGAGCCTAATCCAACTGATGG
>NW_006797200.1:369807-454032 GCF_000442215.2 Lipotes vexillifer | reverse complement strand
GGAAAGAGAGACTTTTTCTCAGAGCTTTGGGTGAGAATGAAATCAAGGACTGGTTTGAGTCAAAAGCTCAGTAGAGACCTAAAGTGGAATACAGAAACTCTGAAAGAGATGCTAAGTTGGTAAGTCATACAGAGTAGGTATTTCATAGTTGGCACATTACACAATCTTTTTAACATAGCACATTATCCATAACCTAATGGTAGCACTTATACTTTGGGGTGTGTTGTTAGCATTTCTCTATCATTAGGTCAGGAAGGTCTTGTTGACCACCATATCCCTAACACCTATAGCTTGGCATATAGGTGGTTCTCAGCTTTAATCTACTGGATGAATGATATTTGTCCATTTCGAGGACTTTACATTGCACTAGGGTTTACCTCTGGGTTCCACTAAGTTGGAATACACAATACAGGCTTCACTTTAGCCAACTGCTCCCCAAGATTGGGGTCATGAGTTTACTT
Source organism: Lipotes vexillifer (assembly GCF_000442215.2). Classification (NCBI taxonomy): domain Eukaryota; kingdom Metazoa; phylum Chordata; class Mammalia; order Artiodactyla; family Lipotidae; genus Lipotes; species Lipotes vexillifer. The sequence continues at coordinate 453,571 of NW_006797200.1, read as the reverse complement.
TCAGACCCAAGGTGAGGCTATTTCTCTCATGAGTTTTCAGGTGGACAAGATTCACCACATTTGACTTGGATTTACCCGCAGCTCCTGTATCCTTGTTCCAGCCTTTTCCAAGGCCCAGATCATTAAGTTCTAACATACTCCCCTGTTTTTACTCCACCTACATCCTCCCACCTACAGCCTCTTTTGAATCCAGGCTTTAGATGGATGACTCCACATACATCGCTGCTTTTAAAAGTGAAAATTAGTTTCCCTAGTTTTCTTATTCAAAGAATATATTTATTTAATTCCATTTTCTAAGGAGTTATAGATACTTGAGACAGGAAAAGGAGATATAAATATTCATTTGGTTGGTATTTGATCCTTGCCCTTCCATCTCTACAACCACTCTACTATTGTAATTCTGAACTTATAAAGGAGTAAGCCGATCACCGTGAAAATAAGATGACTTATCCAAGGTCTCATGGTGAGTCAGCAACAGTTCTACCATGATCAATCTGTGACAAACCCTGCATTCTTCCTGTTCTACCAATAAAGATGGACCCCACTTCATCCCAAGTCCTCCTGTAACTGTGTCACTTTAAAAGAACTGTGAGGGAAGGAAGGGCACAACTGTCTTTCCCTGGCAAACCCCATTTCCATTAGAATTTAATTTAGATTTAATAAAATGCTTAATGAATCTTAATTAAACCCAAATTGAAATTTAAAAAAAAAGGTTTAACAAGGTTTTATAGTGATGTGAGAGATCACACAATTCCACTTCAATAAATATTTTCCTAATAACAAATAACCATTTCATTAGTGAGGAAAAATGTTGCCATTAAATCTAAATTAAATTAAATTATCCTTAATTTACTGGCGTAGTTAACAGTATATGTTAATGAAAAATATGTAGAGATTTTTTTTCCCCTGCTTGTTACAAATGACTCCAGTTTAGAGAATTTTAAAAAAACACTTGAGTAGAGTGTAGTGGGCGGACGGCCTAAAGCCAACGAACCATCTCTGAGTCTCCGTCTTCCCACTCACAGAGACAGTGAGGTAAGGAAAGGGGAGATATGGGCTTTCCACAAATGCCACCTGGATTTCCACCAATGCCACAAGCATAAAGTGGGTATTGATCAGAGTGGGTGGAGAGACTGTGAAGCTAGGGGATCTCTGATTCAAGAAAAAGGTGAAGAGAAAATTCAGGCCGTATAAAATGGCACATATCAGATATGAAAAGGAAAGATTGAGGATGCAGGATGTGAGGGGGGAAAAAAGAGCCAAACGTTCATTCCTGTTGCACATGCATGTGTGTGTGTGTTTATACTTCCAATTTTTTATTTCTTCATGGTTGAGCATGGAACATGTAAGGGAGAAGATCAGTGGGAGCCTGTACCAGGGAGAGAGAGACAGAGACAGAGAGACAGAAAGAGAGAGAGATAGGTAGATAGATTTCCAGAACAGGGGATCAAGTTCCAGAGTGGGAGACAGGTTTCCAGCAAAGAAGATAAGGCTTTAGGGAAAGGGAAATGCGTTTCCAAATAGGACCCTCATTTGTGTTCTACTCCACAATGCTGTTGGGAGGGATGTGAGCTGAGTTGTGTAACTTTGCAGCAATTTGAGGAGGGTCAGAGACAGCATATTGCCAACCAATATTATCATTCCAACACGTAATTAATATAAAGATATGAATGCAATATTCTGCATTCTATTTTATATCAAATTCTTTAAATCTGATGTTTTACATTTACAGCACGTCTCAGTTTGGACTGGACACATTTCAAGTGCTCACTAGCTACATGTGGCTACCATATTGGACAGCATGGATCTAGTAACTACCAAAGTACAGCACAAACATTTAGGGACATGGGGCAAACACTCAAATTTGTAGATGGATATTGAGCCAGAAATTATTGTTTAGTTGCAGTTATTGAATATTGTGAAAAAACTTGATTTAACTGAAATTATTCACACATCAGTTAATGATGGATGTGAACAGTGCCAATAACAACAACAACAAAAATGTTAATAGGGAGTCAGTGCATGACAGTGGATTCTATTAGAAAGACTAGTAATATTTTAACATTTGAAAAGTGATAGGATAAAAATCTCAGAGAAAATAAAGACTGGGAAGTAACATCACAATTAGAAATTCTTCTTTCTTCTTCCAATGCCAAGAATTGCCATTGGCATTAGAAATCTAGGGTAGGACTACTTAGTTTCTTAGGGTTTATAAACACTGTGAGGATGGGTGTCAAATCTGTCTTACCACTGGAGTATCCTCATTGCTTAGTAAAGTGCCTCTACCTTAGTGGATGCTCAGAAAAAATGTTTCTAGAATGAATAAAATGAAAGACAGGAGAGTAGACAGAAAAACCACGTGCAATTTTCCTGAGAATTGAATACAGAGATGCAAAGCCATAAAGGAAAATCCCACATGAGGGGAGGGGTTAATGCCACCTTTGTCCAGCTGTGCCTTGTATTCACTTTCATTCCAAGGGGATGAGACAAAACATTTATAGTTTTCCTGCCCTGAGATGTCTCATCCACTTCCCTGGGGCTGCAGAAAAGGGTTATACAACAATCTGGATTATTTCTCCAACCTTCCAATTTCTAGCTTTACTCTCTCCAGTCTAGTCTTCAAGCTGACCCCAGAGTATAATTCTTGACAGCATATGACTTCCTCTAGGGCAAGTTTTGTTCATCTCCATGTACCCAGCTCAGTGTCTAGTGCAGTGCCTTTCACCTAGTAAGCCCTCCTAAAACAGCGGTTTGGAAGGAAGGAAAGAAGGAAGGGAGGGAGGGAGGGAGGAAGGAAGGAGGGAAGGAGAAAAGAAAATAAAGGAAGGGAGGAAGAAAGTTAACAAAAAGTCCCATCAGCATTTTCAAGATGTCTTTGTACTTTAATGGGACATGATTTCGGTAAAACCTAAATTTGGTAATTTTGACATTATTTTAACTACACATTCAGGTCTAAAGTATTTATCTGCCAAAGCAGGGGAAATGCATTTGCTCTGGTTCACATGTGCAAACACAACGTTTCTGTAAAGGGTTTTTTTGTTCATCAGGGCAAAGTTCTTAGGTCCACACATCACTAAGACATTTTTGAATATGATAATGGTTCTGTTTATTCTGTCTCCCAGGAGATAGAGACAACTTGATATTTGCAGTACAAGAGACCCTCTTCTTAAGGCTGAATGATCCTTCATGGTTCTGTATTCTCAGACACAGATGCTCTGTGTTAGAGGAGTTGGGCTACAGACATTTTAAAACCCTCATGCCCTAGATAAAAATACTGTGTATCTGAGCCATTCTGAAAGGGGAAACAAAGTAATCTAAAGAGGCATTTTTGTAAAAGACCAATTTGTAGAAGTACTAGGTGCTTTTTCTCTAGAAAAAAAAAAAAAAAAGCATGTCATTTACTGGGAGGAAGAAAGATTGAAGGCCCTCCTGTCTGGGCTTTGTTATCTATTATTAGTTTTTCTGTTGGAGAGAACTGAGGATATAGAGTTTTAACATTAAAAATACTAATAAGTATTTCAGCTGTCTTGGTATTGTGAGCTGAACACATCTGTATTTTTAATTAGTCCTTTCATAAATGTGATTATGGCATGTCATGTGATCACCCTTGAAACCAACACCTGAAACTTTGAAAGGACAGCCATTCAGAGTCCCAGGGCTTGGACGGTGCACACAGGGACGTCCTGGTAATTGCATTAACAGTGTTATCAAGAGGTCTCCAGATCCAAATGATTTTCCTGTCTGTAAATTAAATAATAATATGAAAACAAAATCCACTGGGTCCAACAGGAAAGCACAAATATAACAGTGAGAATTTCCTGTCATGAGGACATTTCAAACCCTGTAATCAAAAAGCCTACTGAATGGAGCCTGATGAAACCCTCAGCCTCAGAGAATAAGTCACAGGGTACTCAGAGCTTTTGCCAGTTTCACCAGGATGAAGAGCTCAAGGTCCCACAGGGGCCAAAACTAAGCTTGAGGAGAGAGGGTGCAGGGCAACAACAGTGATTCTATGAAAAGCCCTCTTGGACACTCTGGCTTCTAAATTTCCACAGAGAAAGCATCTTATTCAGTGGTTGACGTAATTAAACAGTTCTTGGCACTCATGAGAAAGTATACATTTTAGTTTTGAGTATACCGAGGGCAACAAAGGCCACCATCATAAGCTCATAGACTGGCGATTGCTCATTCTGATTCTTGCAAGTCATGCCAACCTGATGAGGGAGAGATATAGCATTTGCTGATCCCAAAACCCCCTGGTTCACTGTGACTTGATGGCTAAGGCTTAGAAGGCTAATTGCCTTCAATCCATTCTTTTTCTTACATGAAGGGTTTTCTTCTTTACGTCCCAACACTTGTCCTTATCATTTCTTCTTAATGGTGATTAATAGAGAAAAGTCTATGCAAACCTACATTAGGTGAAGATTCCCCTTCTGGTCAACTTCCCATGTCAGAGTGTGTGACTTGGTATCAATGCTATTAAGTCCCCAAGAGTACTGGGAAATGTGGCTGCAGGTGATGAAGTCTAACCAAGGATTATGAATAACCTACTTGCTTCTCCATGTGAATGGTGGGATGGGTTTAAAACTTAAGTATTAAAAGCACAATAAGAGATATATTTTTGAGAACTGATGTGTTTATTACTAAGAAAATGATTTTAAGTAAAAAAAAAAAAGACATTTTGGATATCTGGTGGCTTAAGTGCACATTTATACAAACCTGCACAAAGATAAAGTCCAAAATTTACACTACAAACTCCAGTTATTATGTGCCCAATACAGCACATTTTAACAAAATTCAAAGAGAGTTTTGGTGACTTTCAAGCAATCCCTTACTCAAAAATCTGGCAATGTATTTTAGGAAATAAATGCAAGAAATTCTGGGAGTCCCATAAATGTTCCCAAATTTAGAGGGATGTTGCTGGAGACCTGGGAATGGGATTAGAAAGTCAGAGGGTATCCCTTAGAGGGGGATACCTCAGTCTGTATGTTTCATGGCTTCATTTCCCCCATGGAAGGTGGGTTCTTCTCACCCAAGTTAGGACAGCAGAACAGTTCCCTAGGAGTAACACCTACTGGCTGGAGTCAGACTCTACCAATAAAAGCAAAAGGTTCTTCTTTATTAATATGCAGGCAAACATGCAATCTCCACTCTTCTTTTGAAGATGCACAAAATGCAAAGTTCTCTGGTAGAATACAGTTTTTGCTGAAGGTCAAAATAAGGCTGCCTTCAACTTTGCCCTAAATCTAAGACTTACCTTAGCCAATCAGCCCCTAAGGGGCAATCACTATGTTATTATTATGTAGCAACACTGAGGGAAGGAAAGAGCTAGAAAAGAGAGAGAGAGAGAGAGAGAGAGAGAGAGCGAGAGAGAGATGGAAGATCTCTCTTCCAATAAGCCGTGGCCTTGCTTATTACCTGGGAACCAGAATGTGAAAAAAAATAAGGGTCTGAGGGTCCTGACCTATAACTAACGGTCACCATCCCCATTCATAAAATGTGGTCCCAAGAATCAAATTCTTTGTTCCTCAGTACTTAGAGTAGAGCTTGTAAGGAAGATATGGCCAGAGATGTAGCAACAAGAAAAGAAATGCTCTCTTTCTTACTATTGATATTATGCGTCACTAGTGACAGTGTTGGAACTGTTATACAAATTGCATTAGCACAACTCTTGGACTCCTTCTGTTATATCATGTTGTCTCTCATTCACAGTCAAGGGGTTCATTCGTTCATTCATTCATCTTTCTATTTGGAATAAACATTTCTCCTTCAGAGGCCCCACCCTCCCTGTAAGCCAATGGGACTTCTATGTGACATGTTCAGCCTAGATTAAACTGATTTGAAATAACCTTAACTATAAGAGCAAACTTGTGTCTTGTGGAGGGTGGTGCATGAAAACACGCTTTCAGTTAATGTTTCTACCCAATCTCTACTCAAAACTCAGCCTCTGATGAGGATACCAGCATTTCTCTTTTTAGGTAACTTAAGAGATATAATGTGAAATAAAGATACTCCTAAAATCAAGGGCTAACTGATACAACTTTCCACCAATGTACTTATGATCACATTATAAATAACAGGTCGATTTCATTTAAAATGTATGTTCTTTCAAAACGGCATCATAAAAGAATTATTGATTTACATAGACAATTGACTAATTTTTTTCACAATAATGAAAAGAACTTAAACGCATGGTAAAACAAACATTCATTGGAGATACTCAGCTATTCGGTATACACTTCCAGAGTGATATAGCAGAATTAATGTTTGGCATCACCTACAGAGTGCATCTTTGTTTTTTTCACGTTGCATTTATGTGGCTACACATGTATAAGGCCCTTTCTTATGAAGCAGTAAACAATGGAGATTATTTATACAATGTCTATAGAAAATCAGCCCTCAAAAGTGACAGGAACATAGCTGGTGCCACAATTATGAATTTTTATTAAGAATCAATTCAAAAACATTAGAGGAGAAAAGGGAAGTGAGAGCTGTTCAAGGCAAGGAGGAAAGGAGACCAAGATAGAACAGATCCAGAACATGGGTAGTTTCGGTTCAAGTCTGCTACAGGGTAAACAATACAGTCTTTTAACAAGAGTATTTTTGTATTACATTCCTAGTCTTCTTTCTTGTTGAATTTTTCTCATGTCTTCCTTCTCTGAAGTGAATTCAGAGAGTTATGTAAAGGATAAGTTGAATATATGAAAGGCTTCTGGCATAAAACTACAGGAAGCTAGCCACTCTTTCAGGATCCTGGGTGGTGTAGGCTGGAAGAAACCTGAGCGAGCATATAATTCAAGCATTTTAGGTTTTAACTCTGATCAGTACATCACCCTCATTTATTATGGGTGTGCTGAGACTGTACTTTGGCTCAGTCAGAAAGAGAACAGCTATTGATTAGCAATGCCTGCTATAGGCATAGCAATCCTGAGTAATAATGGGCATGGTGTATGTTTGGCAACTCTGATTTAGTCCCAGCCCCGCCATTGTATAGATGTGGAAACCGAGGCTCACAGATCACTAAACAGCATGTCCCAACTCTCATAGGAGCAAAACTGACAAGAGCCCCATCATCTAAGCACTAGAAACAGGTTTAAAATTAGATTCCAGACATCCTGATTCTCAATCCTATACCTTTTCCATTCTTCCCCACTCATCTTCCCTTTGCAAACATGTTCTACTAAATCTGTTGTTATTTTTTCTAATAAAAACACAGTGCCAATTTTATAATGTGAATCAACCAAAAAAAAACAAAAAAACAGCCAAACTTTGCTCTAAAGCCAAAAACATCTGTAAGAGCTAATCTTAAAATGAAAAAACTCAAAATTATATCTCACTGTAAACATTTCCCATTGTGAAAATGAGGAGTGGGGGCAGATACAGCACAAAAGTCATCTCTATCTTCTGCAATAGAAGGTATTGATCTGGCAGGGCCAGGAACCTGTCAGTGTTATATATGGCAGCGAACCGGATTGGTGCACAGCAGATAGTATTGTTCAATAGTAATAAATAATAATTATGTACAGGGATTGCCTCACTGATGTTCCATTCTCCTGCCTTCACTAATAATCAGAATCTGGTTCTTCCAGAGACCTCCCTTAACTCTTATTCTAACAAGACAGTAATTCATTCTAGGTCCATGGAAGGTCCATACATCTCTCCTAAATGTCCCTTCTGCACAGGCACATAAGATGATCATAAGTTTAATTAAAGGTCACAGCAGGGCTTCCCTAGTGGCGCAGTGGTTGAGAGTCCACCTGCCGATGCAGGGGACACAGGTTCGTGCCCCGGTCCAGGAAGATCCCACATGCCGCGGAGTGGCTGGGCCCATGAGCCATGGCCGCTGAGTCTGCGCATCCGGAGCCTGTGCTCTGCAAAGGGAGAGGCCACAACAGTGAGAGGCCCGCGTACCGAAAAAAAAAAAAAAGTCACGACATGCATCCTGGCCTCTTGTCCTCTTAATTCTGTATTGTTCCTTGTGACCTGCCCTGACACTGGATGCCTGGCACATCCAGGGATAAGAGTCAAAGAGCTTCCATGTCCATGTTGTGATCTCTTAACTCCCAAAGAAAAAAAGATTCTCAACAGACTTTATTTGCAGACTTTGGGTAAAGGCTTAAATCACCATCCAGGTGTCACATTTTCATTGAAGGGCAGCAGTGCCAAATTCTTTCAAACTATTTAGCATGATTGTAAGAGCCGTACTAGAATTAAATGAGGGCATTTCAGTTAAAACTCCTCATGGTGGGCCAGCACTCTGGTGGTTAACACTCGCATCACTCCCCCCTTGAAAAATAAAAATTTCTAGAGTTCCATAAGCGGTATTAAATATAACATGCCTAAAATAGAGCACAGCTTAATCAGATAAAGACCTAAAATCTCAAATATCATCATACATGCTACCTTTCACGTGGAGAAAAATAAGTTACTGTGTCAGATGGCTTAGCTTTGCATCCTGTCTACAGTTTGCCTAGATTTATGAATTACAAGCCATTTCTTTTTCCTCCCCTGTAAATGGGAATAATAATAGTTATCTCGCAAGATTGGTAAGAATAAAACAAGAATACATACATTTAAGGAACCTATATCTTCTGCAAAACCACTGAATCATTTTTAACTATTTTGGTTACCTGTAAACTGTATTAATATTAATATGATTGTCAGTCATATAAAATGAGGTCGTAGTAGCATGATGCCGCAAAATGCACTGTAGTTGGCCAAAATGCTAACTTCAAAATCGAATTTTCATATTTTCCATGTTTCCTAAATCACACAAAAATCATAAGAAATTAAAATCCAGGAGAAGGTAAAGTTGGTAAATGGAGACATAGGCTTTGCCAGTTTGAAAATGCTTTTCCTAAAGGAATATCTGCCTTCCCAGGAGACAAGTACAGTTGTTTAATCTTCAAAATCATTATTCCTCCCCCCCCACCACCACCAAAAGGAAGACTTGCATGCGTAAGGCTGGCTTGTACAGAGTATTTGGGAGCTCAACCATGGGATACTGGGGAGTGGGGGGTGAAGAGGGGAGACAGAGCAGGCAGGAGACAGAGAGTCAGCAGATCAATAGAACCACTTTAGGATAATGGCTGCAGCTGCAGAGGAGGAGAGGGGCTGGACCACAGGCCAGCTCCATCACTGCCAGGAAAGACCCATTTGCAGGAACAAAGGGCTTCATCTGTCCTGTCAGGCCCAAGACCTAGCTCAGTGGCTCAACGGCAGGACACTTCTCAGTGACCCAGACTACCTGCTGGCTACCTGCCGGCTCTGCCCTGTGCCAGCCTCGCAGCTCTTCCTTAGAAGCACATGGAATGGGGACAGGGAATGAGGTGGATCAGGGAAGCACTGACACAGGGGACAGACCAGGGAGAGAGGGATTGACATCCCAGGCCTGCGAGGCCTGAGAGCTTCATGGAGGGTGGGATTAATGAATGCCTACAGACAGAAAGCAGAGCTCCCACTTTAGCCAATGGATGCAGACTCCTTCCCTCATTCCACCTTTTGACAGGGCTACTTTTAAAACGTGGAAAAACTGACTGGTTTGTTTTTCAGTCTTTCTTCCTTTCTCAAGTCCCTCTATAGAGCGTGTTCCTGAAAGGGAAACCGGCTCCATCCAGTTTGACAAAAGGAGAGAGGGAAAAGCCAGAGGCCAGGAAGCCCCATATATGCTGGAGAAAATGCCAGCTGGGCAGCAAAGTGCCAACCTTTTAGGATAAACTCAACTGTATAAACAGCTAACAGCCCTGGATCACACACCATGAACCAGGCATAGGGGTTAGGTATTGTCACTATCTGCACAATTTTCTAAGTTAGGACGTGAAGCCTAGAGGGGTGATGTGATCTGTTTGAGGTCCCATTAATCCCTAAGTGATAGACCTAGAGCTCAAAACCAGCCAAGTTTGTCCAACATCATGGCTCATGCTTCACACCATCACCCTACACCAGTTACAGCAGGTTTAGGTACTTGGCAAATACCACAGTAATACTCAATGTGTTTACTCCCTCTTAAAATGCAACCAGTGAATGGGTCTTCTTTATTAATCAGGGTTCTCCAGAAAACTAGAACCATTAGGATCTAGATAAAGAGAGAGATTGTGAGGGATTAGCTCACACAATTTTGGAGACTGAGAAGTTCAGTGATCTTCTGTTGGCATGCTGGTGGCCCAGGGGAACGGACGTTTTAAGTTCTAGTCCAAACCCAAAGGCCTGAGAACCAGGGAAGCCAATGGTGTAAGTCCCAGTTGGAGTCTTGAGGCCCCAGAACCAGTAGCACCAATGCCCAAGGGCAGCAGAAAATGCATTTCCCAGGTCAAGCAGAGAGAAAATTTGTCCTTTCGCTACATTTTTATTCTATTCAGGCCCTCAAGGGATTGGATGACCTGCACTGGTAAGGGAACTCTTTTACTCTGTCTACCAATTCAAATGCTAATCTCTTTCAGAAATACCCTCAGTGACACACCCAGAAATAATGTTTTACCAGCTCTCTGAGCATCCCTTAGGTCAGTCAAATTGACACAGAAAATTAAACCATCACACTTCCTAAGAGCTCTATTTGAGTGAACTTCATGGCTGTAACTTTTGTAGGTTGTAACACAGATTTCTGGAAAAGATGTAATTGCTCTGGAGGGAAATGATCACACTACTGGAATACATGTCCTGGCAACAGGCGTGTTGGGGAGATGACCTGGAGTAGTAAACATTAAGAATGCTAATTGTGTGAAGTATTAATGAAGCATCTACTATGTGCTGAGTATTTTGCATCCAGTTTCACAGTTAATCTTCACAGCAATCCCTCTGAGGTAGATACTATTATACAGATAAGGAAAGAGCTTTGTCATGTTTAGTTACAGAAACTCTTTCAGCTGGTGAGTATGGTAGTCAAGATTCAAATGCTAAGGCAGCCTGACTGCAGAGCCTATGCTCTTAACCACTGTGTCCTACTGTCTATTATTGGTCCATGTATTTCTCCTCTTTGGCATGTACATGTTGTAAGAAAGAAACAAGTGGATTATCTCAAAAGCAAGGTGCCCAGGAAATCTCTCCTCCACGTGGAATTCTGTAGTGTCACTTTGGCTTCTTAGAATGGAGGACCTGCCTTATAATACTTTTCCTCCAGAGACCTTTTATTGAACCAGACATGTTCTGAGAACTCACTGCATGGTGGAAATTATACTAAGGACTGGAGTCAAGATGAATCAGAAGAACAAAGCATCTGCCTTCAGAGGCCTCATAGCCTAGTGGGAGATACAAGCATACTGAGAGATGCTTGTCATACAGGTATAACAATAGAGGTATACACAACATTCTGTGGGAATACACAGCCTTTTATCAACGTACTCTATTCATGGGAGTAAGGGACACCTTCATGAAAGAAGAGACGAGGTTTGTGAATTTTGATATACGAGTTGGAATTTGCTAAGAAAATGATCAGGAAGAAAGGCATGCTTGGAAGAACAAAGTGTGTATAAGATTTTGATTTTGAAATGCAAAAAGACTTCTGGTTTCTGCTTAGGATGTCAAAAGCTGAAAAGAGGATTGGTCCCACTTTACAAACTAAAAAATGCTGTGTACTCTACAAAATCCTAATTTTTCTTGAATCCACCAACTAGTCTGAAATTTCAGTAGAGACAGGTACCTCCAAGGAAAGACAAAACACATGCACTGGTTTGCTTGGGGCAGAGCATGGAAGGAAAACAAGACTGCCATACAAGGGAGTAAGAAGCTAAACTTTTGAAAAATTGCTTGAGGCTGCATGAGAATTAGCACAAGAGTGTAGAAACCCAGCATACCCAAACAGTGTACATGAAGGCAGTTTGCAAGCACTCATAGAATCTTTTCCACAGACCCCACTGGATGTTGACGGGAAAGAATAGGGGCAAGCAGGAAACTGGAGAAGCAATCCTTTACACTCCAGGACTGGGGAAGGAAGGAGCCACTTCCTTCCCTGTTGGAAAGAAAAGAAACCCCACTCAATCTTTCACCTTGTATTGCTTTCCTAGGGCTGCCATAACAAAGTATCACAGACAGGGTAGCTTAACAACAGAAAATTTCCTCTCACACTTCTGGAGGCTAGAAGTCCACGATCAAGGGGATGGCAGGGTTGGTTCTTTCTAAGGGTGGTGAGGGAAGGATCTGTTCATGCCTCTCTCTCCTTGGCCTGGTCATCTTCTCCCTCTTTTTTCACATTATCTTCCCTCTGGGTGTGTCTGTGTCCAAATTTCCTCTTCTTATAAGGACACTGGTCATACTGGAATAAGGCCAACACTAATGACCTCATTTTAAGTTGATTACCTTTCTAAAAACCCTATCTCAAAATAAGGTGACATTCTGTGGTACTAGAGGTTAGGACTGCAGCATATGAATTCTGGGGAGGACATAATTCAGCTCAAACACACCCCCAAGAATCAAAAGACTTAAGTCATTGGGGGAAGGGCAAAAGGCTTTGTTAAGCTGATGAAAAAACAAGCCCCAAACTAGGAGAAAATGCTTGGAAAAACACATGTCTAATAAAGTATTTGTATCTAGAATATGTAAAGAATTCTCAAGACACAAAGATAACAAACAACCTAATTTTAAAAATGGGCAAAAGATTTGAACAGATATTTTACAAAAGATGATAAACAAATAGCAAATAAGGACTTACAATGATGTTCAATATTATTAGTTATTAGAGAAAATCAAACTAAAAGCACAATGAGATAACACTACCAAATTCTAGTAACACTGTTATCAGAACTTAAATTTTGGTGATAGGAATTCAAAATGGTGTGACCACTTTAGAAAATAGTTGGACATTTTCTTATAAAATTAAATGATAAGCTTATCTTACAACTGAGAAATTTCCATTCTAATACACAAGTGAAATGAAGGCATAATCTTGCACAAAAACCTCCATGTAAAATGTTTATAATGTCTTTATTCATAATTACCCCAAACTACAAACAGTCCAAATGTCCTTCAATGGATGAATGGATAAACAAGCTGTACTACACACATAAAATATAATACTACTCGGCAATAAAATGAGTCAACTACTGACACAGGCATCAAGACAAACCTCAAATGCATCATACTAAATAATAGAAACCAGATTCAAAAACTACTGAAAAGCCTGGAAATTTCAAAACTAAAGGGATGGAAAACAGATTTGTGGTTGCCAGGGGCATAAGGTGGTTGAAGGGGGCATGAGGTACTTTTTCAGTGTGACAGAATTGTTTTGTATCTTGATTGTGGTGGTGGTTACATGACTGCACAATAAAAGATGAATTTGACTGCATGTAAATTATATCCCACTTGAAAAATACTTAAAAAATGCAAAGATAAATGGATGTGAATTGTAGCATTGGAGAAGTGTTAGATGTTCCAAGTGGTGGAGAGGGTTGTGTATGAGTGTAATGGAGACAATAAGGTGGGAAGTATGTGACTAAGAATGGTCTTTGGTAAACTTACCCCTTCAACTAAACAAGGGCAGTTCTCAGACCTAAAACTTTGAAAGAGACGGGAGCAATTAATATGCGCATGGGAGGAATGGTTTCATAATGGCTTTGATTATAAGGAAAATTAAGTATCTGCAAGCTTCTAACTTACCAAAGCAACAACTATAACGTGTAGTAGAGGGTATGCATGACAGAAATACGCATATATTTTTATGTGTATAGCAGTGTGTTACACAAAAAGAACATGTTGTACCTCTATGAATGTTCATAAGAAGTGTTCCTGATTCCTGATAAATTTCATTGTCAGACCTTACAGCTCTTTCCTGTTTCAAAATGCCTCAAATATGTCTTTAGTAATTTAGTTGTTAGTGAGTTGATGATCTATGTCTTTATTATGAGTGTGGTTATTATATTTGAATATTTAATCACTTCTTTCCATTGCTGTAGTATTGATCATCCATTTCTCCTTATCATCTATAAGAGACTCTACTATATGTATTTTGACACTTCATGCTCAATCTCAAATTTTCTAACATTCCTTTCATTTCTTTGTCTATTATTAATTTGTGTTCTTGATTTGTTTCTTGGGTTTAGCTTCTGCTTAGCTAATTCAATTTTCCACACTGTCAATTCTACTTGTTAATATTTCTAGTGATGATTTTAATCGTTCCATACAATTTTAGTTCTCTTCCACTGCAGTTTCCTTCCATCTCTTCTTGCTTAATAGAAGTGATATCTCTATTTCTATCTTAGGGAATGAGTCAAAACATACTTTTAGAATCCAGAGTGTCATGTGTTAAAATTAAATTTTATTTCAAGCTATAGTTTCTCTGTGCTCTTTCTAATTTAGAGCCCAAGGGACCTATGTTCCAATGTTAGTTCTGCTTCTTACCAGCTGTGAAGATCTAGAGAAGGTAACTCTTTGCATTTTAACTCTGTTGTAGTAGATGCTGTTGATGGCCAGCTGTTGAATCCTCAGCCCACCAGAGTTCCCAGTTTCATACATAAAGTACCTACCTCTTTCATCGTCTCTGTCTGATGTCTCTCTGTAGGCCACGGGAGCTTGCTTTGCCACACTCAGGCTCAATGCAGAAGCGTGTGCTGGGGTGGGACAATGAATAACCCCAGAGCAACTCTCAACTCATGGGAAATGGGAGGCAGTCATCTGGTGGGATAATTCTGAGATATATTCTATACAGTTATTCAGAAGATCTTCAACAGGAGAGTATTTATTGACTTTTCTACCTTCCCTGTCTTGCTTTCTCCATGTCTATACCTGCATATTCTAGAATTATCTTCCAAATAAACTATCTATATCCAAGCTTTTGCCTCGGGATCTTGGAGGAACCTAAATTAAGACATGCATCTGTCTCCTGCTCTATTCTTTGAGGCTCCTCTGGTTGGATGCAGAGAAATCATTTGTCTTCTTTGGTCTGTCCATCTTTCCCATGGAAATCCAGATGTCATTCTATCATGTGGTATTCAAGTGGTCCATTCCAAGATACCTGATAATTCTCTATGAGACTGGATGGTGAGGCCCCCAAATTCCTGTGACTAAGAATCAAGCTATGCCCAGCTCATTCAATGGCGTAAAGAGTAGGTAACTAGTTGATAATCAAGTAATACAACAACCTCTTTTCACTTAAGGAGCTCTCTCTTCTCTCTTATCCCTCAATTAAATAAGCTTCTATAAATCTCTTTAGTGTTCCATGTAAATGGCTCTCCTCTCTCTTTTTGTAAAACAAGAAACAGAATACCTACAAATTATACCATACCAAAGAGAACGCCTTAGTTTTTCATTTCTTTGAGCAGGATCTCCCTTGGA
The DNA here is from genome assembly GCF_000442215.2 of Lipotes vexillifer. NCBI lineage: Eukaryota > Metazoa > Chordata > Mammalia > Artiodactyla > Lipotidae > Lipotes > Lipotes vexillifer. The sequence goes on along the minus strand of NW_006797200.1, from coordinate 438,310 downwards.
AGTCTGTATGTGTGTATATGTTGAGCACTGAATGAAATGGAGAGGAATGAAGAATCTGAGGTTAAACTTTCTTACTCTCCCTCCCTGCCCCCAGAATAAGGAGACTGATTTAAGATGGTACAAGTTAATATCTCCAGGATACATCAGCTAAGAGGTTTGTGAAATATCCTATACATTCCACTTAATCTGGAGAATCACGAATTCTTCTGGACAGGGCAGTACTGGGTTTCAATTCTTGCCTTGACATGTTTTTCTCCTAAAGGAACTTATCTTCCCCCCACCCTCAAAGGAATTCCTGGAACTCATAATGGGCAGCGGATTCAACAGCCCCAGCCTTAGCCTTCTCACTCCCATATTTGGAGAGTGAGGGGAAGTGATGGGACACTAAACCCAGTTTGATCTTGTTTTTTTGTTTTTCTGATAATTTAAAGATGTATATAAATATAAAAACTCTTCCAGACTAAATTCAAACACATCCTTTTCGTGACAATAGACAATGGATTCCAGAAAATAATCATAATATTGCCTAAAGGCTTCTATTGGTTGCTAGTAATTGCCATTAGGTTTATATGGTTTTGCATATGTACTCACTGCAGGACTTGCTTTGTAGTGTGTTTTGTTTTTTTCTTTCTGAAGACAGCTCTTTACCTTTAACACTTATCATGTGCCCACTGTGGATCAGGCATTGTGTTGTGTGTTTTAGGGAAGTTGTCTGATTTAATCTTTATAGCAACTCTGAGTTGTAAATGTCCTTTCTCCCATTTTAACAGATGTTAAACAGAGATGTTGAAGTGACAGAGTTAGAATTAATGTGTAATCCCTCTTGCTCCAAAGTTCATGCTTTGTATACTACACCATTCTCTTCTTTTGTATTGAGAATTCAGGTCCACTTTAAGGAGTTCACTGGACATTGTCATGTACTGGTAGGGTCATGACTAAATCCCAAGGTCAGCCTTAAGCTCAGTTTCTCTGGATCCAGTAGGTAGATGGAGATGAAATATAGAAGCTTGATGAGCCATTCGAGCTGGAAACTTGAGTGTATATACTCTGGGATCCCCTATATGAATCCAGGCCCTACATTAACTCCTCCACTCACTGGCTCAGCATTGAGATAGGGTGACATAAAATGTGATCGGGGAAGTAAAATACTTTCTCATATGCTCTTTTCCATGTGGGTTTCTGCCTTCTACATTGTAGGTTATTCTGTTGATTGGTTTGTAAAGAAAATGTGCCAAATGTTTCTGGAAAATTTACCCCCTAGGACATATCTAGTGAGATTGGGCAAGTAAGAGTCATATGTGACTGATGCCAATAACAATTCCCTCTCTCATTTTCCAAAAGATGAATTCTCAAAGGTTTCAACCCCAGGCCTGTTTATTACTAAGGAGGCTTCCAAATGACATTGGTAGATACCCATCACTTATTATCTGACCCCTTTCTCTAAGGAGTTGGGGTGTCAGTTTTTATTATCCTGGGGACTGTGGCTTTAAGAATTGTGTTAAACTGTAAAAATAATCACTATTTTTTATATGTTTGGTGATTTTATATATATATATATATATATATATATATCTGTTTGTGATATAGGGTCTAAATTTTTCTTTACTTTCTTAAAGAAGTCTATGGCAAAGAGTACTAAGTTTTCAGAAAATCAATTTCCCTCTCTTTTTAGGTACACAGTAGATTATATCCCTGGCCTTCCTTGTAGGTAGATGCAACCATGAGATTGAGTTCTGGTCAATGGAATTTGGTTAAGTGATGTACACTTCTTTCAGCTAAGTCTGTAACACTCCTTTGAAGTCTTCCACTCTCTGTCTTCCCTCATCTGGTGGGTGGATGTCCATATGCAGGGTATCCTTGGAATTCACATCTTAAAGATAATAAAACCCATGGCAGGCTGGGATGCTGAGTAACTGGATACAGACAGCTTCATTAACTGAATATGATGTAGACAGAAAATACACATATATTGTGAGTGTTTATTGGTTACAGTGGCCAGCATTACTTTAACTATAGGGTTAAAAACTCAAAAGAGGTAAGAATGAATGCTAGGTTTCTTTACCACGTCAGTGCTCAATGTGTCATACAACCATGACCAGGCTCCTCAGTGAACTCAATGCTCTAGGCCTTTACTCCATAAATAAAAGGCTACATTTGGCCAATTTTATCCCATTGGTTTGGGAAGGACCTGGACCTCCCCAATGCCTTCTAATTCCTGTACTGTTTCCATTGTACTTCCTACTTCCCTGTTGTTTCAAAGGAAAAATCAGGAGGGGAACTCATGGCCATCAGAAAAGATGGGCATATCAACAAAGGAAGAACACTGTAACTTATCGAAAAGGGTTATGTTTAAGATTCTTAAGGGATTTCCAGTCTTAGGATAACATTTATCAAGGTCAACATCAATAAATCAGGGATTAAATCTGTTTTGTTCACTATCAGTCATATCCACGAGGACTTAACTGTGCAGCAACAGTATACAGTATAGGTACTCAATAAACATGTGTTGGATGAAATGTTCGCATGTGTATATGAACATATTCATATGTCAGGGAAGAACTGGCTCCCATTGGCTAGGTCTGAGTCTCCTGTGGCTGGAAAGATGTTCGCATACACTCTTAAAGCACAAAGGAACTTGCCTTTCCCTCCTTTTCTCCCACACTGAAGTGCTTACAATGGAGCACCAAGCCCTGCAATGGAACAGATGCCGGAGGAAGTGTGGGAATTAACAAGTGCCCATTACCCTTCCAGAATACCAATCATGAGGTCAAGAGCTGTGGAGATGGAGGAGGGGGGACATGAAGTGGCACTCAAGGAATGAGGACTGTCTATACATTCCCACAAACCCCTTCAAGGAGTTTGGATCTAGGGCGAGATGCCGAGGTTGCCACAGGAACAGTTGTGACAATAGCCCAAGAGGCCTTTTCCCTTGCCAAGCACACCTCCCCCAGATCACCCCTGACACCCAGAGTTCTAGTGCTCAGGGATGTAGGTAACTGAAATGCGAAGTCTTGCTGGAACTGCAAGTGTGGAAAGGAATGGCAGGATATAATGCTGGAAAGAGAGGCTGGGGTCAGGGTTCAAAAGACCTTGAGTGTGAGGGAAAATGATTTCAAATTAGAGGTTTTCAGAGGATGAAGTTGTCTTAGTTCACAAGCTGACTGCATCTGGGTTCACAGTGTCTCATTTCAGAGTTCATGTACTCCAGATCTTTTATGGCCAGAAAGTTCTCTGTCTCTGCCCCCAACTAAGAGGGAAACAGTAGAATGATTTCTTGAGCCCTTAGACAGTCTTGTAGCCTGATACAATCTCCTTTACTCTAAATACCCACCATTCCAACTATCCATCCAAAAATCATAATCCCAAGGCTCGACTGTTTTCTCTCTCAGAAACATCAGGACAGGTAGCACTGAGCCCTGAGGTGAGATGTCCTGTTATAGATATTTGAATTGTGTCACAAGTTACAGGAGCAGACATACTAGTGGGGTAATCACAGGAACTGTAGCAAGGGCTTAGAGAAAGTTACATGTCTCATATGAGAGACTTCATGACAGTGGAAATAGGCAAGAATGGGAATCATATGCAGAGGGCTTGAAACAAGGCTCTTTGGTTGACTAGTTATGTCCCTTATATTTGAACAATGAAAATAATGTAGGAAAATAATAATAATTAAAAAAAATAATAATGGCAACAAGACTTAGAGCTATCTATGTGCTCAGCCCTGCTCTAAGCACATTGCATGCATGATATCACTTAATCTTCCCAACAATAATATACTAGGAATTAGTATTACATCCTTAATAATTAGGTACATCCATTGTTCCTCTAATAGTGTCTTATACCACAAATCTGTTGTGAGGATTAATTTAAATAATACAAGTTAAAGAAATGAATTGCCAAACATTATTTTAATAATTGTAAATCACATTCTATACTGGATTACATCTATCTATGTATCTATGTATCTATATGTCTATCTATCTGCCTATCTATCTATATGTCTATCTATCTATATAAAACAACTCCTTTGACTTTATATTGCCCTGGTGCATCTTCTGTGTCCCCAAAGCATATTTTAAAAGGTAATATTATTACACCTAAGAGCATTATTACTAATCTTTGCCTATATCTCTTTCCCATGGTTGTTAATTCCACCAGTTTATTGAACAACCATAGTTTATATATCTTTATACCTCCAGTAACTGGAACACTTGAAGCATTCTATGAATGTTTGAGATCTTACTGTGCTTTATCATATATTAAGTACTTACTATATGTCAAGCACTATGTTAAGAACTTTAAATATATTATTCTGATATAGTCCTTTTTACAATGCTCTCAGTTCTCACATTTAAGCATGCATCAGAATCACTTAAGCAGGCGTCAAGTCTTGTTAAAACACAAATTTCTGAGTCCCACTCCCAGGATTTCTGATTCAGTAAATCTGGGGTGGGGACCTAAGAATTTATACTTCTGGTAACTACCCAGGTGATGCTGATGCTACTGGTCCAGGAACCACACTGAGAATAGCTGCTAAAATTACCATTGGTACTTTAGGGATAAGAAATTTAAATCCAAAAAGAGTTGTGTAACTACCTGAATGGGTTTTCTACAACAGCCATAACAAAGTATCATACGCTGAGTGGCTTAAACAACAGAAATTTATTGTCTCACAGTTTTGGAGACTATAAGTTCAAGATAAAGGTGTGGGCAGGGTTAAGAATCTATCCCGGCCTCTCCCCTAGTTTCCAGTAGCTTGTGGACAATCTAACATTCCTTAGCTTGTAGAAGCATCACCCCAATCTCTACCTCTGTGCATGTCTATGTCCAGGTTTCCCCTGTATAGAAAGACACCAGTCATTTTGGATTGCAGTCCATCCTAAAGACCTCATATTCACTTGATAACCCCTGTAAAGACCCCATCTCCAAATAAGGTTGTATTCTTCTTTCAGTACTGAGGGTTAGGACTTCAACATATGAGTTTTGTGGGAACACAATTCAACCGTAACATTAGCCTAATCCTAAGGTTACACAGCCAGTAAGTGTTAGAGGCAAAATTGAAACCCAAGACTGTCTGATTCCAGAGCCCATATTTGGAATGTTTTCACTAACTGGACTCCCTTGGTGAATGAAATAAGTGAAGATATATACAAGCATATTAAAGAAGTTGCTAGAGAAAAGGTAACTCAAGCCCTGCTTTTATGTCAAGTGACAACAGAAACCCCTTTTCCAGGTTCTTTGTAAAGCATATGAGAGATACTCTTGAGTTCTGGAATTCTAATTGGCCTGATAGATGATAAGAGGGTGCAGATGTTGACATGACTGTCCCTGGCTTACAGCTGCCATTCAAAATGCCCCAATCAAGAAAAAAGACTTTTCTGTCTTGCTTGTAAAGAACACAGAACGTTCAGGACCTCAAATTAGAAAGTTTCCATTTTGTCAACTTTTTTGGACCTTCCTGCGTCTAATCAGAAGGGATGCCTAGCCATTTCAGCTGAACCTGATACAATGCTAAAGGTAGTATCCACTATCATGTCCTTTTCTGGGACAGCTAGTCAGGGTTGGGAATGGAACGGCAGCAAGAGAGGCAGCAGGCAAGGTGGGGATAGAGCTAGCTAGGTCAAACAGCATGGTTGCATTTTCTCCCTCACTCTTGAAGCCTGAGATTTGTGGATAACATAAAAGGTTACAGCCCCTCTTTGGAAGCCACAAATAACCCTGCTTGGGCTCTGACAGCTCGGCAGCCCTTGGCGTGCCATTACACATTTCTGCCTGGGATTCCAGCAGTGCATTCAAGCAGCTGGCTCCAAAGTGTTGTCTCCACAGAGCATGTCATAGGAGCTCTGGGTCACTGGGGAGCCATTCCCCCCTATGACTCAGTGCCCAGAGACACAGCTCGATCTAATGAAATTACATACTTTCTGGAGTGATTAATAAACATGGTCTATTTCTCCATATGGGGTTAATATTCTTAAGTAAAAGGAACGTGAGTACATAGGGGTGCATTCATGTGTAGACCTACCTCTGCCTAGCAATGGCTAAAACTCCATGGCCTTGGCACAGAGACCCTAAGGAAAGAGTCCCTAAAAATATAGTAAGTCACTACCACACGCACACACAAGAGTGCATGTAAAGCCTGGCAAAATCTGAGTAAGTTTTGAACTCAAGTTAATAGTATTATATCATGTTAATTTCCTGATTTAGACATAGTACTCTGGTTACGTGCAATATAATTATTGCGGAAAGCTGGGTGAAGGGTACACAGGAGTGCTGCACTATTTTTGAAACTTCTTATGAGTCTTAAACTACATTAAAGATTACTTTCACAGTGAGAAAATATATAATGAGACTATTGCAATTACTACAGCAGTAATTACTGCTGTAGTAGTCACTACAGCAACCACAACAAAAAAAGAGGTAAAAATACTCTAGTAATTGGCATCATAATCATCCATAGAAGTCATTAAAGTGTTATAACAATTTCCAAAACATATGTTGATTTTGAGAAACGGCTGGTGTCATCTTTTGTCAAATGTGGGTCTCTTGCTAATGGTGTCCCTGTTTGAGCCAGGATTTGACATAAGAAATTGCAACCAAAACAAAACAAAACAAAACACAGGGCTTCCCTGGTGGCGCAGTGGTTAAGAATCCACCTGCCAATGCAGGGGACACGGGTTCGAGCCCTGGTCCAGGAAGATCCCACATGCTGCGGAGCAGCTAAGCCCATGCACCACAACTACTGAGCCTGCTCTCTAGAGCCCATGAGCCACAGCTACTGAGCCCGTGAGCCACAACTACTGAAACCCGCGCACCTAAAGTCCGTGCTCTGCAACAAGAGAAGCCACTGCAATGAGAAGCCCGCGCACCGCAACGAAGAGTAGCTCCCGTTTGCTACAACTAGAGAAAGCCCGCGCGCAGCAACAAAGACCCAACCCAGCCATAAATAAATAAATAAATAAAATTTATTTTAAAAAACACAAAAACCAAGTCCACTGACACCCCCATGTAGGTAAGTCATTAGGTTATTGATGTTCAGCTCACTGCCTCCAGAGGGCAGCTGAGTGATGACTGCATGGCACACCTAGGCCCACCCTTGGATGTCAGCACTTTCCACATGACCCAGATCCAGAGCGCCTGCCCTTTGATCCATCCTTGCAATGTCACTGCCAATCTGGGTCAGTCTGGAGCAATGGATGGGGATCACACACTCTATGCTGCCGCCACCTTGGTCCACTAAGTAGCCGAATGGGGTTGCCAGAATCTATGCCTGCACTGCTCTCAGGACATTGTTGACCTAAAAAATAATAAATAGACTGCCAGTTCTTTCTCCAGCAGAGATGGGTTTATTCAAGATCAGTAGAGAATTGCGATTTGAGGTCTGCAGCCATGGCAAGCCACATGCAAGTCCCCAAACAGCAAGGGAAGGAGAACCCTTTTATGGAGAGGAAAAGGAATTTGGGGAGAGCTAGAGTAAACAAAGAGTCCATGACTTTTCACTGGGTTAATCCTTGCCAAGAAAGAAGAGGTGGCTTTCTTCTTCCTGCTGGGCTCTTCTGTCCTCGCTGGGCATGAGAGCAACCCCTTCTACTCTCCTGACTCTATTTAATTGAGGTTTGTCTACTGATTTTTTTTTTTACAACCTGATTTCATGGTCACCACTATCATGGTATCATTAGATACTTTCAGAATCACTAAATAGAAAATTTCTCTTTACCAGAATGATATTATTCATGGTACAGAAGACTTTCCAACTTCTGCTGAATTAATAAATGCTTTCAGAGTTTTCCAATCTTTATAATATTTTCTGAGATATTCCATTATCCTATATATTTATAATCAATTAAATCATTCTGTGTCAGGAAACCTGTTTAACTATGGTCATTGGAACACCCTAAGACAATTATCTTGAACTAATGAATGTATATTAGAAATAATATTATAAACTAATCATATAGTGTCTCACAGTTACTATTATAGTACTTATTAGCTGAAATGGAAGTATTTCAAGATTTTACCAACTGATTCATTTATATAAGTGCACGTCAGCTAAATATCAGCTCTGCTTGAATGCAACACGTGGTTCTTCTAGCGCTAGTCACAACTGTTTCCATTGTGAAACTACTCTATGGAACTTTCTTTCAGCATATCTGGAATACTCTTCTCACTCTCCTAAATGCCAGGGAAATTCTACTCCATGAGTCTGCACGAACCTTATGAAAAAGACAATTGAGTAGTCTACAGTGTTGTTAGACCAGACTTCCTAGAAAACAAGCTGACATAAAGCTTATGCGCTAGTGCTTTGCTAGGAGGTGCAATTCCAGCACTGTGAGGATGAAGATAAAAGGGAAGTGAGGCAGGGAGGGAAAGCAAATACAAAGTGGTACTTAAATGCACTGTCCACAGCATTGTGAGAAAACATATCTGGTTGCTGGTTCATACACATGGCTCTGGAGCTAGTTCCTAGAAAGGAGCCTTAGGAATTTGTTGAGCATTGGAAGTTTTATGCAATTAATCCCTAAAAGTGATTGTTTTGAGTGTTCTCATGTATAGACAATTTCTCTCTGTTTATTACAACTTTATAATTTTATATTCTCTCCATCAATCTCTGAAGCTTCTCTATACGTACCAAACTTTTATTGAAATATGTTTAAAATTATAGAAGATAGGGCCAACTGGACCTACATATGTGTGCCATCAACCTTAAACTGTTTAAGAGGGTGTGGTGAAATGTTTAGTCTAATCTACTTCAATGTTCACAGGGCAATCTGGTATCACTGGTGTATGTTTTCATTGAGTTCAGTTGGAATAGATATCTTTGGTGATTTCTACCCAAATATTCAAAGAAGAAAAACAAAACAAAAACTCAGAACACAAAGAAAAATCTAGATACCATTATAGGTAATTGGATGCTTCTGAATACTGATATGGAGTGTAAGAGAGGTAAGCAGGGAATAAAAGCTCTATTTTAAAAATCTCTATCAGCTGTAAAACTCTGTGATGGTTAATTTTCCGTGTCAATTTGACTGAGCTAAGGGATGCCAGGATAACGGACAAAAGTGTTTCAGGAAGAGATTAGCATTTGAATGGGAGAATTAAGTAAAGCAGAATCCTGGCTTTTTTCAAGGACTGTGAGCTTCTTCCAATCCTTTGAGGGCCCAGAAAGAACAAAAAGGCAGAAGAAGGGTGAATTTGCTCTCACTCTGCTTGGACATCTGGTTCTCAAGCTTTCTGGCTCAGATAAGGATTTACACCATCAGTCCCCTGATTGTCCTTCAGACTCAGACTGAATTACTGACTATCAGCCTTCCTGGTTCTCCAGCATGACGATGGCAGATCATGGGACTTTGTGGCCTCCATAGCCCTGTGAGCCAATTCCTATAATAAGTATGCTCTTGTATATATCTCTGTGTATCCTACTGGTTCTGTTTCTCTGGAGAACACTGACTAATACAAGCTCATGCCCACTTTCACATAAATGACATACAATGATACTAATCCCTACCTTGAATGCCTTGCCAGATTGATGCCTGTCCAAGACTGTAAGGAATCCTGCCGAAGAACCTCACAATCCTCCTCTATACCTCTAGCCTATTTCCCAGCTTCTAGCTCCACCACCCCAACACCCAGCTTCCTCAGCTTCTTCCCAGCCTGGACCCCACTGGCCTGTTGTCCATATGCCCCATTCCCTCATGGCCCCAAATATGTCAGTTACACCATAGCACAAACATCCTACTTAGAACAGTAGCTTTCAACCATCAATGTTTATTTAAGCCACCAATGGATATCTTTAAAAATACTGATTTCCAGTCCCCACCCAACACTACTAAATAGTTCTCCAGGGATAGAAACAGGACAAATTCTTTATATTTTTCAAACCACAATAGATGATTCTGAAGAACAGACATGGTGGTGAACAAATGAGTGAGAGCATGAGATTTGTCTCCTTTATTTCAGTCTTTGAAACTGCTTCAGCATCCTTCCTTTTGCCCTGTTTCTTCTTGCCTTGCCATCCACCTGCTATTCTGGGCACCAGTCATCTTCATTGTTAATTGTTCCTCATTTCTGTCCATTTCACTTGATGACTTGATCTTAGAGCTGGTTGCATCATAACAGCCTAGAATCTCAGAATTAGATAGTACCTGAGAGATTCCTAATGCTACCGTCCTCTCCACTGAAGGAACGTTTTGATAGTCTCTGTATCAGAGATTCTTAACCTGGGGTCTGCAAACTTCAGTAAAAAAATATATATATATGACTTTATTTTTACTAACCCCTGTATGAAATTTAGCATTTCTTTCTATTATGACTATAGGCAACAATTACAGCTGTATTAGTGGTACCTTAAACATGGTCATTAATAGATATTATAGATAGTTTTATATTGATGCTGTTATCACAGCTGTCTTGAAATGTTATGTATACTCCTTATGGCCTCTAAATTATAGAATTACTTGATCTCATGCTAGATCTTGTTATTTAATGTTAATAAAAAGGCACATCCAATAGAGTATTTCAACTATTTTAAATATTTTTATATTTTTCAAGATAATTTATTTCCTTATGAATCTATGTATTTTATTCCATATATTTAAGAAGAGTGAGATACCACCACACACACACCAAAATGGCAAAAATGAAAGAGATAGGCAACACCAGTTGTTAGCAAGTATGTAGGGTAATCAGAATTCTCATACATTGCTGGTGAGAATATAAGATGGAACATCTATTGGGGAAGGTCTAGTGGTTTCTTACAAAATTAGGTATCACCTACTCTGTGCCCAACAGCCCCTCTCCTAGGAATTTACCCAAGAGAAACGAAGATGTATGTCCACAAAAAGACATACAAAAATGTCCGTTGCAGCTTTATTTGTAATATTTTAAAAAATTAAAAACTGAATAAGCCCAGATGTCCAGCAATCCATCAATAGAAGAATGAATAAACCATATATGGATTATTCAAACAATGGAGTACCACTTAGGAATAATAATAGTAATAATAATAATAATAAATGAACAACTGATGCATATTGTAACAGCATGGCTGAATCTCAAAAACATTATGCTGAGTGAAAGAAGCCTTACCCCAAAGAGTAAATATTGTATATTCCTTTCATATGAAGTTCTAGAGCAGGCAAAACCAATCTATGTTGGGGAAAAATACAGTTAGAACCATTGCCTCTAGTGGTGTTGCGGGGGGTGGACTGGGAAAGAACAGGGGCACAGCTTCTTTCACTGAGCATAGATTTTTGTTTTTTTTTTAAAGATGTTAAAACTCAGGTTTTATTTTTTTTTTTTTCAGTTATAATGGCAAAGTTTTAATGTTTATTCCTTCCCAGAGCAAAGATGTACTTCTGTTATCACTCTTCTGTTATAATTTTACTACCCAAGATAGCTACTGGCATGAAGGGAGAGGGAAGCGGGTGAGATGATTGCTATGTGACAATCCATCTGTTAACCCAGAGCTGCTGTGAGAGGAGGGACCATGGGGAGAGATGGTCCTGCAGGAGGCCCACGAGGAAACGACAGGCCTGTCACACCCTAGAGTGGGCTGGGCCTGTAGCTCCCAGCTCTCTAAGAGGTATCATTCAGGCCACCTTGCTCAGCCTATACCCTATCCCCCTTCCTGTTCTTTCTTCTTGGGCTGCTTCTGCTAACAGACTATGGTTAGGCCCCTTGTTTGTACACCAGCCTTTGATCATTAAGACAAAAACATACTTGCTACCCTCAAACTATACATGGCAAGTAAAATCAAGCAAAAAACATTGGGAAGTCTTAATGCATTACCTTATGTCCTGGCTAATCACATCTAGTGACCAGATATTTTCTAATCACAGTTCCATTTGGTGTTAATGATTTTTAAATATAAAATGTGTACAGTTAAAGAGAGCATTTCTCCAGCTCTACCAGTACGAAATCAGCTCTTTTTGAATAAGGTGTGTTTTACTCCTCTGGTTTAAGAATCACCCAAAGGCTCAAGCCTGAACCCTCTGCAGCTGGTTTGTTTCTGGGCTCCATGACCAGTGCACATCTGAAGCTTAGCCAAGCCACTCCCCAAGACCACCAAGCCCTAAAGTAATGATGGATCGGCATAAATCCATCCATCAGTGCCACAGGAAAAATTTCCATGCTCAATGGAAGCATTATCTACACATTAGACAAAAACCACTAGCAAATCTGAAACAACTCTGATGGTTAGGCTGGAAGTTACACTCCCTTTATTTTAAATTTTTCAGGGTCTGATCATAGTTTTTGAGCTTCACCTTGTTGGTGTATTGCCAATACTTCTATCCTATTTAGTGTTGCCTAGTATTCCATGGATACTCCACAGATTGTTTATCAAGTCTCCTACTGATAGACATGTTGGCTGCTACGTTTGGGGCTATTATGAGGAAGCTATTATGAAAATGCTTGTACAAATCTCTTTTTTTTGGGGGGGCACCTAGAGATCCTCACCTTCTGAAGATGCCTTGATGCTTTCCTTCTAGAGTGGGCTGCCTGCTTGTGCATCCTCATGAACCCACCCAGCAGTGCAGCCCTCCTCAGGTTCTCAGCCTTGCACCTCTGCATTGTGTCTTTAGAAATGGACAAAAATGCCTCACTGATAAAATGTTCGAGTAAGTTAATGGGTCAGCTAGAAATAGCCCTTTTTCAGCCTCCACTGCTCCTGACCAGAGCTGGCTGAACAAGTGGCTGGTAACCTAAAGGTCCCTCAACAGACGAGTGGATAAAGAAGATGTGGTACATATCTACAATGGAATATTACTCAGCCATAAAAAAGAATGAAACAATGCCATTTGGAGCAACAGAGTTGTACCTAGAGCTTATCATACTAAGTGAAGTAAGTCAGACAGAGAAAGACAAATATACTATAATATTGCTTATATGAAGAATCTAAAAAAATGATACACACGAACTTATTTACAAAATGGAAACAGACTCACAGACATAGAAAACAAACTTATGGTTACCAAAGGGGAAAGAGGGTGGGGAGGAATAAATTAAGGATTTGGGAGTAACATATGTACACTATTATATATAAAATAGATAAACAACAAGGGCCCGCTGTATAGCACAAGGAACTATCCTCAGTATTTCGTAATCCCCTTAAGTCAACTATACTTCAATTAAAAAATAATAATAATTAATTTAAAAAAACAAGTTTCTAATACTTGCTGTCTCTCTCAAAGCATTTTTTAATACACATGCTCCATTTAAACCTTGGCTAGCTTCAAGCCTGATCTACTTAAGGGTCTTCTCTCATACAACTTCAGCTACCTGAATGCAAGTCCACTTTTTGGAAATAGCCATCATTCTTAACTGTGTTACTTCCCAACACCAGAACCCAGAGCCGTTTCTTTGTCCATCCTTTTATGGAGCCCATCGCTGCCTTTACTGAGTTCTAGTGTTGCAATGCCATATTAATCTTCCAGGATATCACACACTCCTGGTCTAACAGACTTCTATCATCAGCCTAAACATAATGGTTGACATCTGAACGACTCTCATTTATTGATCTTCTGTCCAGTTTCCTATGCCTCACGCTCAAATCAGGCCGCCTCTATTATCCATTGACAAAGACTGGCTAAAGTCTTAAAAATGTATTGATTTGGATCCTTACAAAATCTTTGCATGTGACCTCAGTGGCACTGCAAGTGACTGGATAAGAAAGGAGCAACATGGAGTGTTTTACATCCTTTCTAAACTTCTCAAGATTTCATTCTTCAGTTCTCATTTAAAACAAATGTTTCACAAAAAAAGGTAATTACCCTCCTCACTTTCAAATGTCCTCTCTCAAATTTTAAAATGCTTTTGTCCCTTTAATCACTCTCCTTTAAGTTTTCTTTGGTTTCCAATAAAGAAATTTCCCAGAAGGGAAGGTGGTGGGTAGAGGAAAGGGAAGTATGCTTGTTGGGTAGCTTCTAGTGCCAGTTTCCATGTTCCATTTAAAAGCAAGTAGAATTAGGAGTTCTGTTTACTATTAGGGACAAAGACTGGAAGTAAAATTAGCATATATGAGATTGAAAATCATTTCTCTGCCAGGTAGATAATCCAAGACTGGTATAACTACCCTACACATTCATCAGAGACCCTAGACTTCATCTTTATCCTTCACCATCTTTCACATGAAGCCTCTAGGTCTCAAAATGGCTGCAGGTGCTCCAACTATTACCAACTTCATTCCAGACAGCAGGAAAGAAGCAGCACGGAGGCAGTTGCCAGTGATGTCAGCTCTCTCTAAGAAATCTCCACATCATCTTTTGGCTTACATCTCTTTAGGTAGTAATTACCAAAATGTAAGGGAGTTTAGGAAATGTCAACTTCTAGTTGGGCACTAGCATCCTAAATAAAATGGAAAATTTTTGGTTTTCCTAAGAAAGAAAAAGACAGTGGATATCAAGTGGAACATAGGAGTTTCCGCAAAGGAGCAGATTCCAGATTCCAGAATTAGGCCTATTTTACATAAAACCCATGCTATTTCTGTGTCACTAGAGCTCCCTGGTATGTTGCATACTTACATCCTTGGAGAACCGCTAAATAACTTTCAGGGTGTTAATCGCTGCCTTTGTTTTACCACGTCTTTGTGTCTTTGTTTTGCATCCCCCTCCAACATTGCAGACATCTGGGCACATTTCTTTCCTCCTTATTTAAAGTACACCAAGGGCAAGGGCCTGTTTAACTCATATTTTTATCTTTACAACAAAGTATAGAACCTAGTCCATGGTTTTGATAGGTGTTTGATAATTGATCAATGATTGTAGATCTAAAATGCATTTGTCCCTCTTTGTCCAGGAAATGCTCTAGTCCCTCAGTGCCAACTTATAGAAGTGGTTTTTTGCTACTCCCAAATCTATCTGTTCTACCATCATTTGGGGTACACTTTTATTTTATTTAATAAAATAATTCCAAGAGAAATACATGTGTGATGGCTTTGTGGCCATCAGTTGGATTGGGAATTTTGCCAAGCTTCCTAACACCCATTTTGCCCTCAGCATGTCAGTACTGCCTCTATATAATGCTCTTTACTTCTCACAGTTCATTCTTAAGAGACATTATCTCATCCAGCTCTGAAAGGTAAAACACTTTAGTGTTGTTACACTTAAGAGGGAAGGGAACAAAAACAGAAAGGCCTATGGCTAACTAATGCCATTACAGTAGATTACAAGGTGAGAGTGTTTATGTAGCTTTTTATAACACAAAACTCACTCATAACACTATCTGAAGATTGCAAAAGGAAAACATTAATGCCAGGAAATGTTAGAGTAAAAATATTCTCTATGCTTTGGACCACATTATGGAAAGATATGTTTTATAAGGATCATATTACACCGGGTGCTTGCTGTGGCCTGCAAAGTGGTGTGAGTTTGTTGAGAAGTTAACTCTTACCATTCTCCCAAAAGGAGGTTGATGGAAATGAATTACCCTACACTGTAAAAACCATAAGCTGAGGCATGAACTCAGTGACTAAACGTTGCAGAAGGGTAGAGACTCAGATCACAGCCTTGGCTTTCTTGTTAGACCCTGACTGCCAAGATGATAAAGGCACAACTCTGTCAGCTAAAGACCTTCAAAGGAGGGTGCCCAGGATAGGGAGGCGAGGCTAGGACAATGCTGTATGGTGAAGGAGTCAGGAGCTGGAGATGCTGATTTTGGAGAAGAAGAGGTCCAAGGGGACATGGTCTCAAAGGAAAGGAGCAAGATTTGGTTTAATGAACTCAAGGGGAGGACCAAAATAATGAAGGAGAAAACCTACAAAAGACATACTCTAGCTCTTTAAAAGGAAAAACTGAAATTCTAAGCATCCTCAAAGCAATCCAGATAATCTCAGCAGGGAGAGAGTTCCCTTTAGCTAGAGGAATTAAACCAGAAATTCAATGTCTACTTGGAGAGAGGCATTGGCAAAAACTACTATTACACTGACCCAATTCCCCCTTATTTCTTACCAGACAATTTCAATAGTCTCCTAACAAGTAACAAGTCTTCCTTCTTTGACCCTTTCCTTCCAGAAAAAAAAAAAAAAAAATCTATAGGAGCCTGAATAATCCTTCTAAGAGAAATTAGATGCTCAAAACCATCCTATGAATTCTCTTCTCACCTCATGTGAAAGACAAAGTCCATAAAACGTTCTGAAGAATCTCTAAGATGTGACTCCCTGCTACCTCTCTGAGTTCTTCTCTGTTACTCTCTCCCATCCTTATTCTCCTCCAGCCACACGGACCACCTCGTTATTAACACAAACACATCAGGCATGTTCCCACCCCAGGGCCTTTGCACTTGCTCTTCTTTCTTTCTGGAATGTTCTCCCTCCAGATATCCCCTTCTTGCTTGGATGTGTCACCAGTTACTGATCTCTTCCCAGCTGTCATTTTTTCAGTGAACCCTTCACTGATTGCCCCTGCTTTTACACCACTTATGCTCCGTCCCTGCTTTATTGTTTTTCATAGAACTCAACATCATCTGACACACCAAATTTTTCACTTGCTAATTTATGGTCTCCCTCCACCCTAAGAAGGCAAGTTCCCTGAGAGCAAAGTGTTTTCTCTGTTTTGTTTATAAGATATAGCCAGAGTACCTGGAAGAGTGATGATGCCTGGCATTAGGTAGGTACTCAGGAAATAAGTACTGAATGAAAGTGTGATGCTTCTCAGAGACAGTGTTCTAGACTTTGAGAAACAGGGCAGCAGGCTTATGGAGAGCCACTGAAGAGGTTTAAATGAGATTATAGCATCGTTACATTTGTGTCTGAAATGTTCTCTCCAACAAAATGAGGATTGGAGGACTTGAGTTCTAAGCCATGCACATAACGGGAGACCGTGGAGAAGACTAAGCCATAGTCCAGGCAAGAGGCAAAGAGCTCAAGATGGGTGTGCATTGAAGAGATGTTTTAGGATTTAAAACTGAGCAGAGAAATTCTATTTTGGATGCCTAGTTTAACTGCACAAAGCTATTCAGTTGCCTAGAGGGCCCTTTCTCTGCTGAGCCCTTCATCACTACAGAGCCACACGGTCAAAGCTTTCCTTTCCAGTGAGAGGGGGCGTAGGAATGTTTCCCTTGGCTGTCATAGTTCCAAATCAGGAACAATAGGATTAAATCCAAGCAGAGCCCAGATCTAGCCCTGCTCCAGAACAGACTGGACGTTTGGTGTGTGAACAGACAGCCCAGCTACCAACCCCCAGTTTCCATTACAAAAATAATAGAAGTTCAAGGGAAATGAGATTGGAAAACCAAAGTAAGTAGAAGACTCAAGACATCCTCCTATTTGTTTTTCTTCTGTTTCTAGGCCCTAAGCCAGGAGAGCCCTCTTCCCCATGGTTGCCTGGTTACAGCCTGAGCAGTTCGCCAGGGTAACATCTGGAATAAAGGTGGGTGGGCAGGGAGCCAGGGCCTGCTCAACTTGAACGAGGTCTGAGAAAGAAAGGAAAATAAGATATTTTTTTTCTAATTACTGCCCAACCTTGAGGACAAAGGAAGGAAATATTTGAGATGAACTGAATATATGTTAAAAGGTTTTCTTTTAAAGGATTATTACAACTCATTAACATAGCAGAGGAATAGGAGACATGATGTGAACTCTGGAAGTTATGGCCATTTAATAAGCTGTGTTTTGGAGTGGGCATTTGCTACCCAAGACCCTGAGCAACTCCAGATTTTGTGATATTTAGTATTATTCTTGAGTATAGCCTGGTTCAGCATAGAAGGAGCTACATTCAAATATCTAATAATAAAAATAATATATAATATTATTTATATATTTATAAACATTTATTGATTGTTTATCCTGTTCCACTAAGGGTTGTAGGTATACTGTCTTATTTAATTCTTGCAACCCTTTGGAATAGGACCGAGCCTTAGCAATGGTAGGAAATTTCCTACTGCACATCTCATACTCACCAGACAGTCTGATTCCAAGACCTGCTTTCTTCTGCAGTCTACTCTCCTGTCTCCCACAAGTTACCATACCCCCATCATGTGTTGCATCCCTCCCATGGATTAGGGAGATAGTTCAGCACCCGGTTTAAGAGCCTGGATATAGACTTCCTGAGTTAAAATTACAGCCTTGTGTTACCTTGAGCCAATAACTTATTCTGAGTCTCATGTTCCTCATGGGTAAAAGGGGTTAATAATGACACTTGTTCCATGGGGTTTTTGGAAGAATTTAATGAGAAAACATGCAAAGCTCTTAGCACACTGTGATTACTAGTGTTTAATAAACATTTACCTGTTGATATCATTATGATTATAATTTATATCTTGCTTCTTCAATTGAGAGCACATTCATCAAGCACTGATTGGGCCAAGAACCATGGGTGATGAGTAAAACACAATCACGGGCTTTGTGGTAAATCCACATTCTGATGGATCCCGTCTCATACCCCACAACTTCACCTTCAATTTTCCAGAGAGGAAGGGTATACATTTGTCTACCGAATCACCCATCCCTTCTCCTCCCACAGGTGTACTTGGAAAAACCCATGTAAACAAATAAATTCATTTCCATGAACATGTATTGTAGTTTTTTAGATACTGTGGGAGAATACTGAAGAAGTAGGTTGGTTCTTGTCCTCTCAAACTTCCCCAGGAGGAACTGAAATTGGAATTAAAGCCAGAATGATTCCTATGTGGTGTAATGCCTCTTCTTGTATATTTTAATTGAGAATAGAGTTGAACACCAGTATGGCTGGTATGGTTTGGTTATTCTAAACAATTTACCTATTTCTGTATTCCCAGTTAAAGAGAAAATATTAAGGAACTACACTGAATTAAATTGACCTTAGTTTTTAAACAAGTAGATTTACCTCTTTGTTCCTTGGTTTCTTCATCTGTAAAATATGCATCTTAATAATGATGATTGTACCTATTTACAGGCCTGTTAAGATTGTAGAGAAAATGTAGAAAAGTACCTAGCACAGTGATAAGTATACAGTAAATGTCTTAGTCAGCTAGGACTGCTATAACAAAATGCCATAGACTGCGAGATTTAGACAATGGGCTTTTATTTCTTATAGTTCTGGAGGTTAGGGAATCCAAGATCAAGGTGCATCAGATTTAGTTCCAGGTGAAGATGTTCTTCCTGGCTCACAGGTGGCCATCCTATTGCTGTATTCTCACATGGTGAAGGAAGAAAGCTCTGGTGTTACTTCCTCTTCTAATAAGGGTATTAATCTCATCATGGGGGCTCCGCCCTCATGACCTCAGCTAAACTTAATTAACTCCCAAGGGACATACCTCCCAATATTATCACACTGGGGACTAGGGCTTCAACATATGAATTTTAGGGGAATACATTTAGTCCATTACAGTAAGTGTACAATCAATGTGATCTGTAGTAACTTTTAACAATAATCATAATTCTTCCAGTAATTATAGTTTAAGAGTACCCTGATTTTAACTGAAATAGGACACCTGAAAGTAGATGTTCTACTCCTCAAAAAAAAAAAAAGTCAGCCTAAATATTGTTGTTCAGGCAGAAATGGTCACATGATTAAAACCTGGAAGCTAATTAAAGACAAGGAAGACACAACTAGAATGTAAGCTCAAAAGGGCAGAGCACATAACTGTTCTCTTTATCACTGTACCTACAGCATATAGCACAGACGCTGGCACCCAGTAGGAGCTTAATAAATGTTAGTGAATGTGCCAAAGAACTACTGATTTCTGATAAGAAATAATCAACAAATATATCCAAGATGGACCCTACTTATTGGTGTGTACCCTAGAAGAACTCTTGTTGAAAAATATTCTATGCAATATTCTACTCAGGTAAACACTGTGGTACAATCTAAGATCTTATCAGGTCTTTGGCTCAGGAGCCTTATCTTTTATCAGTCAGATAGGTGTAAAGGATAACTATGGAGAGTAATATTGAGATTCATACAATTCAAAGCACATGCGTTTTTGACACCCACAGTGTGCCAAGTCTTCCTGCTCTAGGCACTATGGATTCAACAATACATAAACCATGGTCTCTGCCTTCAAGGTACACAGGGCTTAGCTAGAGAGATGGGCATGGAAACAAAGAAATAGACTTACTGAATTAAGTACTATGCCAAAAACACTGTGTACCCATGGAAGAAGGAAGTAGCTTGGTAGTTAGGAAGAAATCAAGGAGATGACATGGTTGAGTCTTGGAAATGTGATTGTCCAGCCCCCAGTTAGGGAAAGGGTATTCCAGTTTCAGCGACCAGCTTGCACAAAGACAGAGAGGTGTGAACATGTGTGCAGTGCAGGTGGAGGATGAGTTGGTGTGATGATGGGAGATAAGACGAGAATCACACAATCAAGGGCCCCTACACTTTTTTACAAGTTTAGATTCTGTTCTCCAAGCAACAGAAAATCAAAGGGGGAAGGAAATTATCAAAAACAGAGTAGCCCCCGCTCGCTGCAACTAGAGAAAGCCCACGCACAGCAATGAAGACCCAACACAGCCAAAAATAAATAAATAAATAAATTTATTTATTAAAAAAAATAAAACCAGAGGTAATAGTATCAGGGGTTAGCACAGGTTGGCTGCAAAGGTTAAGAAAGGAGTATGAGGCATTTTCTTATGCACAAAGGAGGGAGCACAAGTTTGAGGAGAAGACAATAAGCTCAAGTTTGGGGTGCACTCATTGCTGTGTGTCTCCAAAGCAGCCAAAGAAGCAATAGAGATAATAGTTGAGAGCTCAGAACAGTGGTGTTAGCTGGGGAGGGTGTTTGGGGTCTTATTCTAATGAAGATGGAGACAATGTGCTTGCTTGGAGCTGAGAAGGGGTCGTGATATGCAGAGCAGTGATTTCTTTCCCTTTTCTATGTCATGGATCTTTTGAGAATCTCCTGTAATGCTATGGACTCTCTGTCAGGAAAATGTCACAAAGCTACATGCATACATGTAACGAGTTCATTCAATTGCAGAATATTCTGAGACTCTGAGAGAACCATGGGGCCCCCGTTAATAAACTGTGGAGTACTAGGAGGACGAAGAGGGGCCAAGTTGCAATCCTAATCATTTGGGTGGTGAAAAGATAGGAGAAAATACAGAGGAAGAGTTGACAACAGTGTCTCAACCCCCAACACCCAGGGCACATTTCTCCCAGAAAGCCAAGTGACATTTGCTTCTGAGTTTAAATATCCTGGTTTAGCAGAGTAGACTTTTGGGCTCCTGTCAACTCTTTAAAATATTTGACAAACCTCCCTTTTCACCTTTATTTCTTTCTCCATATGCCTTTAAAGGAGCTACATGGATTCACAATGAAAGCGCTGACTGGAAATTCTCTCTTTGGATGTCTTCACAACTAGGAGTTACTAATATGGACTGTGGAGAAATGTCTGCCCTGGTGGTAAAAGACATTTAGGGTTTTCCGTAGAGCTTCACGGACTTGCAAGAGTTACTTGAAAAGCAAAACTAAATATGATAATGAGAGAAAACAGCTTCTGGGCTGGAACAAGCCTTCTTGTTCTTCTATAGCCAGCACATGAAATCTCAGTAATGAGGTTTGTAATTGTTGGGGATCATTTGTCAATCAATAAAGCAGTCATGGGACAGTAAAGCCTGAATCTTTCCTGAATTTCTCTGAAACATCCCTTGTTCCTTCTACCTCCTAGTCTTGTTTTAACAATGTGACTGCCGTATTCACTGGTCTCCCTCTATCCAATACTACCACCTGCCTTCACCATTGACCCCTCCTGTCCCTATCTGTCCATCACCCATTGACATGTACACACTGCTATATTTAACATGGATAACCAACAAAGACCTACTGTATAGCACAGGGAACTCTGCTCAATATTCTGTACCAACCTAATTGGGAAAAGAATTTGAAAAAGAATCGATGCATGTATATGTATAACTGAATCACTTTGTTGTACACCTGAAACTAACACAACATTGTTAATCAACTATGCTCCAATATAAAATTTTAAAAATTTCAAAATAAATAAATAATCTTTCTAAAAGGAAAATGTTGATTCAAACCGTCCCTTGCTTAGACTGGCATTCAAGGCCCTTCTGTTCTGGCCTCACCCACCTCATCAGCCTCATGTCTCCTTACCTCCCACTTCCCCACGTCCTGAGCTTCAGCAACACTACTTTACCTCATTCCTCATGGCGTGCCTTCCTTTACCACCTTAGCACACACTGCCGTCTTGTTCTAGAATATCTGGCAAATGCCTATCTGGCCTTCAAGGTCCTCCTCAGGCATTGTACCCTGTAAGGTAATTCCTTCTGACCCCTTCCCTACTCTCAACAAAGACAAGTTTTATTTTCCTGAGCTCTCCTCACACTAGACCTGGAGCTCCCTGAGAGCCATTTTGCATCATTCACAACATACTTACTGCATGAATGGATCCAGTGGTCCCACCAACTTGGGTCTTGTGATAAGTGTCCTGAATTAGGAAGAAATTCACTTTTTTCCCTTTTATGAAGAGTTTGCTAAAACTCAAGGAAGTATGGGGCATATTTAATGTATTTAAAAACCTTTCCCAAGACCGGAATTAAAATATGAATATGCAAATAATTCCTCCTAAGGTACATGATATTTATTTTTTATTAAAGCAGGAGAACCTTGCAGCAATTGCTTCGTGTTACCATATGCACTTTGGTACAGTTGACAGTAATGGCTGTCACAAATTCAGACTGTCTTCACCTTGTATTCATATGACTTCAACTTGAATTCTTTCCATTCCCTCCCCTTCCCTCTCCTCCTCTCCCTTCCTTCCCCTTTCTCCCTGGCTACTCACAAAACAAATGCTAGCTGACTGCTTCCTCCCTCACCATCCTGTCTCAAGGAACACAGACCAGTGCTTCCAAACATTAATGTGCAGAATCTGATTCAGTGCTCCCCAAGAGAGCCCATGAATCTAGGGCCAAGCCTGAGATTCTGCATTTCCAACAAACTCCCAGGCGATGTGGACCACACTTCATAAGTCACAGGAATATAAAGCATGGAGGATGAATCAGACAGAGACTATGCTCTCAACAACAAATGACAGTCTAGGCCCAGTCTCTACTACTGCCTCCTAGACAGGCAGATCCCCTTAGTGTCCACCAAGGCTGCTTCAGCACAATCAAAGTACCAATATATTTTTATGAAGATATAATTGACAGATTGGTGGTTGCCAGAGGTGAGAGATGGGGTGTGGGCCAAAAATGGGTGAAGGTGTGAAAAAGGTACAAACTTCCAGTTATAATATAAATAAGTCCTGGGGATGTGATGGGCAGCATGATGACCATAATTAAAAATGTTGTATTGTATATTTGAAAGTGGCTGAGAGAATAGATCTTAAAAGTTCTCATCAAAGTACCTATTCTTCACTGAAGTCGAGAAATATATGAGAGGATAGATGTGGGACTGGGAAAAGGGGAGAGGGTGACATTCTTTCTGTGCCCCCAGAAATGAAGGCTTGGGTGGTGAGCCTAGGTCAGACCAGCATACTCATAAGTCTGATGTCACTTTTAAGCACAAGCTGAACAAACTATCAAAGTCCAGGTTTCAATTTTAAGACACTCAAAAATAGTTAAGGGAATCTCATTTTCATGGCTTGAAAATAAATTTAGGGAAGGGTAAAGTAAGAGACTGAATGACTTCCCAGAAACGTACACAGAGGCAAAGGGACTGAGGCTTCTCAGAGTCATCTAACTGGGTTCCGCAAGAAACTTGAGATTTCCTACAGTGGAGAGACTCTTAGGTAGGAAACTGATAAAGTCTTAACAGCTAACCACGGCCTCTCTCGGGGAGCACTAGAGAAGAGAGAGGGGTTTGGTGGGACTCTGCAAGTTTCCCCCCAAATCCATTGCACTGTTAAAGCAGCATAAAGCCAGAAACAAGGAGGCTCAGGAGAGAGACGAAATTTACTTACAGCCAACCTAGCATCAGTCTCTGTGCTTTAGAAGCTGAGATGCACAAAAGAACAAAGGTCCTTGCATTCCCACCTACCAAATGGCAGGTCAATGATCTTTCTGGTTCACTGCTTGAGAATTTGTTTGTTTTCTATCTCCTAATTGTGTCCCCTAGATTAATAGCTATTTGCCCCTCCCAGATGCATGCAATCATTCATGCATTTGTTCAGATATGCATTCTTGTATTTTATCACTCAGCAAATACTTATTGTGTATCTATTATATTATGTACCAGACACTGTACGTACGTTTTCACATAAAGGCAGTGAAAATAAAACATAAAATGATACAGAATTTAGGATAAAGCTTCTCCCATTTTCAGCTGAGGTTGATTCGTTTATAGCATCCTTTGGCTATTGTTAGCTAATAACCATCCCAACTTCAATGCTATCCAGAACATATACCTCCATCTTGTCCACAAGAATATCAATATATCACAGGTCAAGTCCCTTATTACCTTCAGGTGCGCTATTTCTATTCTTTCTCCTTCAACTACCAACCTAAAGCCTTATTTTAACCTAATTCCTGATTTATTTCACCTGATGCATGCTGGCCCCTGGTAAGCATAACATTTCTGTCAAAACACTCACCAATTATCTCTTTAGTAATCCATTCTCAAATGGTGCCTCAGAGTAAGTAAAATCACTGCTGCAAAATTTGATAAACCCTTTAAAGAATGTGACTATCTTTGCCTACAGTCCTTCCATGTTATTCACCATTCCTCAAAAATCACTCATATAACTTTAACCTATGTTCCTCACCATCTGTAGACATCACTTGAAAAACTGAGCTTGTCAGAGAGCTCCCTGTTCAGATATGTTGGAGATTCACAGCAGTTTCTTATTATTTGGCACAGTACTATGCAATTATCTAGCTTTTTAACACTTAAAAAATATTACAGAAATGCCCATTTAAGAATTCCTAACCAGAAAATATTAATTTTGGTAGCTTCCATGGAGCAAGATTCACAGTGTAGGAGAGATGGAGAGATATTCTTCCTTTTTATTTTATACTTCTTATGTCACTTGAATTTTGGGGGCTTGGACATCTGATCTTTATTTTAAAAATTCTTTAAAAATATGTATTCTACCAAGTGTGATAGATGTAAACCAATAATTATAAAACCTAGTGACAGGTATTCTTATCTGCCCCTATAAGATCCAAGCCACGCTCACTTGCAAAGGAAATGACAAAGCCACAGAAAAGAGCCAGCACCCACAGCATTGTCTAGGACTACTCCCCCCGCTCCATTGCCTGTCCCCACCTCCTCACTGCCAGCTTTGTTCTCTCTCCTGCCCTTGTCTGCTTGACTTTCCACAATGTCTTCATGCCTTTCCACCTGGGCTTTCACCATTTGCCTATGTCTCAGTTTCCCTGGCTCACTGCTTCGTTCTAGTCTAGGCTTATCTCCTTCCTTCTAGCTCAGCACATTAAGACTGACTCAGGGTGACACACAATTAGTGTGAACTTGGCCTTCCTTGGATGAGATACTTCAAGAGAAAACCAAGCATCTTTGCAATGAATTGTCCCGGAAGTTTTAGATGTTCTCATAGAGCAGCTCAGGTATGTGTCCAATTAGACCTACTCTTCCCTTCCCAAGTCATTATTTAATCTTAGTAAGTTTTTATCATCCATATTTTCCCCATCCCCAGTTTCCATCATTTCCACCTTCATCACAAACATATTTATGATTACATTTAACTTCAGAGAAGAAATTTTCCCTTATCTTTATTATACTCCTAGGAGAAGATGATATTAATAAGCCAAGCCAAAACTTCATTAGACATGCTGCTTTTGGTCAAAAAAAGATACTCAGAAGATTGCCTACTCTCCAATGCCATGGCCTAGAAATCATCAAGTGAGAATACTCATTGGCAAAAGAAGCCACCTTGTATTCTTGTTCACCTGCCCAGGTCTAAAGGTCAGTAATCAGGGCTCTGGATCCCAACTGCTGCCTCTTCAGCAATCTCATTACATCATGACTCCACCACTCACCTTGCATTTTTCATTTCTTCCCTTCTATTGGCTACTTACAATTGGACTACAAACAATTCAATTGGTTTTTGTCTTAAAATAAAATAAGCAAAACAAATCCCCTCAAAAGACCAGTTAAACCAGAATCTCTGGGATGGAGCCCAGCCATCAGTATCTTTTTAAATGCTCTCCAGGGGATTCAAATGTCCACCTCAAGTTGAGAACTGGTGCTCAAATCCCTTCAAAGGCAGTATTTCCTTTTTTTTCACTCCCATGCACATCTCGATTTATTGCATTCTGGTTTTGACCAACACAACTCTACTTAGTTGAGGACATCAATTCTCAGCCTAGTGGCCACTTTTCTGAACCATCTTCTTCTTGGAGAGGTCTAATTCGACACAGTTTGCCTCCCCTTGCTTCGTGAAACCCTCTCCTCTGGGATCATTTCCTGCTTTTCTTCTAAACTTGGACTGCTTCTCCTCA
Source organism: Lipotes vexillifer (assembly GCF_000442215.2). NCBI lineage: Eukaryota > Metazoa > Chordata > Mammalia > Artiodactyla > Lipotidae > Lipotes > Lipotes vexillifer. The sequence continues at coordinate 411,981 of NW_006797200.1, read as the reverse complement.
TTTTCCACCATGGGCTCCTGTTTTTCCAGTTTTGGGGAGGAGTGAGGACAGGAAGCAGCCTATGTAGCAGGATTCTCCCCAGGGAGTTATAGGGCTAAAATTCTTATACGGATAATACTGCTCAGAAAACATTCGGGAAAAAAAAAAAAGTTACGAAAACTGAACTAATTCCAAAAAATGCAGGCAAACACCAGGAAACAGGGTAGAGAAGATGCCAACCAGATGTCGCTCAAAGCCAGCTGTAAGAGCTTGGGATCAGACCCCTAACTTGGTTCAGATGGAACACAAAAGCCAGATTCATCCAGAACAAAGCTCCTGGGAAACTTGGGCCAAGCTTTTATTCAGTCAGGGGAACTTCAGCGTAAGTGGGCAGAACACAGTAACATAATTTCAGTCCCATCTACTATAAATTCAAGAATTTGCCCTTCCTTCGTTTTTGAGTCATAATCCGGGAGGGCAAACCCACATTGTACCACCTTGACTCCTGGGAAAAGGGTAAAGGATTAAGACTAGAAGGCAAGTCGAGACGGATCAGAGAGCCGGACAGCTGTGGCAACAGCCCCTCCCAATCTCCAGGATCTGAGCCGTTATGGTTCTGTTTTAAAATAAACGAAGATTCAGATGAACAGAAAGTTTGTGTTTCACATTAACATTGTGGCTTTTTCTCAGCTGGGTGTTTTTATTTTCTCTGTCACTTTGCATTACAGGAATAACACAGCTTTCCAAGGGAACAGCTCCATCAGATAAGTAAACAGCATAGAGCGAGGAGTATATAGATGGCAGAATCTGAGGCTCTTTGACTCAAGGAAGCCTTGGCCGTAAATGTCTGTGGCTGTCGGCCCAGACGATGAGCTTCAGGCTCAGCTCTAAATGGGCTGGCAAAGAGGCCAGACCTCATCTCCTAGGCTTTGCTGCCTTGTATTTTCTCATGGGTCAGAAAAGAAGCAGCTGGGAAAATTGTTCATCATACTTGCCCCAGCCTTTCCCAGCACGGTTGTGGGCACTGCCTACTGCCACCAGCATCCTCAGCCCTGTCCAAGCCAAGGGTAATGGAGACACAGCTTAGGAAGATATCAGCACCTCCCTGCCCACCAGGAAGGTGAGTTTCAGGAATAGTTACTATTCTGTAAATGGTGGCCAACCATTTACAGTGGAGTGAGAGGGAATACATACCCAGATATCCACATGGACTCTTTCATCCCAAACTCCTATGTATTTTCTGAAGCCTAATTGACTGGCTCTTCTCCTTTACATGCTCCTGACTCTCACTTTTGATTCTTTGAGTAATGTACCCCAGGAAAGCATCACAGCCTCACAGCCTAGACCTTCTCTCCACAAGGACTCGTACCTGTGGGAACGGCCCTATGACATCCTGAATGTGCCTCATCAAGTGAGCCTGACATTATAGAATTAAAAAGAAACTCTGCTAGGACACAGACCCTCTGTCAAAGTCCCCACCCCTACAATAAGACTTCTTACACATCAACCTTCACCTGGACGGAACTTGACTCTGCTTTATTCTTGGGGTTGGTGATTTAAGTGATTTTTCTCTTCCTAAAGCAAGTCTAGTGAGTCCTACCCAGGCCCCAACTCCTGCTGTCTCCTTCTCACTTCCTCCTTCCTGTTGGGAAATCTCAGCTGTCCTTTATATTGAAACACCCAGCATTGGAATAGAAAGAATTACTGTGGAAACTCTTAATTTTCTCTCACCAATTTCACTTTGGCAAGCACGGGGTCTCTCTTGAAACCTTTTACACTGATCACATGATATAAAACTGCAAAATTGAGCTTAGGCCAAAAATGCACATACTTTAATAAATTAAGGGGTAAAACCAAATCCATTTTCAAAATTCAGGCTGCCATTACAACTAGTTATAGGAGCACAAAGAAAAATGCCTGTGATCCTTCAACCCCTGACAATTTATTTCTACATGGGCAGTCCTAGCAAACTACCCATGTCGAAATAAGCTTGTTTAGCTTTCGAGTAAACAAGAATCTGGTTACTGGGACAAGAATCTGGCTGGAAGTCATGTTTTCTACTTTGATATCTTAATTTATTGATAAAAAACATTCAAAACATCTATCAGCATTTCTGCTCATAGGATGGGCCTGACTAATCACTTCCTTATAATGTTTTATAATTTAAAATTTTGAATTTAGACAGAATAATAGAGTGAACTCCCAAATACCCATCACCCAACTTCAACAATTATAGACTCATAGCCAATCCAGTTTTATCTGAACTGGTACCCATTTGGCCTCTCTCTCATATTATTTTAAAGCATATCCATGATATCTATCATTGTGTCAATAAATATTTTAATATTTACCTCTACAAAACTAGGGCTTCCTTTTTTTAAACTTCCTTTTTTATTTGGCCACACCGTGAGGCATGTGGGATCTTAGTTCCCTGACCAGAGATTGGACCCGAGCCCTGGCAATGAAAGCACCGAGTCCTAACCACTGGACCACCAGGCAATTCCTCTTTAAACTTTTTATTATAGAAGACTTCAAACGTAGATAAAAGTAGAGAGTACAATGAACTTCCAAGTATCTATCAGCCTCCTTCAACAATCACCAGCTTATGATCAATTGTGTTTTATTTATGCCTCCCACTCATTCCCTCTGCCCCAGATTATTTTGAGGCAAATTTCAGACATCATATCATTTCACTGTAAATATTTCAGAGTGTATCTCTAAAATATGAATTTTTCTTAAATATAACCAGGGCACTGTTATCACATCTAAAGAAAATGATTCCTTACAGCTATCAAATATTTAGTCAGTATTCACATTTTCCCAACAGGGCTGCCTTTTTAACTATCATTACATTATCAACCTAAAAATTAACAATTGCTTATCAATGGTATCGAACCCTCAATCAGTGTTCAGATTTTTCCTTGATCTCTTTTTAATGTGTTTGTATAGGTTTTTAATAAAAATTGAGATTGAAATAAAATTCATTTGTTGCAGTTGTTGATATATCACTTACCTCTCTTTTAATCCATAAGCCTTCTCTCCTTACCTTCCTTTTCTTCCTCTCTCTTCCCTTCCTCTTTTTTTTCCCCCTCTCTTTTCTTTGTAATATATTAGTTGAATAAACAGGGTCATGTGTCTGGCTTCTGTTGTTTGCACTCCTGTGGTGCTGTTTAACATGTTCGACTTTCCTCTGTATGACCTTAATGGTTAATCATTCCACCCTTGACTATGGATCCAATAAAACTTCCTGGTCTCCATTCTAAACCTCAGACTTCTGGCTCCTGGATGATGGAAACCTGAGGCTGTGTGATGCACTGGAAAGAGGACAAGGTTTTCATCTGTCGTCAACCTACTATATGACCTTGGGCAAATAAGACTCACCTTCCTTGGTTATAAATGTGGATACTAATATTGCCTTGGAAGGTTTCTTTGGGGCTTAAGAGTAAGTATTATAAACACAGAGTATATTGAGTGGCACACAATCCAGCTCATCATGCACCTGAGAGCTGTGCTGCATAGTGGAGGGAACACAGATTTTGAGGCCAGACCCCCTTGAATAAGGCCATCTGTCGAGTGAGGGTAAAATATGTAATTTCATCTTAATGACTGAAGAGACGATGTATGTAACATACATAGTCCAGCGCTTGGAGCATGATGTCTGTGGCAATTGTAGGTAAGGACAGTGGTCTATATTGATCAAAGAAGGCTAGAAGATAGGAAAGATTGAGTTCAATATGTTTTTTTTTTTTCAAAATTATCTTTGGCAAGCTTCTTTCCAATAATTTCCATTATACCTTAAAAGCAAAAAGCCAAAAATGTGGATAAATACAATATGCAATGAGAACACAGAAAAGAGAATGAACAACTTTTCTTGCAAATACCAAGAAATAATCTGCAGGAGTCATAACAACTGGATTGGGTCTTAAAGGGTGAGTAAGTGTTTGGTATTTGAGTGAGAAAAAAAGCATATAAAGAGGAAGGAACGGCACTAGCAAGGGTAGAACTGGGTCGCAAGCTCAAATGACTTCAGAAAAATTGGTTGGGGTTCACCTCGTTGGCAGTGGACAGTGATGATGTGGCTCAGGTATAATAATCTTTGTCATGGTGAGATGGAGGGATTCAAAGGGAAAGCTAAGATGATATTGTGAGAAAGGGAAGTAAATTAGGAAGTCATGATAATAGAATAGGTAAGAGATAGAAAAAACCAATGGAGTGGCAAACCATGTCAGGTCACCATAAGTTTCAGCAAAGTGTTAGATGAAATATCTCTGAAGATTGCATAGGAAGGTAAATTTTTGCCTAAAGCAATCATGGAGTAGGTAGCATTTGAATCTGAACTAATCAAGTTTTATGTAGAACTTATGCTCAACAAGTAAAATTTGGGCAATGGTCTAGAGAAAGGAACACAAAGTTGTGAGGGTTATCCCCAGGACAGGTCCATGGAAATCACAGCCTCCCATCATTGCTTCTGATTCCCTGAAAGTGAAAGACAGCACACACACACACACACACACACACACACACACACACCCTCCCCCACCCAGCACCCCATGTCATGATTCAGCTGTATTTACTCTAGTGGTTCCTAAAATGTGTTCTGTAGAGCTGTGTTCTACTGGTGCTTCATGGGGAAATGAAAGTGGGGGAAAAGGGGAAGGAGAAAAGGAAGGAAAGAAGGAAGGGAGGGAGGGAGGGAGGAAAGAAGGTAGGGAGAGAGGAAGAAGAGAAGAAAATACTTTCTAAACTAGTTTGGAAAATTCTAGCTTAAACAGAATTTTTAAAAAGTTTCTTTACTGCAGGACTTCTCAGAGCCTTTGTTTAAAGTATTGCAAATCTCCAACATAAGCACAGAGTACTTTAAGAGATCCCTCTCCTCCCACAAGGAGCATCTTGGACAAGTATTTTATCTACAATCATATTCAGGAGAATGCTAACATCAATGGTGGCTAACTGCTTCTTAGAGATATCTCAGGAGCTAATTCTGATGGCAAAGAGACTGAGCTGATGGAGACAGTTCTGCTGCAGTTATTGCTGAGTGAATACAGACCCTGCTGGAATGTAAGTCCTTTGTATCACTTAGTTCTTTCCTATTTGGTCCAGACTAGTGTGCATAATTATATCTGAGCTAGATGGATGTTTCAAGCATGCATTTGAGGAGAAAGCTCTTTTACAGCCCTAGCCAATTCATCTCCTAATGCCATGAGGGGAAAGCTCAAAGTGAACACCAGTTTAAAAGAGATCCTCACAGATAAAGGGGAGGAGAATGGTTTGTATGCTAAAGCATCTCTAAGATCCCATTTGCAATCCAGCGTAGTTACAGGAGGGTTCAAACTGGAATCCAGGACATCCAAGAAAACAAGCTGTTTAGTCAAAGCTTAAAGGATGCTTAATGGCCCTCGTAGCACGCGTGCTCATGCACATACACACACACATGCTTATATATGTGTATTCTGCACGTGAACATAAAATGGGCTGAAGGTTTTTGTTGTCAGCCTCTACCTGCCACAGATTTGCCCTATTTTGCCAGTGTTGGCTCAACCATACCAGTATCTTATCCATCTAGGAACAAAGCTAACAAGATGTGACCCCTTCACAGGTGGTCCCCTGTGACCACCTTCAAGATGTAGGCATGGTCTCAAGTCTGACTGCAGCCCTGCTCACAGAGTAGCATCACCTAAATAACATCCTGTAACCTCTCCACCCTTGAGAGCTGGGGAGAGGTCATCTACTCTGTTGCCAGGTTGGGACCCCCAGATCTGCTCTTTAAATTAGGGGGCTCTGCCCAGTTCCTGGAGCCCCAGTGATGCTCTGCTTCAAAAGCATCGCTTGGATTCCTACCAAATCTCTTATGTTTACAGGTACCCTCTTCTATTGCCTGGGACATTTCAATCTATTCTATTCTCTCTAGAACAGCACTTCCCAACAGAACTTTCTGCAATGATGGAAATATTCTGTATCCACACTGTATAATACAGTAGCTACCCTGCCCCATCATCTTCCCAAATAATCATCTGGAAGCCACATCAGCACCCTTTGACACACATACCAGCCTTGTGGCATTGGAGAGTCACTGTACTGAGCCCCAAATCCATCCTCTAGTGGGATAATTACACATGTCTCAGAGGGACATTGTTAGAGGGTATTAAATGAGACAACACTTGTGTAGTGCCTATCACAGAGCCTACCACACAGCAAGAGCTCAATAAATGTTTATTCCCTCTCTCTTTATCCATTTTAGTCAGTGACTGAAATGCTCAGATGAGTCATGTTTCTCTGGGTAACTTTAAGACTGCCTTGTTCATTATGCTAAATCCCATAAATGTTTGAAAGGAAACCTTGGATCAGTGATTGGAAAACTGTTTTGGCTTTCCTCTCCTGCAGCATGGCTCAAGCTGGTCTCCTCATCCCAGCACTGGTTTCTGAAAAGCCTAACCTTCATTTCCTTCCTGCCTCAATCAAGGAGCAGCCCCTTTCTGGGGGAGGCTGGAAATGGGATCCATTGTTCCTTTGCATTGTGCAACTTTTCCTCAATTAAAAAGAAAAAAAGTCCTCTAGAATGTGTAGGTTGGAGGCTTTGCTTCCTCCCTCTTAAAAGAGACCCTAGGGACAGCTGGTAGGGCAGCTGCAGCCCAAAAGGAAGGGAGAAATGGGTGGAGAGGCATTCCAGGATGCTCTTCTTTCCGAGGGAAAAGCTGGGCATGCTCTTTGTAGTCCAGAGGTCTGCTGGAACCTTCCTGACCCTTGAGACACAGGCACAATTTTCTTGAATCCCAAAGTATCTAGTCTGTGGCCTCACCACATTTCTCCAAATTCCAGGATGCTTATAATTTTTATAATATTATGGTTTCCTCTACCTCTGGGGTTCCTGATTGCCTCAACGTAGGATGAATGTCAAGCTTTTCATCATTTTATATATATAGATGCACAAAACATTGAACAGAAATCACTCACACAGAGCTTTTTTTTTTTTTTTTTTGCGGTACGCAGGTCTCTCACTGTTGTGGCTTCTCCCATTGCGGAGCACAGGCTCCAGACGCGCAGGCTCAGCGGCCATGGCTCACGGGCCCAGCCGCTCCGCGGCAAGCGGACCAGGGCACGAACCCTTGTCCCCTGCATCGGCAGGCGGACTGTCAACCACTGCACCACCAGGGAAGCCCACACAGAGTATTTTCTGATGTACTAGACTTCATACCAAGCTGGAGTTTCACCATGAGATCACATAATAGGAACTTAAAAATTAATAGGCTTTCTTGTTTGCCGAAGGCAAGCTGCCCACACCTGGAGCTCCTAGTTGGTCCTCCTGCCAATGAACTCTGCTTCCTCCTTTCTTCTCACCCTCGTGCTCTCACTTTCTCTTCCTCACCTTCTGCCTCCTCAAATTCCCAGAAGACCTCAGATTACTCATCTTATACCTTGATGAGCAGTTCTGCAACTTCTAACTCCTTCTTCTAGATCTGGATTGCTAAATGAATCAAGACAATCAGCTCAAGAAGTAACTTCTCATTTAAAGAGACTTCCCTTCTTAGAAGACAATTGTGATGTCAAATGGTATTTTTTTTCCCCTGATGCAAATGGAAAATGAAAGGGAGAACTAACGTAGTTCTCTATTAGGACACCTAAGAATCTTGCAGCTGTTGTAGTATGTACTGAGGGAGTGTTAACTACAGGCGCAAAATTCTGGCCCCTATTACATATATATGCATATTGAAATGATATAATATATAATATAAATATAATATTATAATATGATATATCTTGTATTATATAATTATAATTTAAATATCACAATTTATATTATTAACTATTAAAATAATAATATTACTAAAAAGAAGAGCAAAGGAATCCTCATCTGGGTAAGTTATCTTTTTGAAAATCATTCCAGAACTAAGTCCTCTAATTCCACAGTGCTATAATAAAATTATCCAACTCTTATAAATGTTCCAGGAAAAGTAATATCTTGAAAGTCAAGGAACTGAAACAAGTAGGAAAACTTGAAATTGAATAGTTAGAACCCCACAAACAGAGAAGAAAGGATTAGGAAGGAATAGGAACTGGATCCAGTTTTCCAAGAGGGGGTTGTTGGTAGGAGAATAAGCAGGAAAAATCGGCTTAGACGTGGCTGGGGTTAGAACACCCATGAGTCACAAGGTGCCTGTAGAATAGACTGCCAAGGAAAGGTGTAGACTCAGCTTGAAACACAGAATATTCTCCAGAATCGACACTCTAGGTTGGTCTCTCATTTCACAGATGGATAAAGTGAAGTTCAGAGAGAGAAAGTGGTTTACTAAGCCAGTAGGTAGGATTGGAACAAGGTCTTCAGAAAATTCCGTGCACGTGCTTATAAAACCCAGGTCTTCTGACTGTTAATACAGAACTTCTCTAAGACAAAGGAGGTCCTGGTCTTCTAATGAATTTTCCTCATCTTCAAAATTAGCTTATTAAATTAAAAAAAGTCTCATGGCACGGTGCTAATGAGCTCTAAGGAGTAGAAGACTGCCCTGTCTTTTTTATCTTTAAGTGTACCATGGACATTTCTAGAATCAATTATTTTTCTATTAAAGAAATATAGACTCAATGTGGAAACTTAGACAAATATAAAAAAATTAAAATAAAAATGAATAATGTTCATACTTCTATCACTCTCACAGTCAATGGGAAAAATTTAATGCATTTCCTTTGTACTTTTTTTTTTCTTATGCACTTTATATTGTTGAGAACATAGTACTTACATGATTTGTGTATTTTCTTACTTAAATTATAGCATAAACTCTGCTCATATTACCCTCGTTATTTTAAAAATTCTGCATAACATCATTTTCATGGCTACATAAGCTTCACTGCATTTAGTGGGGTATAATTAACTTATTTCCCACTCTTACATGTTTATATTATTTCTAATATTTTGTAATGACTAGTAACATTTTGATGAATGCCTTTATGCTAAAAAAAAGTTAATTTCTTTTTTTAAGTTTAGATTATGACTGTTCTGACTTGAATTGTGTTTCCCCAAATGATGTCCAAATCCTAATGCCTAGTACCTGTTAATGTGACCTTATTTGGAAATAGGGTCTTTGCAGATGATCAAGTTAAGATGAGGTCATTAAGGTGGGCCCTAACCCAATATGACTGGACTCCCTATAAAAAGGGGAAATTTGGATACAGAGATGGACATGCACACGTGTAGAATGCCACGTCAAGATGAAGGCAGAATTCACTGTGATGCATTTACAAGCCAAGGAATGCCAGAGATTGCCAGCAAACCACCAGAAGCTAGGAGAGAGGCACGAAACACTCTCATTTTCAGTCCTCAGAAGGGACCAGCCCTGCCCATACCTTGATCTCAGACTTCTAGCCTCCAGAACTGAGACAATTTGTTTCTATTGTTTAAGCCTCCGAATTTGTGGTACCTCATAACAGCAGCCAGAGGAAACTAATATGATGTCCTTGGAAAAAGTCCCCAAAGTGTAAATACCTGGTCAAAGGGTGCAAACATTTTAACATTCTTGGTACATTTTGCCAGGTTGCAAATTTTTCCCAATTTTATGCTGATTTCTAACTCTATTAAATATGAGTGAGAATATTTGTTTTATCGTAATCTCCCCAGAATATTGTTTTTATAAACTTTGCTAGTTTATTTGACAAACTATATCACACTGATTTTGTACTCAAATTTCTTTTTTTTTTGCGGTACGCGGTCCTCTCACTGCTGTGGCCTCTCCCGTTGCGGAGCACAGGCTCCGGACGCGCAGACTCAGCGGCCATGGCTCACGGGCCCAGCCGCTCCGCGGCATGTGGGATCTTCCCGGACCAGGGCACGAACCCGTGTCCCCTGCATCGGCAGGCGGACTCTCAACCACTGCGCCACCAGGGAAGCCCAGTACTCAAATTTCTTTGATTACCACTGAGATTAAATACTGTCCACATTTATTAGCCATTTTTTGTTTTCTATATTGTGAGCTCTATGTCCTGTCCATGTCTTTTGAAATTATACCCATATTTAACTTGTGGAATATTTAGCCTAATGGACTTCTTTCCTTTTCTAGTCATATGAATTCCTTTTATAGCATAGATAGTAATTATCTTTCTGCCATACTCAATGCAAATATGTCTCCAATGTGCAATGTTATTTTTGTTTTGCTTTTTATCCTTTGATTATGTATTCTGACAGAACAACATTTTTGAGGGCTTTTAAACTTAAATATGTTAAAATACTTATGTTATTTAGGCTAAGACAGAATTTTTTTATAAAATATAATCCTTTAATTAGTCTAGAATGTAGTATTTGGGAATAGAGTGTTAAGTGAGGATTATTTAGTTGTATTAACAAATCACTAACCCAGTAACCCCATAAAATAGTGATTTATCTTTCTCTTCCTCACGTGATGAAACATTGCATATAAATATAAAATATTATATAGTTTTACATATGAGAGTGCCTGCAGATATAAATGTCTTAATGAAGAGCTCTTCTCTAGCTATTGGTGGCCAGAAATTAGATTTAACCAACAAAAGCCCTAGAGATAACACTGGACCAAAAAAGTCAAGAAGGGATATTTGGTCTTAATCTTTCTACGCTTTCTCTGTTCAGTATTTAAGGAAGCCTCAGACCATCCCCTAAACTCCTGAATATCCTTTACCTGCTCCATTGTCCCTCTGTTCTTTCTCCCCTAGTTTTCAGTAATATCTGTCTTCTGCACTTGCCTAGAAGTTCCATGAAGGCAGAAAAGCTTTCTGACATCTTTCCAGCTGCACCCTTGATGCCTAACATGATGTCTAGATTATAATAGACTTTCCAAAACATAATTAGTAAATTAGGGACTGTTTACCCCACTAGACTGTAAACTACTGTCTTTGCCTAGAATGTTCTTCTCTTTTCCATTACCTGGTTAATACAGAGTTGTGGTTAAGAACGTGTCCTCTAGACCCAAAATGCCTGGGCTCAAACCTAGGGCCACTCTACTCATCCTTCTTAGGCCTCAATCTCTTTTTTTGTGAACCAGTAATAAAAATGGTACCCACCTCACTGGGTTTCATTTAAGGATGAAATGAGTTATGACCACAGATACCTACTTACTATCCTTAGGATCCTATCTTAAAGGACAGCTCCTCAGAAAGGCCTTTGCCACCTTCCCCAGACTGGATTAGGTCACCCTACACCTCCTCTACTTTTCTGTCCTTTGTGCCATCCATTTATCCTAATAGTTATTTGTAAATTGCTTTCTTATGTCTCCCATTAAACTTTTAGTTCCAATATGCAGGGATGGTGTCTTTCTTGTTTATTGTAACCTCTCCTGTTCTCAGCAAAGTTCCTAGTTTGCAGAGATCCTTCATACAATGGAAAAATAAATAAAATAATGTGAATTATTGAATGAATGAATGAACATATTCTTGTGGAGCAGGGAACTCACCTTAAGGGAAGAAATTGTGATCTTTTATGTGCCTACACTAGAAACTGACAAACTATAGCCTTTGGTTGTAAAAGCTTTATTGAGACACAGCCACACCCATTCACTGACATATTGTCTATGGCTGATTTTGCACTACAGTGGCAGAGTTTGAGTAGTTGTAACAGAGACTTAATGCATGGGCTACAAAACCTAAAATATTTACTATCTGGCTCTTTATAGAAAATATTGTAGTGGCATTGATTCTCAAATATGAGAATGCATCAGAATCACCTGGAGATCTTGTTAAAAGAAACATAGGGCTTCCCTGGTGGTGCATTGGTTGAGAGTCCGCCTGCTGATGCAGGGGACATGGGTTCATGCCCCGATCCAGGAAGATCCCACATGCTGCGGAGCGGCTGGGCCTGTGAGCCATGGCCCCTGGGCCTGCGCATAAATAAACTCCACCCTCAGAGTTTCTGTAGGTTTGGGATGAGGCCCCCAAATTTGCATTTCTAACAAATTCCCAATTTATGCTGGTTCTGCTGGTACAAGGACCAGCTCTGAGTCACACTGGTCTTTAATATTCAAACACACCCGTATGATTCCTTGTACATTTCTGGGTATACATGCACAGCTGAAACTCCAGTGCCTAACACTGACAATTCCTGACAATGAAGTGATCCATGATTTCCTTCAGTTTTAATCAAGCAGAAGACCCATTGCCAAGACAACTTAGAGGCTAATTTTGTGGCCTTGATCGTCCCCAGAATTTTGAGAGAAGGAGCTGACCCAAGAGATTCTATTGAAGTACACATGTGATCCTAACAGGACCACTGCCCACAAAACCCGAGCTGAGACTTCTGCTGTCATCACATTAATATCAGGACTAGAAAAGGTAAATAAGTGGAGCCTCTCCCTTCTCTGACATACTATTGATAATACAAATAATAGCAATAAAAATTAACTTTGATTGATTGCTATATGCTCTAGGAAAGTGTTTTATAACAACATGTGAGTTATGTACAATAATTATTCCCATTTTACAGTGGATAAAATTGAGGTTCACAGAGGTCATGCCATCGTGCCAAAGTTGGACAGCTGGGAAGTGGCTTAGCCAGGCTTGGAAGACACTTAATCCAACTCCAGAGCCCACACCAACCATAGTGACGCTTCTCTACATAGACTCCTCATGCTTGCAGGAAGGGGAAAGTTTCCATAGTTGTCAGGCTGAGGGGGACTGATGTGTGTTCATTCTCACTCAAACCTCTGGCATAGCAAGGAGCTATTGGATTAATTAGCAATTGGATCTTACTTAGAATAATCTGTTAGATAAACCCCAGTCAAACCTCCAATCAACCGCTCACAGATCTGGAATTCCCAGTCTCCTAGCAAGATCCCAGTGGGCGCTGTGATGCACACCCAAATTTTGTTTTATTGAAGGCTTCGTTGCCCTAGCTGTTAGGCATGCCACAACCTTCAGCAGCCTAGTTAACCCATCTCACCCAAACTCACCCTGGATTCAATGACCAGTTAATGCCATGGTGTTGAAAAGACGAGCCCAACTGGGGACAATTCTGAAGGGCGATCCTAGCTCCAGATTTCCCCATGTGGTGGACCAAGTTTGTCACTGGAGCTGCGTCACAGCTGAACTTTTTCCTCTGTCCACCTCTGCTTATCTCACCTCCTGTCCACAGGTGTGGATCCCAGGGGAACTGCTAGTAAACATCCTGCTTGTCTCAGTCTGTGTCCCAGGGAACCCAGCTGGCAACAGAGACACCCCCTGTCTGAAGCCACTTTCAGCACAGCCTAACCTTCTACCCGTGACAGTAGCTCCATATTCAGTAGCTCCATGAATCCACCAGAACTTTCCAGATGAAACTGCCTCCTTCTTTCCTTTTGAAAATATTCACCCAATTATCATCATTTATGGTCTCCTATTGCAGCAGGAAGTCCTGAGGAGGGTTAGTTCAAATGGTGCCCTGCCACAGAAACTCAGTCATAGATCAAGGCAAAAACTGTCTGGAGTTTGCAGCCAAATATAGTAAAAAATGTTGATATATCACATTCCCACACCAAAATGGTATTGCTTTAGCCAGTCTATTTCCTTCTCCATGCCTTGATTTAGTGGCTTCCTCTGGTTTATGAAATATTTTTCACCCAGGGCCCACTGAAAATATCTTCATAAAATAGAGCTCCTCCTTGGGCAGGTCACTTTCCTATTGAATTTTAACGTTTCAAGAAGGAAAAGGGGAGTCTTTCTGACCCAGATATTATTCGAACAAGTACTTAAGTGGGTTCCTAGATGCCAGGATTTAAGCTCCATTGACAGCCAGTACAATCACCAGCTTATAAAACAAAATCTTAAGTTCATGCCTGTATAGAGCACAGTGAACAGGCCCTGCTCAAATCACTCCAGTGATGTGACACAATTTCATTTCTGCCAATGACCACAGTGCCAGCCTTGAATTCATACAGTTAGTAAGTGACAAAGCCAAGATTTGAAACAGACAAGCCTGAATACTTAGCCCATGATATTTTAAACATACCGTGCAATTCAACAAATATATATTGGACATAATTTAGGTGTGCATAAGTGTAGTATTTCTGAAATACCTGTGTGTGCGCTAATCTCTCTCTCTGTCTCTGTCTCTGTCTTTCTCTCTCTGTTTTGTCTACCACTGTAGCTCCAAAAACAGGAGCAAAAGACTCCTTCCATAATGAAGAGGAAGGAGAAGCCAGCTCATTCTTCCCTTGGGAATTAGAGAGAAAGATGGAGGGTAGCTTTTCTATTTGGATCTTGGAGAATTATGGAGGAAAGAAGAGTAGTGGCCAGTGAGAGATATAGGATTCTTCCTTTCTTCTCTGCACCAAATGGGAAAGTTTAAAAGCTGAGAAGAAACTCTGACCTGACCCCCAAGTTGGGGCACTTGCAAGACTGGACCTCACAGGCTGCCCCCACCAGAGCATGAGGTGGCTGACTCAGAATTAATATGACAGAAAAGTATGAGTGAGCAAAGAGAGAGCTTCTGTTGGTACTCCAGACAACCCTGGCTTCCCTGTAGTGTAGCAGAAATCCAGAAGTTTCTACATAGTCCAGGAGATAAAAAGTAGCTGAGAGTCTACCAAAAGGTCTAGTCAGAGGCATCATGGAGTGGTCCTTCTTTTTTTTTTTTTTTTCTGTACACGGGCCTCTCACTGTTGTGGCCTCTCCCGTTGCGGAGCGCAGCCTCCGGACGCGCAGGCTCAGTGGCCATGGCTCACGGGCCCAGGCGCTCTGCGGCATGTGGGATCCGCCCGGACTGGAGAATGAACCCGTGTCCCCTGCATCGGCAGGCGGACTCTCAACCACTGCGCCACCAGGGAAGCCTGGAGTGGTCCTTCTTGCAGGCACAGCCCAATCCTTGTCCCTCCTGGTGTTGCAGGTAGATGGTGCTTTTCATTCATTTCCCAGTCCAAAAGCCCACCTGGAGCCCTCACACCACCCCACTAAGGACCCTTCTGTCCGTTATCCCAATAAGGTTACTGTCAAAGAATTGCTGTGTTGGATCTGCTCAAGTTTCTTTTAGAAACATGTGTGATGTGACAGTCTCTTAAGTGTTTTACGTGTGTAAACCACTTAATCCTCAATAACCTCTTGAGTTGGGCGCTGTTATCAACATCCTCATTTCACAGATGGGGAATCAGGCAGGGGGAGAAGTGGCTTGCCCAAGGTCACATATTGGCAAGAGGCAGACCTGGGATTCACACACAAGAGTCCATGAACTTGACCATTATGCTACATTGTCTCTCCTTTAAGGAGCTGCTCCTGAATGACAAGTATACCAAATACCAAAGTCATCCACACCTTTGATTTTACACTTTCACTCTGCATTAAGAATTGCACAGGCAGCTTATTAAAATTCATGCTCCTGAGACCCTCCCAGACAGACTGAATCAGAATCAGGACAGATGATTCTGAGGCGAATGCTCCAAGTAACACACTTTGATTAACTCTCCCTCAAATCTCCCCTCTTCTTTCCCTTTCTCCTCCCTAAATAGTCACTAGGTGGTTAAGGCCATGCACCTAGGACATAAGCTCAGCCCCTAGGCTGCTCTATAACTGAGCAGACCTCTGAAGGCACAAACAACTTCAGCCCCGATAAGCATCTGTCCACAAGGAATATCCACATGTACCAGGAAGCATCCTACAGCTGGCATGCAGGAGGCTCAGATTTGGGGGCAGGATCCCTGGAAAATTCCCGACTACGTGGGGATGTTCAAAAGAACCCCAAGGAGGTGCCCCATGCCCTGCCCAGGTGATAAGCATCATCGTTGGGTGTCACATTCACACGTCACTGGGCTCTGGGTCCATATTTCTCTCAGCTCCCTGGGCCCTAAGGCTATGCAAGCCAAGATCTCTGTCTGTATCCCTCTTGGGGGCTCCTGGAATGTCTTCTGGTGAAGTTTATTATCAGTCACTGCCTCACTGACAATTTGTTCAGTGAACCTTTCCAGCTCAGCTTAAAAATCTCAGAAAGGCAACTTCTGAGATGTGGGCAGTCTGGGGAGGAAGGGGAGACTGGGAACCCAGATGGTGGTGAGGATGCCTGCCTCAGCCTCAGCTGAGTGTGGATGGCCAAGCGAGTGAATTAGGGGTAGCCTTCCCTGCGGTCTTCCTCCCACCCTCCCTCATCTTCTCAGGGAGAGATCCCCAAAAGTAACCCCGGAAGACGACAGAGACCTTGGAAAAATGCAAAGGTATTTTGAGGTCTTCTCACCCTCCTTGGATAGAGGAGCAAACTAAGGCCCAGAGAGGAAAGAAACTTGCTTAAATCTTGCAGCCAAAGTCAGGAAAGATCTCGGAGATCTTTCCACACATGCTTCTGTCTGGAGGATATTTTCAAGAGTCTGTGTGGCTCCATAAGCCATATTATGGGGCTGAGGCAAAGATGGGTAGAGGCAGCAAGGGGGGGAAGGATGTAACCATTTGACAAACTATTTCCCCAGGAATGTCTCAGACTTGAGAAAAATGCTGGGCTGCCCCTGGCATGTAGCAGGACCAGACTGCAATGGTTTTCTGCAGGTGGTGACCAAAGGCTAGGGTAGACAGAAGTTAATACCTTTTGTGTATAGGGCCAAGGGAAGACAATCTGAGAGATGCTTCCTTGGGGAGAACTGAAGCAAACACCAGAAGTCATTGATCCAAAGCAGGAGGAAGAGGAGGAAGCTGGGTACCAGCCAGAGAGCCATGGAGGTGTCCAGAAGGAGGGAGTGGGGTTGAAGCAGATGGTCAACCTGACCAGGACTGGTTCCCTCAGCCAATGATGACAGCTCCAGCTTCCCAGCTTTCTAGAGGGTCCATGGCCTTGGGTTTTGGTTAGCAAGAAGTATCAAAGTACCAACCTCAGAGAGATAAATAAAAACTTAACAGTGTTAACAGGATAAAACTAGGACAAAAAGAAGACAAGGAGAAGGGGAGATTTGACTGAGAAACAAAAGGAATATCATAAAACCCACAGTGGCCTTCCTTAACCCTGAAATGCCCAGCTTGGATTTGACAGTCATATTTGGAATTGTAGGACTTATACCCACAATAGAAAAAACGAGCTGGGCAGGGCCTGGGGCAAATGTACAAGGAGATGTTCCAGCTGCAAACTGTAGGCTGAAAGATGAGGTCCCTCTAGAAGCGAGAGGATGAAGGCAAAGATGCATTGCAGGCCAGGGAAAGGCCAGTCTGGGGCCAGGGTAGCCCCGAGGCTGGGGTGGAAGGTCTGCAACTTGTCTGGTGACAGGCAAAGGGAAAAGAGGGCACTGGATCCAAGAAAGACATTGGAGATGAGCAAGGAGAGCTGCTGATCTGGAAGAACCAGTGGACAGGGTGGTGATTGGGGTCGCCGAGGGACTATCATTCTATGGAAAGCCAGGTACATGGTGAGCAGCAAAGCAGCATTGTGGTCCACTTCAGGGTCATCTCATTGGCCTCATCATCTTTGTGAGCATTTACTGAGCACTCACTGTTGCCAAAATTGTGCTATTTTACTGATGCTTTTTCACACTAAACTTAGAAACTAGTACAAGTGTACTTCAAAATCCAAATATGTTTGGATCCTGCGTGCAGGGAGGGAGGGGGGATAATGAATGACGTTTCTAAGTTCCAGGGAATGAGTAGGAAGAGTTCAGATGGCAAGGAATTTATTCAAAAATGTATCTGGATCTGTTTAGTTCCCGTATTTGGACAGCAAGAGTTTGCATAGTAAGAATCCAAATAGTGAGGCAGACCTGTACCACGTTTATCTCCA
Organism: Lipotes vexillifer; assembly: GCF_000442215.2. Lineage (NCBI taxonomy): Eukaryota > Metazoa > Chordata > Mammalia > Artiodactyla > Lipotidae > Lipotes > Lipotes vexillifer. Next base: position 394,337 of record NW_006797200.1, on the reverse strand, counting down.
GTTTACTGAAGAAAGCCATGGTCACAGAGATAATATAACTTGTCCAGATTAACCCATTAGGGATGGAACCAGAATTTGTGCCCAGATCTTTCTGACTCCAGAGTCGAGTTTGTTATGCTTCCTCCTAGCCTAACAGGGAAGGTATATTAGGGCTGTTTGGGAGCTGAGCAGGGAATTGGGGTGAGATTTGAATGGGGGATCCCTGGCAGACTTGTGAGTAACTAGGAAAAGTAGCATCTGAGAGCATGGACTGTGGCTGAGGACTGAGGGCAGACCATTTTTAGCCTGATATCCTTTTGGCTTTTCTTTACAGCCCCAAGTACATATCAAAGCATCTTTGATTCCACAGAACCCAGGCATGCCAGTGTGCATCATCGCAGCTCTCAAAACTATCGTCCATTTCCAACCAGCCCCAGTGAATGAAAGGAGGGGAAACTACTTTTCTGACTGACAGAATTCATCAAAATGAATTGGCAACACCTATCAGCCTGAAACAGCAGTTTGCAACTTGCCCAGTAACAAATCTTCCCGGGGACATTATCTCACAGGAAAAGACACAGGATAAATTTTTATTTCAATAGGATTCCTCCCTCCCCTTACCTCCTCCCCACTTCAAAAAGATTTAACATCTAATTCAGGTTTTGACGAGCCGCTTCAACTCTGTAGAAACATTGTTGATCTCTGTGGGACCCCAACGGCCTTGGGCAGAACAAACTAAGGGCTGGGGGAGTGTGGACCGTAGGCAGTGATAAATAAATACATTACCCGCCGCCTCTGAAGGAGCACCGTGACCTCCAATACAACTACCGTGTTGCAGCTGCTTAACAAAAGTCACCCTGTTTTCCTGCAACCTCAGGGTCTTCGAGTGCCAGAGCAAGAGAAAGATGCACAACAAGGCAACCCCATTCAGGATCCAGAAACAGCTGGGCTTGATGGCTCTGGTCAGAGCCTCTCCTTGGAGTTCCAAAACAAGACAGATACCTCCTAGGAGATAAAGAACAGAAGGAAGAGTATGCCTGGAAACTCTTTTCCCAATGAGGAAACTGAAACTCTGAAGAAGTAGGTAAACTGACCAAGGCCACGTAGCTAGAAAATGGTAGAGTGAAGAATCCAATGTAAATTTTGCTTAAAAATAATTTCATGAAAGGAATGGTACAAATGTTGTTGCTGCTTTAAAGAAAATGTCACTTTTTTTCTAGTGAACCTGATCCAAGGTACCATTTATTAAGTGTAAATCTTTACGTACAGGGACTTCCCTGGTGGTCCAGTGGTTAAGAATCTGCCTTCCAATGCAAGGGACGTGGGTTCGACCCCTGGTCGGGGAACTAAGATCCCACATGCCGCGGGGCAACTAAGCCCACATGCTGCAACTACTGAGCCTGCGCGCCACAACGAAAGATTCCCATTTGCCACAACTAAGATCCCGCGTGCTGCAACTAAGACACGATGCAGCCAAATAAATAAGTATATTTTTAAAAAATCTTTACACACACACAAAATATGAAACTGATTGTAGGGAAAAAATGGCTGAATAGTAATTATTTAAATTAATTAAAGCATAGAGGTGTTCAGAGTAGGACCCAGAACTGTTCTAATCTTAGGGTAATTGATAACAAGTCCTTATTGGGAAAAAGCAAAAATATCCATTTTTAAGTAAAATATAAACTCATGAATTGTTAAAACAAAAAGACTTGCTTGAATTCCACAGAAAAGTCAACATTTCTGTGCAGTTATCTGAGAGCTGGAAGAGATGTCTGCTGTCATTTCATCCTTATCTCACAAAGTGAGAACGGAGAATGAGAGAGATGGATTGAGCTGCCCAAGGTTGCAGAGCTGGAAAAAAAGCAACCGTACCTTCACTCTCTGACAAAGACATTTCATGTGACCACTTCACGTTGCCTTTTTTTTCACAGAAGAAAATAAAACACAATGAACTTGAACCATAGAATGCTTTCGTTAATGAGAAATGCACCAACCAGTTTGTGACAAGCGCTGTTTTAACAAAGAGTCAAGTGGGGGCTTCCCTGGTGGCACAGTGGTTGAGGGTCCGCCTGCCGATGCAGGGGACATGTGTTCGTGCCCCGGTCCGGGAAGATCCCACGTGCCACGGAGTGGCTGGGCCCGTGAGCCATGGCCGGAGCCTGTCCTCCGCAACGGGAGAGGCCACAGCAGTGAGAGGCCTGCACACAGCAAAAAAAAAAAAAAAAAAAAAAAAAAAAAAAGAGTCAAGTGGGTCTGGGAAAATGACCAGAAGGAAGGCCTTCGTCCATGGGCTTGACTAAGAACTCACTTAACGTAACAGATAGCACCATGCCTGGCACACAGTAAATGGGCCATAAATATGTGTGGGGCAGATAAATTACCCTTCACGTTGGACAAATGAACAGTGCGTGGAATCTCTCAGCAGTGCCCATTCTAGACAGTTCTCTGACACTGAATCTTGTTTATCCCCTACAAGCGTCTGCCATTGTTTATTTCCCTGCTTCTCCTTCCCTCTGTCTCTCCACTTGAATATTGCTCTAGAAGGTCAAGAACCATATCGTTTGTTCACCAACCCACCAGAAGCACCAGCTGTCTCTGGATACTCAATAAATGTGAGCAGAGTGAATGAGTATGCCCGCTGGGTTTCCTTGCTGGAACTATCCACTGATAATGTCTGTCTCTCCTGTGTTGGGTTATAAGAGTGATCCAGTAACTCATAAAATGCTAGCATCAAAAGAGATCTGAGTGGTGCCTATAATTTTACAGTTTAAAAAAATTGTTTATAGACAGGGAATTTTTCTTCAAGATCGTCTGTCTTGTCTATAGCAGACTTTAGATTAGAATTTAGTTCAGTGCTTATTTCATGATAAATGATATGTATATGAATCTATATGTGCATTGTTTATGCTCTTTTGTGTACTCATAGTGAGAAAATGTGTGTGTGTGTGTGTGTGTGTGTGTGTGTGTGTGTGTCCGATGGAAAGTAAGACCACTGGCTTTGCCACAGACACTTTCATGGCTGAGGCTTCTGGAAAGAAATCATCTCAATTGTGGCAGCCATGGAGCTGATCTGCTCAGATCTCCCTTCATGGGAACCTGCTGCAGGGAGCATGGGTGATTGACAGGCTCCAGCTGCCACACCTTTGAATCCATCACCTTGGTAATGTCAGACCAAGATTCTGGGGCTGCTCCCAGCCAATGACCAAGCACAGCAGGGAGTATTGGAGTAGGGCTTCCGGGATGCCTCTGATGGGCAACTGTGGCACTGAAACTCCTCACGGATCAGCCTGGCTGGAACTTTGTCAGCAACGTGCTGTAGTCTGAGTCTCCTCTTGCCCAGCCCTTCCATCCCACTATCCTTTCTTAGATGGCAGACCTGCATCATGGTCTGAAGACCCTCCTGCCTAATTTTACTTCCTCCCTTTTTATCTGGCACAGACATTCCCCGCTCATAAATCTCTTACATATCTGGTCCCCTCTTGGTATCTATTTCTCCAAGGACCCAAACTGACCCAGTGGTGTAAATGTTCTTGACAACTGAGTTCTGTCCTGGTCCACCTGTTACTTGATTCTCTGAGACTCACAGACCACTCTATTCCATAAGCTTGGGTGTGGGAGCATCCCTGCTTCCATCCTCCCTCTATCAGTGTGTGGTCTCCCTCCTGTCTCCCCTCCCCACTTGCTGTAGCCCCATAGGCTACCTGGGATGTGCAGCACTGCCATGGCGCTGGGACGACTTGTGCCCCAGGTCCTCAGCCACAGTCTCTGTGTTCTGTCACATGACATGCTCCCCGGGGCTTTGAGGGGACTCAGAGGAATGTGCTCTGAAAGCTGGTGGAATGGCCAAATGAGGTCCCACAAAGGACTGTAGAGGGATGTGGAAGCCCCTTCCCCATGGAGCTGAGTGGACCATGCCAAGGCCTTCCTTCCCCCCAGGACCACTTGCATATTAGTCCACAAGATTACAGGGAAAGGTTCATGTCTCTTTGAGAAAGGAGGAGGTAAGGACATTGCTAAGCCCTGAGCACTTACTATGTATCAAACACTGATACGTAGTGGAATATGAGACTAGTGTATCCCCCAAGGATCTTACAGGCTAATGGAAAGTGATAGTGGCATTCAATTGTATAGCGACAGCAGTTCTGAAAAGGGCTAAACTCAGACAAGGCGCTTGTTTAAACAGCCCATTCCTCAGGAGGCCAATGGGCCAGGGCCCGAGTTAATTGCTTTGCCTGCATTCTCACCTTTAATGATTGCATCCACCTTACGAAGGAAAGGTTGTTATCATCCCCATCTGGTAGATAAAGATACCTTTACAGAAGCTATATTTGCCCAAGGACACCCCATTCACAACTCTATATATCTGGCCCCAATACTTATGCTTTTAACCACCACATTAAATGGATGCATCCATGAAACAAACCAGGAGCCGGTCACAGGGCAAGCCGAGTGAGGGGTAGAAGCTGGTTGACACTGGACCTCGTGTGGTTCCCTCAATGGACAAGGAGTGCGGAAAGAGGGGACAGAGCCACAGGCCTGGAGAAGAGATGTCCTTCCTTGACAAGGCTAAGGTGATGCGGGTCCTGACCTGGACCCCATGAGGCAAACATGGAAACGTCCGGAATCAGATCCACAGACTGACAGAGCCATGGCCTCATGGTGGAGATGGAGACACTGAGACCAGAGAGTGGAAGGGATGCCTCCCCAAGGGCACAGTGCTGAGCAGGGGCTGGGCTCAGGACAGAAGCTAAACGGCTAACCCCATCATTGCCTTAGCATCTTTGGGCCCTTATCAACTGAGGTTGTAGGTCGGGGTAAGTCTTTTTTATTTATTTCATTTTATCGGAGTATAGTTGATTTACTATGTTGTGTTAGTTTCAGATGTACAGCATACTATATATAAAGTGATTAACAAACAAGGGGCAAATCTTTAGGGGAGAGCCTGACAACAGAAGACCTTCCTTGGCATGATCACACCCTGGGGCAAGTTTGTACATCTCAGAGGAGATCGAGTTAGACCCTGCTCAGCTTACTTTTCCTTTGCTTCCTAGGGCTTCCCAAAAGGGCTCTTGTTATTCTCAGCTGCTCACAGGTCGTCCAGGGTCTTTCTGTGCTGTCCCACTTCAGGACCCCACCCCAGAGGGGGAGCTCACATTCCATTGTCATCCTTAACTTTAGACAATTTTCCTAATTGTCAGAGCAGAAGCCAATGGCCTGTTTCTGAATCTGAGCTGTCCTACTCAATACTGATGCCCCGCATCACCCACCTGTACGCACACATGCACATGAACGCACATGAACGCACACACCCCAGGCCTCAAGCAGTGCAGCCCGGCATGGCTCAGCTCTCACAAAGATCCCACGTCCAGATCTCCTGGTTCACCTTACCCCCCAGACGAATGTATGAACCTCACGGTTACAGCTGGTCTATGGCTTCTTTCAAGGCTGAAGAGACCAGTAACAAGAGCAATAGTTCTCAATGAGCACTAGCGTTAGGCTTGGTGCTGAATTCCTTACATAAATTGTCTCATTTAATCTGTACAAAGCAACCTAGGGGGTTGATATTATCATGCTACTTGTACAGATAAAGAAACCAAGGCTCAGAGAGGTTAAGTAACTCACTGAAGGTCACAGAGGCAGGAAGGAGCAGAGCTGCATTTGGCTTCTTATCCCTAAGACAGTGAGGCTGGAGATTTAGGAAGTTCCAAAGCTATGACAGACCCCTGATAAAATTAGAGGGATAGAAGAGTCTGGTTTCAATGGTTTCTTTCTAGGAGAATGTTTTTCTGAAAAGATCCATGGGTGAAACATTATTTTTCCCCAAATATAACACTATAAGGAATTCCGTGAACCAACAGTATAGCCTCTGTGTCACAGGCACATGCAAGTACAGAAGCCTGGACCACCTTAGGCTCTGGGGATGGATTCCCCGCTGAGTGACCCCTGGCCTGAATCTTGGAAAATAAACATTTGATGGGAAAATCTTAGGGGTGGAACACTCCAAATAGAGGCAACATCATAAACAAAGGCTTAGAGGGAAGACGCAGATCAATATATTAGGGAAAGTGTATAAGGTGAGTATAGCTGAAGGTGAGACCAAGCAAATAGTAAGAGTTTAGGGTACAGGCCCTTGAGGGCATGATAAGAAATATGAATTTTATTTTGTAGCAGCACTGGGTCCCCGTAGCAAGAGTCAGCATGAGAGTAATCTGTTCAGATTGTCACTTTCAATAGCTCACTCTGGGGGAGATTCTGATTAAACCAGGGATGCTGGTGATCCAGTGTATTGCAGAGATCATGACAGAAGAAAATGAAGCCTGGGGAAGGGCAGCAGGATCAGTAACAGAGAAACGAGCCCGGGGTTTGAAAGTCCACGACCTTGTAAAAAAAAGGCTGCAACAATGCAGGAAATAAAAGCAGGTTGACTATATATATAGTAAACTCAAATCTTCCTGAAACAAGGATGTTTCAATCCTGGGACAGGCATAACTGGACATTTATTGAGTGCTTATGACTACATAAGGATTAAATTCCACACAGCGACCCAATGAGGACTACTGTTATCACCATTTTACAGATGGGAAAACGGAGGCTTAGAAACATGCACTGATTTCCCCAGGGTCTGAGTTACAGAGCAGAGTTCAAGGCAAAGAATTCTGACTTTAGAACCCAGCTACCATTTCTCCACATTTTGTCAGGGCCAGAAATTGGAGGCCAAGGAAGGTGGTGGTGGGAGGGGGCATTCAGTGTCCCTCTGCATTCAGGAAGAGTGGCTTGAGGGGAGGTCACCTTCCATCAGTCTAATCCAGGGTTTCTCAGTTTCAGCACTATTGACATTAGGAGGGCAGATAATTCTCTGCTGGGGGGACTAGCCTGTGCATTCCTGGCCTCCACCCACTAGGTGGCAGTAGTTGAGACAACCAAAACTATCTCTAAACTTTCCAAATGTCCTCTCAGGCAGTGGAGGGGGACAAAATCGCCCATGGTTAAGAATCACTGATCTAACCTTATCTTAGGATGTCCAAGCAAGAGAGAGCTGTGTTTGAAATCCATTAAAATTAGAGGCAGATGAGGAGTTCCCAGAGGCAGCTGATAATTTGTACTCTCACGGAGAGCCCTCTGCTCTGCATATTATTACTGGAATATTCCTGGGTGGTGAGATCCACTCTATTGAGGCTCCCTCGGCCCTCTACCCCAGCCATCAGAGAGGACCAGACTTTGAAGAGGGGGTAAAAAAATGTGTTCTCTAGGATCCAGAACGTACTTCTATGAATTAAAGGGTCAGAGTTTAAGTGGGCAATTCTGAGCGAGTCACCTGAAGCTTTGCTTCTCTGCATAATAATTCCCCTCTGGTGTCCTGTTTAATGATTTAATGATGTTTAACTCTGAAGTTCTTCAAAGCTGAGGAATTTGTACACCCCCTAAAGCAGTTTCTACCTCCCTGGAGCTGGAAATCCATTGGAGCACCGTTCCAAGACCCCCTCCTGCAGGTCTTGCCTGTGGGGCGACCACAGGCAGAGTCTGGGCCAGCCCAGGGCTGTGGGTTAAGTCCCAGGAAGTAGGTCTGTGATTCAGAAAAAGAGTGTAGCTGAAGAGATGGAGGAGAGAGGGAAAGATGCTTAATGAGAGTCTACTGCTCCATTTCTCTGTTCTAAGAGGAACTTTAATCTTATATTCGACCATTTCTGTAATAAGGATTCATTTTATATTTAACATTTACATTTAAAGTGGCAGTATTTCTTCAGCCTCTAAAGACCTGCTATTAAATTGATGGTGGGTACTACAAATAACAGCACCTTAGAATGGAATAAACATGGTATAAACCAAATAAATGTAAACATGTATAAAGAGACACATACAAACATTCTTTACACATTGATAAAGATAAGTGAGTTTTACATGTAAATGCATTTAAACATATAATATACCTGGGAGGTAGGTCCGTTTTTCTCCTTTTTACAGATGAGGAAATTGAAGTTCCAGGTACTTAAGTTATACTCCCAAGTCTCACAGTAGGTGGAAAAGGGGGCGGGGGGGATTATAGTACCAGGCGGTCTTTGGTCACTGCATCCCATTATTTGGGATCCATGTTTACTCTGCAACCCTCCAAACCTCAGCATTTCCCAGTCCCCGGCTACCTCATAATATCCCTCTTCCTGCCCAAATTGCATTCTTTGTCTTCACATATGACAAGCATCCTTGTGTACCAATACACAAGCATCCTTGATCTTCAGCATCTCCTACTCTGTGTGCGTCTTTAAAAGGTAGGTTAAGTGGCCCTGACCCAGTTGCATAAAAGGCAAAATGAAATACCCCATGAAGGTCCCTGGCATGGTGCATGGTATCTAGTAAAAATAGCAATAACTTTATACAGCCCTTAATATGTGCCAGTCCCTATTTTAAGTGCTTTGAGTATATTAACTGATTTTATGCTCAAAACAAACTTGTGATATAGGTATATCGCTATGTCCATTTGATAGATGAGGAAACTGAAGCAAAGAGGTGAAATGTCTTGTCCAGGGTCACGAGGCTTACAGGTGAAAGAGCTGAGATTTGAGCCCAGACACTCTGGTCCCAGCAGCCACACTCTTACGATTCTGCAACTTTACTCAGTAAGTATTGTCCACCTCTATGCCCCTCTTCCCAACCTCCTACAGAATTTCTCATCCTCAACAGTAATTTGACAGCTACTGTATAATGCCTTATATTATACTTTCATGTGATTGTCTCATTTACCCAACACCTCTAAAATATTTATATTCTGACAGCAGCATGATAAGTTTTTGGAAACCATGCCTGAATCAGGCAGTAAGATATTAGATGTAAAAGTACTAAGCTGGCACTTCAAGTGGTCTCAACAAGCCTTGGACACATGGTCACTCAGCTGCGGTCCCAGGGAGCTGTCACATCCTGGAAGGTTTTGCCTCCTCTTCCAGCCAAGTTTTCTTCCTGCCTAAATACTGGGAGTTTTTATAGCCAGAACGCAGGAGTTGACTATCCAAGATGAATGCTGAAAAGGGAGCAGCTTCAGCATGAAGCAACAAAAGGATAAAGTATACAGAGTAGAAGCAAGGAAAACAAGACCAGTGTGAGTAGAATAGAATATAGGTTTCCCCCACTATCCGAAAGTAAAGCATTCCTATGAGACCTCTTGTAAGCTGAAATGGCATAAGCGAAGAAGCAATTACCTCAGGACACATCTCGCTAACAGATGCACAAAATAAATCAAGATAAAACACAGATGCTCAAAGACACAGTTCAAAGCCACAGAGGCTGGGTGCTGAGATGCTGAGTGTGGTTCCCAGGAAAGGAATTAGGAGGTGCCTCTCTTGCTGTTTGGGGTGTGTGCTGCTTCTGTAAGGGCTCCTTGCAAAACTAATGCTGAATGCTATTTTGGCTTTTCAGCCTTTTTCATAAAAATGAAAATTCTCTTTGGATTTCTTTCAGTTAACAAAAAGAGGTACTAATGTAGGTCTTTCATAAAAGCAAACAAAAAAGGGTTTGAAAAATAATAGATACATGTATATGTATAACTGAATCACTGTGCTGTACACCTGAAACTAACACACATGTAAGTCAACTATATATCCAATATAAACTGTCCAATATAAAATAAAATTAAAAACTATCCAATATAAAATAAAAATTTAAAAATAAATAAATCAAAGCAAAATGGCATAAAGTGAACTTTTAAAAAGTGAGAGAGATCTGTATGACACTACGTAAGACATTTAAATATAAGGAGGGGTTAAAAGACACCAGCCAGTCCATTCCAGTTGGGAAAGAGAACAGAAATATTTATCTTTACTTAAAGGGCAACCCCTGTGCATCAAGGTTTCAAAAGTTTGCCCCAGAAAGAAAACTATAGACATCATCCCTGGATGTAAGTCATCTCTGGATGTTTCTACATTGTAGTGTGTAACTCAAATATGAGTTCCCACTTCTATTACTATTGTTGCCACTGTTAGCCCGACTCACTGGCTAGATTGGGGAAGTTTATATAGCATGCAGTTATATAATAGCTAACATTTATTGCGATTGGACCATGTGCCAGGAGCTGCTCCAAGCATTTTGCACACATTAACTCTTTTAATTGCCCCTTTGACTCAGTGATGTAGGGAGTGTGACCAACACTGCTCTTGGACTTGGGCAAGACAGGATCGTCTCCTGGTCCCTGCACTTTGGACGCTGCATTTGACAAGCATACACACAAAAATAGCTTTGTTCAAATCTCATGCTGGGGCTCGTTGGAGAAATGGCTGATTCTTGGACAGTGATGGAAAATATACAAGACGAGCCTGTGGTACTTTATAGTGCCAAAAAGTAAGGAAGTGCCCAAAAAAGGTTAAACACACATACACGTGCACACACACGAGGATGGGAGTATGTCTAAGGGACACAGGAGTCAACTAAAAGGGACCCTAAGGACCACAAATGGAACAATTTTAGAAAAAAAAAATTAAGTAGTATTCGATTATAACCAAAATATAAGATAAATATCCATAAGTCCAGACTGATATAAATATATGATTTAACACACAAATAAATGGAAGAGAAGAGACTAATCTCCCACACAGAATTTTGGGTAATTTATGTTAATAAATTCAAGGAGGTGAAGCCTGGGTGGCTCATACTGACTTCCTTCCAAAGAGCATAGTATGGAAAGGGGGTGAGGGGATGAGTAACTTTACATGGAGGAACCTGACAAACACTACCTTAGCCAGGTGGCCAAGGTCAGCAACAGCAGTGATAAGTCCTTTCGATAGTGTGTACCCTTGGTATCATGTGATGAGAATGGTACACCACCTCTGGCATCTTCTTCCTAAAATCGATAAGCACAGTATAATCATAAAAATTAAAAAAAAACAGACAAATCCCAATTTTGTCTCAAAACTCAAATTTTTCTAGGCCATCAAAAACAAGGAAAATCTGAGATACTCACATGCAAAAGGACCCTAAGGAGATGTGACTCCTAAATATAATGTGATATTATATATTCCAGGATGGGATCCTGGAAGAGAAATAGGATATTAGGGGAAAATTGAGGAAGTCTGAATAAAGTATGCATTTTAGTTAATAATAATGCACCAATATTGGGCCATTAATTGTAACAAAGATGCTAAATCAATGTAAGATGTTAAAAATAGGGCAAACTTGATGTCTATGAATTTTCTGTATTAGCCTCACAATTTTTTCTGTTAATATAAAACTATTCTAAAATTTAAAAAGTGTATTTAAATAAAAATTTTAAATACCTCACAATTCTGTCATGTGGGAGCCAGTGCCCTACAGAGCCACTCTCCTGAGTAACACTATTAAGATCCCAGGGAAATGTTTGTCACCGTTCTTGCCCGATGGATGACCTTGACACCAAAGGACACTGTGTTTGAATGTCATGAGGTCTGAGGGTTACACTGCTGCCATCTTCAGAGATGGATGCTGCTCTGGAGTTGGGAAGGATTTGAAAGGAGAGAAAAGATAAATTAATTAGCTTGTCAGATCTTTCCTACCCACGTGAATGCTATAGATTCTTCTATACCCAAGCATCATTTCCTGGTGGTGACAAGCATGCATTTCCTTGCTTCTTTTTGTGTTCCAATTTAGAGTTCTCAAGCTGTTCACAAATCAGCACAGTATTCACAACCATCGCACAGAGCAGCTATGGAATATTTTGCGATGTTAAGCAATTCATATTACTCTGAAATTTGAACGCACATAAGTCTAGATCTTACATACATGAAGCATGATACCACTCTGTTACATGAGCAACTAGATGAATGTCGAATCCCAGAGTGGTGATTATTTTCAAATTTCTCCACAAAATTTTAATCAAATTTTTCATATATAAAAATGCAACTTTATTGAAATGTTATTAGATTATTAACATGTATTCATTTTAATGTGTTTGACATTTGCTTTTTTAAATAAACTTTTTGTTTTGCCTTTTGCTTTTAATAAGTTATTTTCAATATTGTAGAATACTAACCGTTTTGAAAACATTAAAATTATTTTTATATTTTACATGTACTTTTTCACTTTTTACATTTATATTGACATTTCCAACATTGACTTTAGTTTGCATTTTTGATGGATATCAAAATATGACTATATGGAAATATATACACTCTGAATAAATTACATTTTATGTTATAATCGTTTAGGTCATTATTGCCGATAGAGCAAAAATTATGTGAAGATCTGATTATAATAACATTATTAGTGATTTTGCTGAGAAAATTGAAAGAATAAATAAATTTTATGGAATAAATATAAAATAACCTATGAATCACATATGTCTTTAGTTTATTACTCACCCAACATCCCAATTCCACTAACAACACACTCACACCCATGGAATAATAATTAAATACAGCCATCTTTTCTACTTTGATGTCTTTGATTCATTTAAATATGATAGCTTTACACATTTTTATTTTGAAGGTATATGTGTCAAAGTGGAAGGATAGAAAACATTTACTTTACGAGTTTTCAAGCTTGATGTACAGCTTCTAAATATTTAGTTATTAGTATAAAGGTCTCTGTTTGTACCCATGCCCCAGACCTGCAGCTATCAGGGATCCAGACTGTAAGGCCATTTTACAGACCAGAGGCACAGAGGCACAGAGAAGTTACAGTACTTGCCTGATTCCCCCTAGGTGGATCCAAATAAGGCAGAGCCCAGGCTCTTAACCACCAAGAGACTCTGCCTCTCATGGGTCTTTGGAAGTACTTGCTCTCTGCACCCTGATTCCAGTTAAAACATTTACCTCCTGGAGAAGACTCTCAAGTCTTCCTTTTAAATAAGAATTCTGAGTCCAGGGAAAAACACACAGAGACTATATCCTAGGACTGGAGCAGAGGATGGGGAACAGCCTTAGCACCTCTAAATCACAGCCTCTCTCTCATCTTTACAAAGGTTAGAGTCCTATCTCAAGTAGCTCTAAAGAAAATATAAAACAACAAACAAAAGCTCTGGAGATCAACCTTGAAGTGAGAAAAAAAAAAATCTCTCATCGAAAGGCAAAAACATATACATTCTCTCCTTTCACTCCCCACCTGAAGACCCCTTGCCATCTCCATTCTCCCAGGTCCATTTCTCCTGGCCATTGATGTGAGAGAGGAAGCAGGGAAGGACCCTGTCTCCATCCCCACCCTCTTCTGTTTCCAGTTTCTTTTCCTGACAGCACTGGCAGAAGAAATTGCTGTCAGGCTGTAATTTAAAGCAAACCAGTGCAAACTTGAACCAGCTTTAGGTAGGTGATTGATGAGTCGAACTGGATTTTTTTTCCCACTTGTATGAGATTCTTACAAGTAGGTATTATGATCCTAACACCTCTAATATTATTCCTTAATCTACTCAACAGCAATGTTTGGCATCTAGCTTTATAATAAAAGGTATCAATTAGGATCTGTCGATGTTTTCAGAGGCAATATCTAATTATAGTCACTTGCTATAGGCTATCTTGTTAAAAAATTTGAGCAGAATGAGTAAGTATTCCTGACAAGTTCAATGCATTATTAAAGGTGTAATTACTCAGTTATTGCTCATGTAATCCTGATTTAATTATGTGGCTTCAAAATTCATCACTTTTATGTTTATTGAACTTTGATAAGTTCACCCATATCTGATTTATCCCAATGATCCATTCCTTTCCTTATTTCAAACTGAATCTTTCAGACCAATTGGTTAGAAAGTGAATAGACTCTGGGACACTCTAGACCCAGAACTGACAACAGTGGTTGTCCTTGGACTGCTGATGGTGTAGACAAGATAGGACCAACTTGTGGCAGTGGCCAGAGCTTTGCTTCTGGTACTAAAATTGAGAGAACTCAAAAGTTAAAATGCTGGTAAGTAAAGACCTTAATTCTGATTCACACAAATCTTGAGAAAAGTGCTTCTGAACAGCTTGCAGGTAACTGCTAAGTGAGGAACGTGGAACAGAAGAAGACTCTTAGAGGCAGGCAAGGTAGGAATGTTCAACCTCATTTTCAAGGGTGCAAACTCAGGCTCAGACAGGCTAAGGTACAGGGTTCTGCTATCAAGAGCAGAGAAGGCTCAAATCAATAAAATTAGAAATGAAAAAGGAGAAGTTACAAATGACACCACAGAAATACGTAGGATCATGAGACTACCACAAGCAACTCTATGCCAATAAAATGGACAATGTAGAAAAAATGGACAAATTCTTAGAAAGGTACAATCTTCCAAGACTGAGTCAGGAAGAAACAGAAAATATGAACAGACCAATCACAAGTACTGAAATTGAAACTGTGATTAAAAAACTTCCAAGAAACAAAAGTCCAGGACCAGATGCCTTCACAGGTGAATTCTATCAAACATTTAGAGAAAAGTTAACACCTACCCTTCTGAAACTCTTCAAAAAAAATTGCACAGGAAGGAACACTCCCAAGCTCATTCTATGAGGCCACCATCATCCTGATACCAAAACTAGACAAAGATACCACAAAAGAATAAAGTTTCAAGTCAATATCACTGATGAACATAGATGCAAAAATCCTCAACAAAATACTAGCAAACCAAACCCAACAATACATTAAAAGGATCATACACCATGATCAAGTGGGATTTATCCCAGGGATATACACAAATTAGCCAATGTGATATCAATATTACAACCTGAAGAATAAAAACCATATGCTCATCTCAATAGATGCAGAAAAAGCTTTTGACAAAATTCAACACCTGCTTATGATAAAAACTCTCCAGAAAGTAGGCATAGAGGGAACCTACCTCAACATAATAATAAAGGCCATATATGACAAACCCATAGCTAACATCATTCTCAACTGTGAAAAACTGAAAGCATTTCCTTTAAGACCAGGAACAAGACAAATATGTCCACTCTCACCACTTTTATTCAATGGTAATCAGAGAAGAAAAAGAAATAAAAGGAATACAAATTGGAAAAGAATAAATAAAAGAGTCACTGTTTGCAGATGACATGATACTATGCACAGAAAAACCTAAGGATGTTACCAGAAAACTACTAGACCTCATCAGTGAATTCAGCAAAGTTGCAGGATACAAAATTAATACACAGAAATCACTTGCATTCCTGTATACTAACAATGAAAGATCAGAAAGAGAAATTAAGGAAACAATCCCATTTACCTATGCATCAAAAAGAATAAAATACCTAGGAATAAGCCTATCTAAGGAGAGTCCTTATGAAATAGAGGCCTTTACACATGTGGCTGATAAATGAGGAAAATCTTCCCCAGACTGTGGGAGGCCCATGCCTTTCCCACACTGTTAGTGGGAATGTAAATTGGTATAACCTTTATGGAGAACACTATGGAGTTTCCTTAAAAAACTAAATATAGAACTACCATATGATCCAGCAATCCCACTCCTGGGCATATATCTGGAGAAAACCATAATTTGAAAAGATACATGCACTCCAATGTTCATTGCAGCACTATTTACAATAGCCAAGACATGGAAGCAACCTAACTGTCCATCAACAGATAAATGGATAAAGAAGATGTGGTACATATACACAACGGAATATTATTAAGCCATAAAAAGGAATGAAATAATGCCATTTGCAGCAACATGGATGGGCCTAGAGGTTATCATACTAAGTGAAGTAAGTCAGCCAGAGAAAGACAAATATCATATGATATCACTTATATGTGGAATCTAATAAAAATGATACAAATGAACTTATTTACAAAACAGAAACAGACTCACAGATCTCAAAATCAAACTTGTGGTTACCAAAGGGGAAAAGTGGGGGGAAGTAATAAATTAGAAGATTGAGATTAACATATACACACTACTATATATAAAATAGATAACTAATAAGGACCTACTGTATAGCACAGGGAACTCTACTCAATATTCTGTAACAACCTATATGGGAAAAGAATCTAGGAAAAAATGTATATATACATATATATATATACACATATATATATATCTGATTCACTTTGCTGTACAGCAGAAAGTAACACAACATTGTAAATCAACTATACTCCAATAAAAATATTTTTTAAAAGTTTAAATAGATGCTGGCATGCCCCGACTTCTCTAAAGACTACATTATGAACTTCTCAAGGGACATCTTATTAAAATTCCTGTTTTGGGATTTGCTGTTCAATTGATATAAAGATAGATAATGATAGTGATGATGAGGCTAGATAGATAGATAGGAACTTGTTTTGTTTTGGAGAGAACGATGGAACTTTAGAACCTCAAAAATGTTCCTTTCTTGAAATCTGGTCTTCCTGAACACAATGCTTAACTTTTCTAAGCAGCTCTGCTAATAACTCTTCATTACTTGCACCGTTATCTGTCTCCGTATTTGGGGTACCTCCATTCTGCCCATTTCAGTAACTCCAAGCAAGATTATCCCCTTCCCAGGCTGGAAAACAGCTCTCACATGTCCTTTCCTTTCTCAAAACCAAATGCCTAGTGGGAAGCAGCTGCGTAGCACAGGGAGATCAGCTCGGTGCTTTGTGACCACCTAGAGAGGTGGGATAGGGAGGGTGGGAGGGAGAAGCAAGAGGGAGGGGATATGGGGACATATGTATACATATAGTTGATTCACTTTGTTATAAAGCAGAAACTAACACACCATTGTCAAGCAATTATACTACAATAAAGATGTGGAAAAAAAAAAACAAAAAACAAAAAAACAAATGCCTTTCTCAAAACCAAATGCCCTCAATTCTTCAATCAGTCCACAGATGCTATGGTTTCTTGATGAGTCTTGATTCTGGTCATCACTCCCGGGCTGTCAGGGCCCCAATATGATCCCCATAGTTACTGACGGCACTCCAGATTTTTCCCAGCAGATGCTAGGCTCCTTGGCTCAGCACTTTCTAGGAGTCTCAATGCTTAGGCAACAGCAGATGCTAAAGACAAAAAGCAGCCCTAGGAAGAAGATTACTTTAAATTGCCTGCAAAAAGGGACACGAGTAGGTCAGACTTGCCTTTATTTACCTTATTTGTGAGCAAAATTTCTCATCATCCTTTGGTGGAACAACTTTTGTTCACATGCCGGGTGGATTCATCACCCAGGTTATTGCCTTTGTGGGTGCCCTCAGACCCTTGGAAGTCAGTGCATGTGGTGCTGCTGAGCTGGATGCTGGAGACATGTGATCTACCAAGGAAAGCTCAGGCAGACAAAACTGTGGTTATTACCCAGGCTAAGAAGCAACGGAGGTGACAAATCCCACTTTGTTCCTGTTCGGAGGAAGAATCTTCAATTAAGTAAAAATTGATTTTCTAATGATTTTTTCTTTTCTCCTGCTGGCCATTGGTGGAGTGCTTGAACCAGCTCCAGCTCTGCCTTATAGGAGAGAAATTAAGTCACTGCCACTGCTGACAAAAGAACTGGCCTCAGGTATGGGAAACAACTTAATCCTTTTTATTTTGGGCAAAACAGAGGATGGTGCCCATCATGGAAGGGGAAATGGCTCAACTGAAAAAAAAAAACTCAAAAATGCCAGGCCCTTTTGTTGGAAATGTGGAACTCTGTGGGTGCTGCACGTCTTTTTGTGAGCCAGTGGTGACAGTCTGAGCCACCCAAATGCTATCAAGTACAACTAAGAGAATCATGATGTAGAGACTAAGGAGGGCATTGGTGGAGCAAGTCTTGAAGTTTCTACACTTACCCTCTTGGACCCCCCAGGTTATGAAGAAGTCTGGAATGAAAGACAACACCTAGAGAGAAAGGGAGAGAGATCCAGCCTGTGTAGCTCTCCCAGCTGCCCCATCATCAGCTAATGGCAGCGGGAGAAGAAGAAATTGTGGTAAAAGCCACTGTTTTGTGGATGGCTTGATATGAGGCAATAGATAAGTGATATTTTCCCAACTGGAAAACTCAAAGTTACAATGGCAAAACTCCTCCACCTTAGCTTTCCTCTCTCCCACATGTGTGGCTCTCTACGCGAAAATGTATCCCAAGCCTTCGCCCATCCTCTTCCCCATCCCAAGGAAGAGACGTCTTTCTTTGCCAAAGGTAACTGGTACTCATGAGTCTATCAGCTGCTCCTTCCTCTGGGATCTGCACCCTCAGTTATCTTCTTTGCGAGTGTTCGCTTCACGTTCCTTCCATTCTTCAGATATGCCTATTAGCTCTCCTCCAGTCCTCTCTTGGCTTCTCTAAGGTATCGTCTCACTTTGTCGCCTTCTCGCCCTTGTGGGTCTTGAGTGTGGGCTCTGGCGTCAGGCAGCCTTGGGTTGGAGTTTTCCTTTTCATTTTAATTCTGCCACATAGTCCCTGAGTGACCTTGGGTCAGTTGTTTCACTTTTCTAAGTCCAGTTTTCTGGCACGTAAGATGGAGATCACCATAGTACCTAGGTCATCGTTTTTTTGTTTTTGTTTTTCTTTTTAATGGGGATATTCATTGAGGGAGCAGAATCCGTGGACCTGACTCCTGTGGTCACACCTGTTTCCACAGACCATCACAGTTCTCCCCTCACCACTTAATGAGAGCAGTGACTTTGCTTTTCTGAGCAGCCAAGATTGAAAACAAAATAGGGCTGGACCGCAGTGTGACTTGAGCACCTATTAAAGCCTTTGCCCTTGATACCATAGGTGACACATTGTCTCAAAGAAAGAAAGATTCCCTATTGGCCCAACCAAACGGTAGAGACACCTGCCCTGAACCTTTCCATATGTGAGACCTGCCTCTAGCCAGTGCTTCACTAGCTTGGCATCAGAGTAGAAGCCTCATCTCTCTCTCATCTTCACTACAGAACTTAGCAGAAGGCCTTACTTCTGTAAGGAAAAGAAAACAATGGGTGGTGCATAGATGTAAACAAACGCTTGTTGATGGAGTGGCATGGCATATGCTGGGTCCCCTGTGACCCATGTAAGTGTTTATCACATATAAATAAGTCAGGTGAATATCTCTGCTTCACAGATGTGCTCCTTTTTTAAACTGAATTATTCAGTCTTTTAGGGACATGATTCCTAATCTCGACCATATGTTGTTTGGGGGCCTGGGGACCCATGATTCCCCGTAGAAAGAGAATAGGAAAGAGGACAGGTATGGAAATTCCAATGTTCGTGCCAGTTTTTTCCACATTTTGCTCAAGGATGGGACTCAAGAGGGTAGGACTACCCTGGGAAGGAAGGAGCAAGTGGAATGTTGTCTGCACAGCTGTGTAGTTCATGTAATTCAGGAAGGTGAACAGCACAGACCACCCACAGTCCAGAGCAGGGTAAGAGTAGGAACGCTGAGCACCTGGGCGGGCTGAGGAACAGCCAATTCCCAGGGTTTGGCCCTCACCCCCATTAAACAAACATGGAGCCCCAGCTCCTTTTATTAGCTGAATGGGAAGAGAGAAAATTGAAGTGTAATAGAAAAGTAACTCTGCACAAATTTTGTTTCAGTTAAAAAAAAAATGCTCTTTAATTCCATCTTTTTACTCTGAAGCCCAGTATCTGGAATAACTCAAGCAATGATGATGAGCTTAGGTATTTCTTTTAATTATCCAGTGCTACCTCACAGCCCAGCCCTACTGCAAGCACTCAGCTACTCCAAGCAAAGCCATTCTAACAATTTCGATTAAATCCTGGCCTCTTCCCAACTGCACACAAATTAAAAAAGCATTACCGGACCATTCTAGCTCCAGCTCTTGGAAGTGTTGTTATATAAAGAAAGAGGAAGGTTGCCAAAGTCTTGTTGGCATTTCCTTAGCCACAGGGGAGGATTAACCCCCTGGGTTTCTTGGGATGGAGAGATTTTCTTTTCCTCCCAATTTCAACAGTCTTTTTTCTATTGTCGTTTTGAACTGTTCCTTCAAGCACACTTTAAACAGATTTGTGATGTAGAAGGCACTGATGAGTTTTTAAATAGCACACATTCCCCCCAAAGCTTTGGGGATGGCCCCCAAGACATCATGTTTCTAAGAAGATGTCTCTGCTTGTCGCAAGTTGGCCAGTTTCACAATGTAGGGGAAAGTCTGATTTAGAAGACCTCCCCAGGTAATTGTTTCACTTGTCTGGAGACTTGAATAAGGGGCTCTGGGTCTGCTTAACTTTAGAGTCAGTCTCCCTTAGAGACCAGAGGAATCTAACATCATTGCTCAAAGCACTGCTCTCCACAGCCTCCTGATGCCACAGGTTCACAGTTCTCTACCTCTCTTCCCTTTGGGGCGATAAGACTGACAAGAGGCAAAAGGTGAGAGGGAGGACACCCAAGCACACCTAAAGGAAGGGGAGACCAAGTCCCACCCATCAGACTCTGGAAGAAAACTGAGGCTCACAGATGTATGAGTCCAGCTTGAGAGCACACATCCCACATGTGGCAAAACCTGAAATCAAGTCCAGGTGTTTTGACTCCTCCAATTCTTTTTCCACTCTGCCATGCCACTTCTCAGTGGAGAAATGCCCGTTGCTGGTCACAGGTAGATGCGATGATTCAAGAAGGTGAGGGTGCAAGGCAAGGAAAATGGAGGCAAGGATCCAGGATGATGGGAATTCTTACCGATAGATAGGCCTCTCTGGACCCTAAGACTTTGTAAACTTTTTATTGATGTGCTCTTATCACCAGTGTACAGCTGGATAAGTTTCCCCCAAACTGAATGCACTCATAAACTAGAACTAATGAAAAAGCAAAACATAACCACCTCCCAAAAGCCTTCCTCACCGCCTCTCCCAGTCACTACCTTGCCCAAGGTGGCAACATCCTAATGTTTAACACCAGAGTGGTTTCACTTGCTCTTGTGCCTTAAATCAAAGGAACCACACAATATGCCCTCTTTTGTGTCTGTTTTCTTTCATTTAACATCGTCCCTACTATCTGATTTATCCTCATTTACATGTGTGGCTGTAGATTGGTCAGTCTCATTGAAGTATAGTGTTCCATTGTTTAAATAGAACACGTTGTTTAAACAGCAGTAAAATTTGTCTGCTTACTGTAAATGGCCACTTGCAATCCCATATATTTTTGATTGGCTTGACGCTCATTTTGTGCCTTCGAAGTTTTTCCCTGTGCCACCCACCATCAGGCTTTTCTTTTTTTTTTAAGATTTTTTGATGTGGACAATTTTTAAAGTCTTTACTGAATTTTTTACTATATTGCTTCTGTTTCATGTTTTGGTTTTCTGGCCCCGAGGCATGTGGGATCTTAGCTCCCCAACCAGGGATCGAACCCGCACTCCCTGCATTGGAAGGCAAAGTCTTAACAACTGGACCATCAGGAAAGTCCCCCATCAGGCTTTTCTTAAAACTTAAACTACCTCTGCCTATTGTCAAGTGGATGCCATTCTGACTAAGACTTTCCCTCCCAATTCTGGGCTGCGGTGGATGCTTTGGTTTCCCAGTAATTTTCTTATCTCTGAGGGGAGAAAGTTCACTTGGATGTGCTTTTTCCAGCCAATCATCAGAGAAAAGCTTAAGGGTGAAAAGGATCATTGATTCCTGGGGTGGGGTGGGGGGAATAGATTTCAACTCTCCTGCACCAACTCTCATCTACTGACAGTGGCATCCTGGACACTGAAATAAGAAGTCTCCTTCCTAGGTCAGCAGCTGTGATTGATTAGCAATGTCTGCCACTGGTGAGAGTATAGGGGAATGGTTTTTGTCTGATGTTTTGTCCAACCTTCATTATACAGACAAGTAGCTGAAATCTGGGCAAGTCAAGGACTGAGCTGGACGTGGACCCATTCTCTTTGTTTATCACTGCAAAATCATTGAAATTGTTGGTTATTTATGTGACAATGAAGCTCTGTTAGAACCTGTTAGGAAAATACTTGCAGAGGAATAAATTATCCTTCTTTCTTCTAAGAGGAGTCAAGTCAGGAAATGGAAAAAAAAGAGGGTGAGCCTGTAGGCTGGTAACACGGCTGCCCCATTACCACCCTCCCTCCCCATTTATTAGTGCCCATGTCCAGGCTGGCTGCTCTCGAAGGGCAGCCAAGCTCTGTGGCCCAGGTCCAGAGGCGAAATCGCTGCCTGCCTCACTTAAGAAAACACTCTCCTGTCTCCATCAATCAGTGAGCTCCCACTCAGAGCCCCTTTGCTGTCCCCACCCCCCTACCCCCCCACAAGGCCCAGATGTTTTATTTATGGGCTGGTCTCTTTAGGAGGGAACTGAATCAGATACATATCTTGCTTCCTATTATTCATGAGCCTTAGGTAGAGGGATGCCACAGAGGCAGATGAGAAAAGCCTTCAATCAAATCTTGATGAAATAAACTAATTAAGGAGATTACACCTCCATAATTATGTTAATTGTACAGACAGGAAATCTCAGCCTTCCTGGCTGACTGGCTTTTCCTCCACAAGGCCATCCTTCAGCATCTTCAGAAATCAGTGGTGGTCCCTGCCTGTGTGTGCAGGGGCTGAGCCACTGCCAAGAGTCCAGGGCTTTCCTCCATGAAGACTAAAAGCCTTGGTTCTGAGATTCTCTTGCTCCTCCTGTTGCAAGGAATCCGAGTGTGGCCAGGGCCTTAAAGAAGACTGATTTATTACTGTCATTGTTGTTGTTAATCAGCTAGAAGCAGAGTGTCAGATGACTTTGTAAGAGTCAGGCTCATAGGAAGTGCCCCAAAGTGGACATGGGGCTTCAACCGTCCCTCCCCCGTTCCTTGCCCATCCCAACCACCACCCCCAGGCCCACTGCAGCTACAAGGTGTTCATACAAATTCCCTAAGTGGGAATCAGAATAAAACCTATTCATTCATTCATTTGTTCATTTCACTGTTTTATTCAGCAAATACTTATTAGGAGGCTACTCCGCGCTGGGCACCATTTGTAGGAGTGACAAAACAGACAGATCCCTTGCTTTTGCAGATCTTATATTTAATGAAGGAGAGAGACAATAAACACACAGATACATGAGTAATGCATTGGAGAGTGGTAAGTGCTATGGAAAAAAGCAAAGCTGGGAGAGGCAGCTAGTGAGCGTGGGTATGAAGGGGACCCTGGTAATACTTTATTAGAGGTTCTCAGATGTTTCCTTAAGAGATGACATCTGTGCCAGCCGTGGGATGAGGAGACTTCAGGGCAGAAGGGACAGTATGCATGGGTACCCCAAAACAGAAGTGAGTTGAGTGGGAAAAGACCACCAGTGGTTAGAACA
Organism: Lipotes vexillifer; assembly: GCF_000442215.2. Taxonomy (NCBI): domain Eukaryota; kingdom Metazoa; phylum Chordata; class Mammalia; order Artiodactyla; family Lipotidae; genus Lipotes; species Lipotes vexillifer. The sequence goes on along the minus strand of NW_006797200.1, from coordinate 371,291 downwards.
GAGGTAGTGACACATGGTTTCAGGTGATAGCCTAAAAAACATCTTCTCCTGATGGGCTAGCAGATCTATGCCGGCAGAGTCTGTTTTGTCCTTTAATTTTTTTTCCCCTCACTCTTGTAGACCCTGCCCCAGCACACTGCCTGGCATATGGTAAGTGTTCAACACATACTTGTTGATTGAATAAATTATTAATGAACTAATGAGGGAAATGAGTGATGTGGAGGGATCTCTGTACCACGGTGAGGGTGGACGCAGGTGCTAAAAGGCAGAGAGGCTAAGATGTGGGCCTGCGTGGAGAGAGTTAGGGGGCAAGTGTCCCAGTGCCTAACCCAGGCCTTGGGCCAGGGAGCGGAGAAGGCTCTTTGTCAAACTCATCTGGTTTCCTTAGCATCTTGCCAGCCTCAGTCCCCGGGATGGTAACCTTGAACACGAAGTGGCTGGCTAAGGAGAGGACAATGGTGGTATTCTCCTTACCTGAGGCAATTCCTGACATCAACTCTATAAAGTTATTCCAAAGGACAGAATTCTATGTGTATCAAATTGGTGGTAATACTACCAACTGGGAAGTTTATGTAGCATGCAAGGAGTATGCAGGTCTAAAGTACACTTTAAAATGAAAATAAAGCAACTATGAAGGGCCACAGTTTATTAAATTAGTAAAAATACAAAATAAAATGTTTACACTCGATGCTGGCAAGGAAACTGTCATTAATTACTGGTAGGTAGAGTATATTCTGGCAACACTTTTTCAGAAAAAAAGCTGGGTAATAGATCTCCAGACAAATAAAAAAAAGAGTTTCTGCATTTAACTCAGTGATAATTCTGGGAATGCACTCAAGGTAAAATTCCTAAATATGAAAAAGCTATATGTTTGAAGATACACACTCCAGCATTATTTATAACAGTGAAAAACACTTGTAAGCTATCTAAACATCCAAAAATAGGGATACGGCTAATTTAATTTAGGTTTATATCTACAGTCACTGGAATTGTATGCAATGAGCACAATGAACATTTTCTAGCTGAAATGGAAACACAGAAACAAAGCAAGAAACAAAGTTAACGATATGTAGCAATTCCTGCATTGTATTTCAAGTATAGGTTTGCATGTGGACAAAGCACAAAGTGAATAAGCAGAAATGAGAGCTGTTTTATTTGGCTAATGGAAATATATGTCTTTAAGGAATGTAAATGAACTCTAAGTTAAGCATAGGAGTTACCAAAAGTTTCTACTGTGACCTGATATAAAATAGAGCGATAGAGCCAGGTGCAGCATTAGGAAAAAGGGAGGAAGTGAGGTGCAAAGAGGGCAAGATGCTTGCCTAAATCTCACCAGGAGATTTGTAGATGGGCTAGATTGTTCAAATGAATCAAAATCAATGGAAGACTTCTTTTTAACACAGATGTCCAGACTGAAACCCGCTGGATAAATTTGATTTAGTGAAACCAGGGAATTTATACTTTTTTTTTTTTTTTTTTTTTTT
>NW_006797200.1:356209-369393 GCF_000442215.2 Lipotes vexillifer | reverse complement strand
TTTTGCGGTACGCGGGCCTCTCACTGTTGTGGCCTCTCCCATTGCGGAGCACAGGCTCCGGACACACAGGCTCAGCGGCCATGGCTCACGGGCCCAGCCACTCCGCGGCATGTGGGATCTTCCCGGACCGGGACAGGAACCCGTGTCCCCTGCATCGGCAGGCGGACTCTCAACCACTGCGCCGCCAGGGAAGCCTGGAATTTATACTTTTAAACAGCTCCCCAGGTGACCTTGATAGCAGTCAGGACTGATAACCGGGGACAGGAGCAGCAGAACGAGGAGTAAGGAGTCCGAGTGCCCCTTATACCAAGGGTGCAATTTACTCAGTGGAGACCACGCACCAGGTACTAGTTCAGCCGCTTTGTATGGGCTATCCTTATTAATTCTTCCAATCACCTGCTGGAATAAGAACCACTATGATCACATTTTACAGATGAGGAGACTGAGATATAAAGCAGCACAGAAACACGCAGACTATAGATGTCTACAGCCACTTGTATAACCAGACCTTCCATCATTGAGGACTTGGCCACACTAGGGTACCCACAAGCAAACCCAGCAGTGATGACTGCCCTTCAAGCAGCCATTACCACACATTTGGGACCCTCACCCCTATTTGCACCATTCTTCTGGATCTGACTCCTTCCCTGCTCTGCCTCACATCCTTCTCTTACCTGGTCTCCACACAGGTCCATTGGATTTTGAGTGAGCAAAGGGAGAATAACTCACACAATGTACCCTTGCGGGGAAGGGTATGCAGGGACTGTGGACTCTGGGACATGGAGGAGGAGTCCTCAGCCATGTGCAGGGTTTATAACAGTCAGGGTGACATGCCTTCCTGGACTAGACGGCTCTCTGCAGCTGAAGACTGATTACATGCAAACAGTTTTCGTGGCAATTGGCACATGTTCTAACAAAATCCAATGCAGTCCAAGTCAGGCTAATTGTTTCAGAGCACAAACCACACGCTTTGGGGGACCTAGTGGCCCCACAAAGCCCACAAGGTGGCTTTGAGCTATGCATGGCTTTTTGTCACTCACATCCTAGGATTTGCTTAGCAAGAGCAGGAGAGGGAAATTCAATGTTTCCAATCCAGAGCTCAAACTCCTTTCACATACGGGGTGACTCTTATTCATTCATTGGGCTCCTATAGTAGAAATAGGATGACCATCTTCTCTGGGCTGGGACAGCAACAGGCATCAGGGCAAAAAGAATTAGGAAACCAGATAAGGTCCCTGCCATCCTGGGGCTCGCAGTTGGATTGAAGGAGAGAGGCATTAAAAGAATCATGTGCATAATGTATAATTATAGACAGAGATAAGTGCTGTAAAATGCTATGAGCATTTAACAGGGTTTCCTGGCCAGTTGGGAGGAAGGGTTAGCTGATGAGATCTGAAGGATGCACAAGACATTGACCAGAGAAAAGGACAGAAGAAACATGGTCCTTTCTAGAAGATATCTGGCTGGACTACAGAAAGGTCCTAGTTGATGGGGAGAATGGGGAGTTGAAGAGTTGATGGGACCCTATCACAAGGGGGCCTTGTAATTGTTGCAGATGATCCAAAGCTCTCAATGGGGCTTCAGCTGGGAATGATATAATCAAATTTGCATTTTGGTAAAGGTGGCTCTGGCTGCTTTGCATGAAATGGACCTAGGGGTAGGGGCAAGAATGAAAGGGGACAGAAATAGGAGGCTGAATCTCTGATTCAGGCTCTGAAGAAGGAAGCCTGGGCCAGAATGGGGAGTGTGGATACAGAGAGAAGTAGGTGGCATCAAGAGGTAAGTGGACTTGGTCATGAATTGGGGTGGAGAAGGAAATGTGCACTCTCCAGGGATTACAGTTTACCTTACAAGGAGCCGCACCAGAATAAGTACTCACTACCTCATTAGTGATTGGCTTCTATGTGTTTTTGAACTTCAGAAACCTTGGGGAGAAAGTTCCAGAAAACTGGCCCTCAATAACCAGGACCCAAGAATAATTCCTGGTGTTTATTAGTCTTCACACCATTTTCTGGTCCAGAGGAATTAAGAGAGGGAAGGGGTTGTTTCAAGAGGAAAAGAACCTTCCCGTATCCTGCAGGATTACAGAACAGAAACTGGCTGGTGGTCTGCCCTGTGGGATGACCTGTTCTCTATTGGAAATGAACAGGCTCCAGAACTGAGCCTCTGGACTGGATGCCAGAGTTGGGTCTAGCTGTGTCACTAACTCACCGTGGTTGGAACTGTGACAAAGTTCCCGAATGGTTTTGAATCCGGCACTGAAGCAGGAGGCTTTCTGCCCAGGGTCCTCAAAGCCACTTAACAGCCCCAAGCTCCCTGAACTGGAGCTGACCCCAGGGGCTCTAAGGGCTTGTAAAGAATTAGCAAGCACACAGACTCCAGGATTAACAAGGCTGCAGAAAGCCAGGGAAAAGGCAACGGGTGCTCCTGCTGCCTCCAAACAGAGGAAACTGCAACACTGACCTCAAAGGCCTCGGGTCTGCCTTGCAAACAGAGCTCCAGGGGCTGCTCAGAATGAGAGCTGGTCCCAGTGTTTGAGAGGAGCGTCAGAGCTCATGTTTCCCCACATGCCGGCAGCAGTTCCAATCATTGAGGACAATGGAAACTGGGCTGGCTCACAGACAAAATAAAGCCCAGGGGAAAAGGCCACGTGACAAATCCATTCCGTTTGCACACGTGCAGAAGAGCAGCCTCCCAGGGCTCTCCCTGCCAGCTCCTCCAGGCTCTACTCCAAACTCAGATCCCCTCAGCAAGATCCCAGGAAGGCTTCCATCCAGGACTTCCAATGTCACCACAGCTTGGTGCTGGCATCTTGACAATCAGGGATTTCTTGATAAGGGTGTGTGTTTAAAAATGCAGATTCCTCCTGGGACCTGCCAGGGAGCCAGCTCTAAGCTGGAGCCCAGGAATTTGCATTTTTCACAGGACACTGTCTGTTGTCCATGAGTCACTGCTCTGAGCAATACTTTTGAAGAATGTGGAAATATTTTTTTTTTAACCTCGTACAGACTTCTCTGAGAATCTGCCAAAAGCTATGGAAGTCCTCTAGAAAATATACACACATGTATTTTTTACCAGATTTTTGACAATTTCAGGGGTAGATAGACTGTGCTAAAGCCCAGTCCTTGTGCCTCCATGAAAAAGTGAGTGAAGTTGGAAGATAAAAGGAATGAGGAGAGAGGCTATGATGCCAAAGTCACTGAGATATGGTCCCAGGGGAACAGATCTTCATGGCTTTGAGTTCTGTTCTTCCAAACCCTGTCATGCTGGGTACTTGACTTCCTACAGCCCAGAAGCAGCAAGAAAGGAAATTTAATACAAAGCAGGGACCTGGCTCCCCTGAGTTGAGAGTTATGACGTTTGAGGGGAACACTTATGGATGATAGGTACCCGCACCATGCCATGGGTTCAAGAGTTGGAAAGAGGGAGAATTCACTAGGTTTTAAGAGCAAGGGCATCACACCTATCAGTGCTGCATCTGGGTTCTGCCCTTTATTAGCTGTGTGACCCTAGAGATGTTACTTGATCTCCTTAAGCCTCAGCTTCCCCTTATTAGTCAAATCAAATAATAATACCTAACTCACAGGGTTTGGTGAGTATAAAATAATAAGATTAGAGCTCTTGTCAACTAAAAAAAAAATGGACAACCTAAAATTTGAGAATTATGTTTTATTCGGAAAACATTCTGAGGACTTAAGCCTAAGGAATGATTTCAATGAGCCCAGACTCTTGCGTCTTCCCATACACAGAAAAGAGCTAAATTCATTAACTTGAGATGTATGGTGTTTCTTTAATTAACAGTAACTCTTTGATGTTCCAACTACCTGGTTTTTGTTGTAAAAACTTCTATGTATCCTGGGTCCTCCCTTAACTCTTCGGAACAGTCCCACAGAGCTATCTGAGAGGCTGTCTCCCAGTCTTAAGTCCTCAGTATGTCCATCAAATAAAACATAATTCTCAACTTTTAGATTGTGCATTTTTTTTTCAGTCAGCACACTTATGGTGCCTGGTGCATTATAAGGGCTCAGTAAACTGTATTATCAACATTATTACTCCTTTCTTGAAATTCAGACTGCTCTTGTCTCTTCCATCTTGGTATTTTACAAAGCTCCTAGTACTTAATACAACAGGAATAAGGATTTAACAGATGCGTAAAGGAGATAGGGAGGGAATAAGAGAGAGAGAGAAGGTGAGTGAATAAATGAATGAATGACAAGCATTAAGGATGCTGGTCGAGGATCTTCATTTGGGGCATCCTGGTATAAAAGCTTTAGCATCACCATTCCAGATCAAAATTAGATTTTCCAAGCAGAGCCAAAGTTACTTTTTTCAGGTCCTTCATTTGCCAAAGAAGGGCACAGAGGTCACTGGGCTGGCTGGTTCAGAAAGCCTTTTACCATATTTCAGGGTAAGTCACCTAAGGCACCATGGAGCCTGCCTGTTTCAGCTTCCTGCCATCGACAATTAAGTGGGCATTGTTAATTAAATTATCATCACACTTAATTGAGAGTCAGATAACAGTGATTTTAATGAACTTGGATTGCTTTTGGATAAGACTATGCACTCATTGGAGGAGCAACCTTCCTGCTATATTGCTAATGGAATTCAATTGTATCTGTTAGAGTGGATGACAACAGCACCACCAATACCCGGGACCTTTGTTTTAAGGAAGTGGAGTGGATTTAGCATGAGGGTGGGAGTTAGTTATATCCAGAACCTATGTTGTCGAGATTGTAGGCAAGTGGAGGGAGGGTCGTTCAGAGGCCTGGATGTCAGGATTTAAGAAAGAATGCTGAATTTTCCAGCAATCCACAGTAGCCCTCCAACCAAATCCAAACTCAGTCATGTCATAAATGCCAGTATAAAACATGTCAAACCCTGGGTTCATGGATTAATGAATGAATGAATTCATTAATGTCAGTTGCCCATTCCAAAAGCTCAAATAGATTTTTCTACCAGGAATGACAGAGGAACAGACCAATTGGAGGGATCTGGAGTCAGAGTGGAAGAACGCTTTAAAGCAGGGGTCAGCAATTGTTCTGTAATGAGCCAGAAATTAAATATTTTAGTCTTTGTGCACCATGTGATCTACTCAACTCTGTTGCTATAATGTAGCCTTAAATAAATGGATGTAGCTGTGTTCCTATAAACCTTTATCAACAAAAACAGGCAGTGGGCCAGATTCGGTGGCCAGAGGTCTTTTAAAGGAAGTTTAAAGTTTAAAGGAAGGTAATGTCACTATAGAACATGTAGTTGAAATAGGCAAGATTATTTTACACACCCTCATGGAATAGCAACCAGTGTTAAACTAGAAAATAGACCAAAATGATTTGCAATTTTCCATCAATTTTAAACAGATAAATAAAAGATGCTACGGGTCTATTCTTTTGTATTTTAAATTTCAAAAGTAAAAACTCATTACAGAAAAATTCAAAAGCTGAGATGGAAAAAAGAGGTTTCATAAGAGCAAACGCAAATACAAATTACACTTTGGCATATTTCTTTCCAGCCAGGTTTCAGTGGACACTTAACATAATTGTCATCATGTCATCATTTTAAACTTGTTCCTTTTACTTAACATCATATTTCAAGCTTTTCAATGTTGCTACATAATTTTCAATGTCATCCTTTTAAGTAGATGTATAATACTCTTTTTTTATGAATATACTATAATGGTTTACTAAATAATTCCCCTATCGGACATTTTGCTTGATTTCTGTCTTTGTACGACTATGACATCACTGTGGTAACAACTTTGTCTGCATTTTGGGATTGATTTCAGGGTAGATTCCCTGAAGTTGAATTATGGAGTCAAAGCATCCAGATATGTTGATACAGATAAAAATGCAAAAAATTTCCCCAAAGTATATGCTAATGCAATCTGCAAATAGCAGTTGTCTAGAGTGCTACCCCAAATTGAGTGTCTGTAGTTATAAAAACCGTTCTCTTTAGTAGTTTTGAACATACCTGCTATGAGGTTCTGGCCTCTTCCAAATCAGAGAAGTCTGTAAACTGTTTCTGGAGGAATGGTAAACTCAGACTTTACTTAGAACCCATCCAAACCCAGTCAACAGATGTTAGCTGAGTGCCTGGCTTCTGCAATGCCTCTCCACAGCCTCGTTCTCATCAAGTGGAGGCAGAAGTGACCTTCCTAACCCAAAACTGAATCCAGGAAGAGTTTGGCAGGGAGAGACAAGGGCAAGAAAAAACACTGGAAGTTATCCTCCCAGCTTCATTCTAGATCCTAGAGAATACTAAAATACAGACACCACACATTCTGAATCAAAATTCAAGCTTGAGGGCTGTTATCATTTCCTAGCGCTGCTGTAACAAAGTGCCACAAACAGGGTGGCTTAAAACAACAGAAAATTATTCTCTCACTGCTCAGGAGGCAAGAAGCCTGAAGTCAAGGTATCAGCAGAGAAGAAGCTGAAGACTCTAGAGCAAAACCCTTCCTCATCTCTCCTAACTTCTGGTGGTTGTCAGCAATCCTTGGCATTCCTTGGCTTGTAGCTTCATCTTTCTAAAGCCCGTCTGCATCTTTGCATGATCTCCCCTCTGTGCCTGCATTTCTACATCTTTGTGTTTTCATAGGACCTTATAAGGATACCAGTCATTGGATTTAGGGCTTACCTCGTTCCAGTATGACCTCATCTTGACTTGATTACATCTGCAAAGACCCTATTTCCAAATAAGACCACATTCACAGGAACTGGAGGTAAGGACTTGGACATATCTTTGGGGAGCATACAATTCAACCCACAATGGGGACAACAAGGAAAATGGGTACAATCAAGACTTTCTTGGGAAATCGGGTGTTCTGGTTATTGTACATTCACAGTGACAGCCTTCATTAAACCTCAAGTTCATCCCTCCAGGAGAGTCAGTCCATATGTCTGGGGGCGGGGGTGAAGCAGTCACATCTTCTAGGGTGCTTTCCCCAACTTCCCCTCCACTTTGTGTATGTCTCCTATAGAGGAAAGCATAGCCCTGAACAGTCATGATTACTTGTACATTTATGTCTCTGATAGACTTTGAGGACAGAGGGTAGGGTGATCTTCATTTTGCCAAGCCCTGGTAGCAGAGGCACATGGTAGGTGCACAGCAAGCTTGTATTGGGTTGGATTGATGGGTGGCCATCCACTTTGAAACATCAGTTTGAATTTATTCTTCTTTATCCAACTTTCTGTCCTACCAGCACTAGACCTACCACAAACCACAGAATTAAGTTCATTAATATTCATTATTCCAGCACCCCCATCACCATCCCTTAGTTTTCTGCAGTAGCTTCTTAGCCTGCAGTCAAATGAGCTCAGGGAAAATGATGTGACTTGGCTTTGGAAATATATTCCTTCGGCTGCCAGAATGGATTTAGCAGACTCGGAGCTCAGTCAGTCACTCCTTCCACGACTGCCTCTGTGCACACAGAGTACCACGACATCCCTGAGTTATGAGGGGCCATTCCATGGCTCTGATGGATTTGATTGTTTTATGCACTGACTTAAGATCTCATTTCCTGCCACATTCACAAATGCTTTCTGGGCCACTGCAGGGAAACTTCTCATGTTAGTTTTATGTTGCCCCCGCTTCCATCCAGCTCCAGTAGGGACAAGATTGCAGAGTTCTGAGCTTCTCATCTGAGCAAAAGCCTCAAAAAGATCAAATGATTTAAGAATTGCCAAAGGTGGTTGCTGTATCTCCCAGCCAACCTTCTTGTGTGTGTGTGTGTGTGTGTGTGTGTGTGTGTGTGTGTGTGTGTGTATGATACTCTTTTTTCGGTTGAGTCTCACTGGAAATACACTGCAAAAGATGTGAAATCGAGGAGAAGATGACCCTATTAGGCAAACAACGAACTGATATCTACAGAGCGCTGCAGATCACGTTGCAAAGGGAAAGAAATATTCTTTGCTAAAATGCCCAGTATGAAGACAGCAAATTCTCTTCACTGTTTATCAGAGGACTTTTAGCATCTATTTACTTTGTTTCGCCATCATGTAGACAAACTCTGTTGTGTTTTCCCCATCATCAATTTGGTAAAAGCAGCACTTCCACACATTTTCCGAGTTAATCACGTTTATTCTTACCCCAGGAATACCTCTCTTCCCAGGTGGAGTGTGGGTTCCATGAGGGGCGAGTCCAACTTGGCTTTGTTTACTGCTGAGTCAATGAAACGGAGCTGCTGGACTTGGTTCATAGTGGATCTTCTACTATAATTGAAGGAGAAATTATTAGTGTCCCCAGCTGAAGAGGTTATAGCCACAGAAAGGAGAAGGGACCCCTGTCCATCTGACACAAGTTAAGAAAGGAAGGATGAGTGTAGGGCAGTCATTCTCAAAGTAGTGTCCCTAGCCCAGCAACCTTGGCATCACCTGGGGATTCAGTAGAAATGCATGTGCTCTGTCCATCTCAAACCTAACGAAACAGAAACCCTGGGGTTGGGGTCCAGCAATCTGAGTGTTAAGAAACCTCCTAAGTAATTTTGACTCACAGTTAATGTTTGAGAACTACAGAGAGATAAAGAAATATACAAGGATGCAAGTCCATATCCTGGGAGGGAGGAAGGCAGCTCTTAAGTTTACTCCAGTAATTTTGAGACAAGAGAATGCAAAATGTGTTAAGAGACAAATGAAGTTTTAGAATACTCAAGAAGGAGACAAAAAAGTAGCTTCGAGCAAAATATGGGAATGTGCCATCTTACCTGGCAGCCAGAGAAGAACAACTACTAGGTGTCATAATCATGATGACTCTGTCAAAGGTACATAAAATATGCTGTAATACAGGCATTATGGGTCAGTTTGTTTTAGACAATGGTAAAAAAATATTTTTATTCATCAATACAAAACATTAAAACATATCACCTACAACCCCCAAGTAAGCAGTACCCCCTTTCCTGTCCCTTACATCACACAACCCCCCTCCAAAAAAATCTCAAATGCCTGCAGTGGTTCATGGGAAATAAGTGAAATAATTTCAAAGTCCAAGAATTTGGTGAAATTGGAATTACACACTCATAAAGACAGCCATTTGTTCATATATGTATTTTTTTCTTCCGGAGGTCATAGAGACCCAAGAATAGGAGCGGGGAGTGTGTGTTTTCTGAGACGGGGAAGAGGCAGCAGAGAGGGAAGAGGTCAGAGCAGCCGGGCACACCGAGTGCATTCTCCAAGACATCCTTCCATACGCATTCAAGAACAATTTACTATGCGTCTCCTTAGTGACAGGCCCTGTGTCGGGTACTGGATATGGGACAGACACAGACTCTGCTACATCACTTACCAAAATTCACAATGCCTTCTGATGCTCTTAGTGTCCAGGAAAGATGCTGAGAATGAGAAACGCCCCTCTCCTGGTCCGGATGGCTGAGCTGCACGTTCACTGGGCAGTAGAACAGAGTGGTGATCAATCTGCCCTGGAGACTGGGAGCCAGATTTGAATCCTGTCCCATCTCTTCTTAGCTACATGGCCTTGGGCTCTGTGGCTCTCAGACTTACCCTTCTTCATCTGCAAAATGGGCATTTTGATAAGGACTAAATGTGCAAACCCAAGTAAAGTACAGAGCATGGAGCCTGGTAAGCATTTCATAAATGCTATTATTATTATTATCCTTAATGAGGACAAGACCATTAAACCCATAATCTCTCAGCTACAGCTGTCCACACTCTGTGTAAACCCCCATTCCTCCCTCCCACCCCACCACTTATCTCCTCACTCTCCCCCACCCTTTCCCCACTTCCTAGTACGTGCACAAGGCTAAAATTGTACCTCCATACAGTAAGCACTTAGTAGCACTAAGTTTCTGATTTTGCTCCATTAGGATTTGGTAGTCCACATTTGGACTTCCTGCTTCGTGACGGACTCAGCAATCCCATAGGAATTCTCCCTAGGAGTTGGCCTGAGCCTGAACTCTCTATTCCCTCTATGTTCTAAGGCAAAGCTTCCAGACCATCCCAGGACTCCCGAGGCATTACCATTGGACCCAGGGATTCCATCTTTGTCCGTGAATGAAGATGATTCTCATGGAAACGAAAACAAGGGCTTCGCAGGAAAGCTGGGATACTCAGTGGGAAATTGGGGAGGCAATTCCAGGAAGGGGGAACAGAGTGCAAGGCACCAACACTTTGAAATGTTCTGAATAGCTGGAAAAGAGGACATCTGAATTCAAGAACAAAGGGATGAAACCAAAATGTGGGAATGGGGAGCTGGCCAGGCTGCAGAGAGGATAGATGTGGGGCAGCAAGGACCCAATAAATGGTCAATGTAGGCAGGAGGGAATTTGCATGAAATCAATACCCTCCCTGCCCTTGAGTATAGTCAGCAAATCAAGAAGCTATACTGGATTCTTTTAAATATGTATTTTTCATTGTTTTTCTCTGACATCTTTCTACCCTTTGGACCTGCTGAGATGTCCACAGCCCAGCTGGCCTAAGCTGGATTGCCTTCCGAGGAGGCTGTACCGGGGTAACCCCACTGCACCCCACCAGGAATGTGGATGAGGGGCAGCCTCTTCTCAGTGCTCCATTCTGATCCCCTCGTGAGTGCATTTTCATGAAGGAATGTGTAGTGTGCCAATTTCATTTTCATTTATCCCTGGACAATTTGTTAACTTCAAGAATCCTTGGATGCCAACCTAGATGTCTTTATAATTGCTGTCTCTGTCAGAGTCTGTGTGAAAAATGTCACCAGGAGAATGAAGTCAGAAAGCGAAGTTGCAGGTTGTTCCTCAGGAAGGTGACAACGACCGAAAGCATTACTTGCTTTCAGGACAGTTTACAGATCATTTCCAGCACCTGAAAGAAAAGACTTTTGTAAAATTGGCAAAGCTAGCCTGCTGACATTGACAGCAAGTTCATAATGCGCATGTTCATGTACTTGAGAGGAGCAGGCTCATACCGCCCAGAGGAAGGCTCAAGAGCTAGTTAGAAAAGGCTTGCATCGAAGGCAAGAAAGTTTAAAGACTTTACAAACCATAATAACTAGTGTTGGGCTTCCCTGGTGGCGCAGCAGTTGAGAGTCCGCCTGCCGATGCAGGGGACACGGGTTCGTTCCTCGGTCTGGGAAGATCCCACATGCTGCGGAGCAGCTGGGCCCGTGAGCCATGGCCACTGAGTGTGCGCGTCCGGAGCCTGTGCTCCGCAAGGGGAGAGGCCACAACAGTGAGAGGCCCGAGTACTGCAAAAAACGGGAGAGGCCACAACAGTGAGAGGGCCGCCTACCCGAAAACAAAAAAAAAAAAAAAAAAAAAAAAAAAAACTAGTGTTTTTCCCCCATCTCTTGAATAATGCAGTTAAAGGGAAAAGACCTCTTTCTGCATAGCAGATGCCACTCTCTAGTTCCACATTTGGGGGTGATTCCCTTTCTTTTGGGGGCTTCCGTTTTCTTGTTTGTAGGAGAATTGAACTAAGTTATTCTCAATAAAAAGTCATGTTTTCTTCAGAGATTGTCTTCATTTATAGTTATCTTCTCTTATGAAGATCATTTTAGTGCAAATCCTCAAAGCTGCTCGAATAACTTCAGAGGTAGGACTCTCACCATCTGCTACAACAGAGCTGAGCCAAACCCTGCTCGCTCTCTGATTCTGTAAGCAAAGCTTTACGGAAACACAGCTACATCCATTTGCCTATGGTCTATGGCTGCTTTCCTACTACAAAGTCAGAGTTGTGTAATTGCCACAACGAGAAAGGAACCCGCAAAGCTGAGCATCTTTATCTGGCCCTTTACAGAAAAAGTTTTCCAACCCATGTGCTAAAACACCCTCTTAACTCTTTTGACCACTCTAAATATTACACAACCCTTCCTTCACCAAAAAGTGGTTTCTTTGATCCAAAAATCAGATCTAGTAGGTACAAGAAATGCTATAGCAATCCTAATTCTGGGTTTATATCCCAAAGAACTGAAATCAGGATCTCAAAGAGCTATCTGCACTCTCATGTTTATTGCAGCACTATTCATGATAGTCAAGATATGGTGACAAGCTGAATGTCCATCGATGGATAAATAAAGAAAATGTGATCTATACATGCATTGGAATATTACTCAGTCTTAAAAGGAGTATCCTGCCATTTGCAACAACATGGATGAACCCGGAGGACAGTATGCTAAGTGAAATAAGCCAGACATAGAAACACAAAACTGCATGATCTCACTGGTATGAAGGATCTAAAATAGCCACACTCACAGAAGTGGATGGTAGAATGGTAAAGGCCAGGGGCTGTGTGGAGGGGAAAATAAAAAGGTGATGGCCAAAGAGTACAAAGTTCCAGTTATGCTAGATCAATAAGTTATAAAGATCTATCACATAGCAGAGTGCCTAGAGCTAACAACATTGTATACTTGAAATTTGCCAAGAGGGTTGATCTTATGTTAAGTTTTCTTACAATAGTAATAATAATAAAGAAGGCAGCAGAAAACTTCAGAGGCAGTGGATATGTTTATGGCCTTGGTGATGGTTATGGTTTTAAGGGTATGTACTTATCTCCAAACTCATTGAGTTGTATACATTACATACGTGCATATTTTTACATGTCAATCATACCTCAATAAAATGGCTTAAAAGAAGAGAGAAAAAAGAAATGCTGCAGCATATTATCCCTTATCTGATACACGGTTCTCCTTTATGTCACCTTAAGATCATTCTTGTCCTAAGAAAGTTCTTTCTATTCTCATCAGAGATCTGTAGACCTGTGGGTGCTGCCCTTTGGACTCAGCTCTGTCCCCTAGAGTCCGAGAGGTCAGTTCCTCTTCCACAAGGCAGCTCTCTGGATAATTAGCTGGTAAGGGTGACTGGGAGAATCAGTCCCAATTCCTCCAAGATTTTCTCGTATGTTTCAATTTAGCACTTCTCCATAACCCACCTCTGGGCACACATTGTTCTTCTGTGCTATCTGTACTGTGGATCCTAACACTGAACACAAGGACCTGGATATCCTGGGACGTCTAAACATTCTATTCTAAGATTAGGTCCATGCAGGGGTCACTTCATACCACTGACATTTTTCATGTGTGCTTCTGATGTTAAGCCACATTCTCCCAGCCTATTAGAATGTAGTTGGGCTCTAGGTCAATGTATGGACCTTTGCACTTAAAATGCAGAATGTCATCATTTATTTCAATATATCCAGTTAGATTTGGCCAGGCATTGTGCACCCTCTCTACTCAAATCAGTCTTAGAATTGTGCTTACATTTC
>NW_006797200.1:293395-356199 GCF_000442215.2 Lipotes vexillifer | reverse complement strand
AACAGTCCTAAAATTTTGCTTTCATTCCTGCTTAATAACTTCTCAGTACTTACCCCTTCTACAACTGCTATTCATCCTGAACTATCAACAGCTGTCTGAACAAACTATGTTCCCTTTTACTACCATGCCCTTGTACCTGCTATGACCCATCACAATTGCCCTCCCCTTTCTACCCAGTGAATTTCTCTTATCAGTTCTTTGGGCATCACATCCTCCAGGAAGCCTTCCACAACCTCAAAACTTGGAGCTCACCTTTCAACAATGTTTATTGTACTATGTGAGCTTATGAATGGCAGGAATTGTGTCTTATTCATCACTGTGTTGCCATTGTCCAGCACAGTATTTGCATGTCATAGACACTGAGTACATTTTGTAAATTAATGAACAAATGAATGAAGGGGTAATCCAGACTGAGAAAGCCTTGAAGGCCATTCTGTGGAATACAGAAATGGGGACTGTGGACAATTTTTAACTGAGTCATGGCCATCATATGCCATGATCAGTTGAATTTTAGAAAGAGCAGTAAAGCCACTGTGAATGGAGGCTGAATATATTGAAGGGGCAAAAATGAGAGGTAGTTAATTCAGGAGTGAGATGATAGAGGCCAAAGGGTAGCAATGGAGCTGGAGAAGGGGCAGTATAATCGGAGTGACCACCTGAGGCAGAACCAGTAGGACTTGGTGATGAATTAAATGGGGATGATGGTGACAGATTACTCCTGAACAACTCACTTCTGTTCAGTCAAGTTATGTGGTGAACAAGTGCCTGAAAGCACTTTGGTGCCTCTAATCATTCTGTAAACAAGTATCTTATTCCCAAACCTGGCTGATAATTCAGAATCACCTCAGGTGCTTTTAAATTAATACAGATTCTGAGACCTCCCACATGAGACCCACTGAATCAGAGTTGTTTGTAAAGCTCCCTGGTGATTTAGATGACCTGCCAGGTTTGGAAGCTCCTGGCTTTGTCCAGTTTGTCTAAAATGTCCTTCACTGCCTTCTTCTAAGCTTAGACTGTTGTCTTCTTTCTGCTAAGTCAGGATGGACGTGACCTCCCTTTATATTAACCCTCTATATTTTTTAACTTAACTGACTTACAAGATTTATTGATGTCTTTCTTTAATTATGTTTATTTTCTCTGCACACATCTCCTCACCTCTGGCAGTTACTAACAGAGTAATAGTGAACATGTTTTCCTTAAACTCTCTAAACTCAGTATTCTCACCTATAAAATGGAGATAACACTACCTCCTCTTTAGGGCTATTATAAGATGTTGAATATGAAGGTATATAGTACATGCATGAAACAAGACTGGGTACTGAATGAACATTTGGTCTCCCCACTCTCAGCTAACTGCAAGGACTTTTTAGAGCAGATGCATCTTAAGTAAACATCTTTTATATCCTGAAGAAGTCTAGGCCAATGCCTTGTGTATACCAGGTGCCCAGAGGATATTAAACTAATGAAGACTCAATCAATCAGCCAATTAATAGCTGAATCAATGGGTGAAGAATGAATGAATGAATGAAAATATTGGTTTCTAGTAACAAATAAATGGTCTATAAATGACCATGTCTAATTGTCTCTAGGCTCATGGCCTCCAAACCCAGCGGCACATTATAATTTTCAAGGGACCTAAAAGTGTATAGAGCTCAGTTTCAGTCCATGGGGGGATTTCCCCACCACTACCACCAAGCAGTTCTCTGGACACCAACTGGATGTCCTACAGTTCAACTCAATTCTGACACTATCTACCTGTAAATAGCAACAGATCCCACAGGTTAAGAGTTCAGTCCTACAAGACAACCCTACTCACCCCACCCACTTAAGACAACAGTCAAAAGCCCAGGTTGTCTCCTGTGCTTCTGACCAATTGGCTATAAATCAGAGGTTTCCATGACCCCCTCCTTCCTTGGGTTCAATTAATTTGCCAGAGCAGCTCACAGAACTCAGGAAAGATTTTACTTACTAGATCACTGGTTTCTTATAAAAGGATAAAACTCAGGAACAGCCAGATGGAAGAGAAGCATAGGGCAAGATGTGGGGAAAGCACGCAGGCCTTCCATGCCCCCTCCAGGTACACTACTCCCCTCAACACCTCCACGCGGTCACCACCCCAGAAGCTCTCTGAACCACACTCTTCCGGATTACCATGGAGCCTTCATTCCCTAGCCAAGATTGATTAAATCATTAGCCTTTGGTGGTTGATTCAACCTCCAGTCTCTCTCCCCTCCCTGGAGGGGGGGTGGGGCTGAAAGCTCTAACCCTCCAAACACAACATTGGTTCCCTGGCAACCAGCCCCCATCCTTAGGTGTGGTCCAAAAGGCACTTCATACATGGAACAAGAGGCATCTTTATGGTTCTCATCACTAAGGAAATTCCAAGAGTTTTAGGAGCTCTATGCCAGACACAGGGACTATATATGTCTTATAATAAATCATAATATCATAGGACCCTTTAAAAATTCAGATGCCTAAGTTCTGTCCCAGATCTGTGAATCAAAATATCTGGTAAATGGAGGCCCAAGAGTCTGAATTGTAAAATGCCCCCTCTTAGATCCTGATACACAACCCATCTGGGGAAACCACTGCCCTAGAGAACCAGTAAGAGGTCATATTGCTTTGTTTAATGTAAGGAGATATGTTTTCTTGTTCTACAGTAGTTATTGAAAGTTTAATTTCGATTGATTATTCAAAACATATCCATTAAGGTCCAACATCTGTTTAATAGGTATATCCTATTACACTCTTGTACTTAGGGCCACAGTCAAGACCTGACATAATCAGAGACACAGTTTAAACAAACTAATTACAGAAGGGAACCCAGGGACTGAGCTGAGCTTAGCAGGGGCCTTTGAATATGACATATGCATTTAATCAAAACCAGGCATCAGGGGAAAATAAGATATCCTAAGATGGAGTTATGCAGCATGTTGATTCTAGAGCAGATATTTCTAGGGCCGCCTGGTCTTGGGACTCTGTGAACTCTGCTGCCACCCCCCCCACTGCTTCAACATTCAACACTTCTGAAACCAGGCTAGACAAACTTTGTTTGATAGATGGCCCAAGAAGGGAGAAATCTAGCAAATAAAGACCCTCTTCATGCCTTTCTTTTGGGGTGATATGAAGCATGGTATTGATGAAAAGAAATCTCTGGCTTGGCTGAATGACCAGTCCTGGCTCTTCACGAAATACTGGTCACATAGGTATTTGCTTCCATCCTTCCCAGCCTCATTCTCACTGCCTTGGGATTGTACCTTCCAATAGCACATTAGTGCTTTGTCTCAGATTCTGTTCTAGGGTATCAAGGCTAAGACATTAATTGCTAGGCACATTTCTGTGCACTTTATATACACTATTTTCTTTAATCCCTAACTCTCTATCTAACATAGGTATCAATATTCCTTTTCATAGAAAAGGAAATTGAGAATAACAGAGTTAACTTATCCAAGGCAACTCACTGGATACATGGCAGGGACAAGACTAAAACATACATTCTTTCAAAGAAAAAAATTTTTTTAATTCAATGTTTATGTTCCTAACCACTATACACAATTCCATATTCCAACTCGTGACAGAACTTTCTGGAATCAGTTAAATATGGTGAAACTTGTTGGTAAATTTCTCCCAGCATGCTTACATAATCTAAAGCACACAGACTTGGATCAGCTTTATTAGATTGGACTATAAGGGAGATATTTTCTGCTCCACACACTCTGTACACTTTAACCAGGACTATCCTTGCCAGGTGGATCCATTTCCAAAAGACACCTATTCACTTACATATCTGCCTGCCCTACCAAGCTAAGACTTCCCAGTGGGAAAAACATGATATATTTATCTTTGTCTCCCTTGGGCCCATCATTGTGTAGTAGACACTAAATAATATTTAAATAATGAACTGAACAGTGAAGAATATAACATTTTAGAAAAGGTACTTTCACTTTGCTGTTTATGCCTACAACATAATAATTAGTTGAAAATGAGTTTACCACAGAATAGAGTTTAAAAAGAAACTACATAGAGTTTAACTGTGAGCTCACTTAAGTACACATTAAAACTTGACCTGGACCTGCAGTCATTCCTCAATTAGCAAGAGCTACACTCCCCAGCCAGTTGTGGCACCAGTGCATGTGGTCACACTGGTTTGCTGGTCCTCTTCTGGAACTGTTGATGTCACTTATCAAGATCCTTACTAAAAACTCTACCAGGTTCTGAGTCAGTTTCAAATGTCTGTGATGCTTTACAGATTAAATGACTTTGAAATAGAGCAAGACCTCAAAAAGTTCATCCACTACTCAAAACATCCTTTAATCTGAAAGCATTTCCTGTAGATTGACATTCGAAGTGATCTTTGGTTGCAGCTGGCCTAGGTTTTGCTTCCACCATGTGTTGACTTCACTTCCTTTTCGGTCCTCAAGTTCTTCCAGAATGAACTCTCCCTCAACTGGTCTTCTGGTCCCACCCTGTCTCCTACTGCTTTCTGATGATAACCTGCCTTTCGTAAGGCCTTTCTCTTTACTGTTTTCTCTCCTAATTCTGCCCTGGACAGATGCTATGGCTCTGATCTAGAATGACCCCCCTCTTCTTCCTTGCATTCCAAGCCTGTGCGTGAGCCTGTCTCCATGTTCATCTCCTCTGACATTTCCCTACTGACTTATTCCACATTTATGATGACCGTGTATTCAAAAGTTACACAATGTCCCAGGGAGAATCAGAAAATAATTGAATGCAGAGGTCTAAGTATCTCTTTACATGCTAAAGCTTGGTGCCTGATTCCAAAGGACCCTTCAGTATTTTCTTTCATTTTATTTGAGATTTTTGTTGGTTTTGGTTTTACTCCTCATCCAGTTACATATACTAATTCAGCAAGTACACTTGTTAATTGTTAATATGCACTTGGAATGGTGCTGGGTGCTACAAGACTTGCAATGGAGGAAAATTAGGAAAACTGGAAAAATCACACAATGATTCTTGACCCCTCCCTCCCATCCAGCCACACAGTAGAAGCCCAGGGATCCCAGCCCCAAAGCCCCTTCTCTTCTTCTAAGTAACTCAGGGTTTCTCTCATTCAGTGGTAAAATTCTCTCCCAATTTACATCTATGATATGATGACAGGCTGATTAATTTTTTAAGAAAACACCAGACAGTATACTGCAATAAAAGGTCTGGGAAATGATGGGAAAGTTCTAGTACAAATGTTTATGTCCAGAGCTCCAGATACCAACCAAAATTGTTGGAAGACCTGTTTGAAGGAGGAAATACAAAAAGTGTGATACTGGGAAAATCCGAAACTTCTCCAAAACTTAATTTTACCACCTGTGGAATGGAAACAACAATAACAACAATAACACTTTCCTTCCAGTGCTTCACAAGTCTGTTACAAGGAAAAAAATAAGATAACATGTGTCAAGTGCTTGATAAACAGCAAAAGTTCTAAGCAGATATAAGTTATTATATCTTACCCAGAGTTCAGAAAGACAATTAGGCACCCACATTATACCATGAATTCAACTGTGATTAATGCATTCACTTTGGAAACTTTAGGAATTAATAACCATTTGCCATACATTCATTATGATCACATTAATCATTATAATTGATTGGTTAATTAGCTAATTATGGTTTTAATGTAGATGTCATATGCATTTCCATAGGAATTCTTTGGTAATTCAACATTAATTAATGCCTGACCTTATCTTGATGCTAAACATCGTGGGAATGACCTTCTAGCATTTGATTTGATCAAAAGGGGACTTCACAAAACAATATAGTGGAGCAGGTATCATGATTTTCTGAACATTGGGATTTAGGTGGAGTAGTAAGAATTTCTGATAAATCAAAAGCTTGGAATCTTTTTTTTTTAACAAGTACGTTTAAATTCTTCTCATTTTCTCTTTGTACAAACCCCATGCAGGAAACATAGGCCCATTTCTACTATCCTAGATCCCCAGAGCAAGATTTTTCTCAAAATGGGAGGGGAGCATCTGAGAGAGAAATAGGAAACAGTTACTAAAAGCTAACTACCTGCCCACTGCTTTGCTGGTAACCACAGAAACACAAGAGGAATAATCTAGTCTCTGTCCCCAAGAATCTCACCATTTTTCTAGAAAGAGTTGCACAAGAAACATAGAAATTCAGTAGAGCTTTTACTTTTAGGGATATTTAGAAGAAAATCTTATTTTTATTATTTGTTTATCACTTTTTGGTGATAGTTTACAGATTTGGGAATGCTTGGAAAAGAATTTAAGGGAAATCAGGAATAATTTTTAAATGGGGTGTGGGGGGATCACTTGTTTGCTGTGGTGAATTGGGAAAAAATACTATATTTTGGAAACCCTCAAAATTTGGAAGTTAGTTAAATCTAAATTAATTGAAAACTGGCAAGTATGGCAAACAAAGCAATTACACATACTTTTTATTATCCCATTGACTACTGTTTTATACTTCTGGGTGTGTATTATCCTAAAAGTGGAATATCTTTAAAAAATAGAAAGTGGAAGCATTGATATTCTGGGTTTCCTGGCTGATAAAATCACCTTAGTCATCACTGAAATTTAAGACATATAACATTTGGAACACATTACAAAATCCATGAAATATGATGTCATGGCAGATTAGCATCTAAGATTCCAACTACTACTATCACAAAAATTAAGGTTTTAAAAATAACTGGAATGTATCCATTAGCACAAAATATTAATTTCCTCCTAAGACAGAAAGTTCAAATATAATTATGTACAATGCATTAACAGAAGAGGTCTGTGATTTTTACTTATGATCAAGGGATTTGAGCCAATTTATTTTTCTAAAGAAAAGGTGAAATAAAACTCTAGTAATACATTTGGAATAGTCACCATTAAATTAAGAACTTGTAAGTAGAGTCATTTAGGGTGATAAAAGGGCACAGATAGAATCAATCAGCTGATGGAAGCTGACCACATATAAGTTACAGGGAGGGAGAAACTCTTTCTTGAGAAGGGATTTGCATTAACTCAGGTTCTCAGAAAAGTAGACTCTAACACAGGATCTGAAATGCAAGAGATTTATTGGAAGTAAAAGAAGAGCGAGTGAGAAGGGATTTGCATTAGCTCAGGTTCTCAGAAAAGTAGACTCTAAGACAGGATCTGAAATGCAAGAGATTTATTGGAAGTAAAAGGAGAGTGAGCTAGAGAAGGTAGAAAGAGTCTTCAGACCATGATGCAGGTCTGATATCTGTGAAGGATTGCAGGAAGGAAGAAGGGTAGGGAGTTTCAGACTTCTGAACAGTTCCAAGAAAATTCCCAAGCCAGTAGATTACTAGGATATGAGCCCACTCCAATACCTCCTCAACTGTGAAGCCAGTCTCTTGGTTGGGTGCCGTGTTGTGTGGAATTCCATGTCTTTGGATCAGGCATCCCATGGCACCTGTGGCATGGTGCTGGATGAAGCTCTGTGGGTAGGAAATGCAAACCCATACTCAGAGTAGGTGACCATCCCTGCAAGGACTACCTGCCGACCCTTCTGAGAAGGAAGGAGCACATCAAACCAATTTGCTAACAAATTTGGTCTCCTCAAGAAATAGTGCCATATCAGGGCCTCAGTGTTGGTTACTGTTGCTGGGAAGTTGGAGATACAGGGGCAGCAGCTAGACTGGCCTGGGTAAGTGGAAGTCCATGGTATTGGGCCCATAGTAGCCTCCCTCTCTGTCACCATGGCTACTCTGTCTGTGTGCTCATTGTATGAGCTCTGGGGTGGCCAATAAAGAAAGCTGGTTAATGTCACCAAGCTGAGTCATTTCTATCTACTTGATTGTTCGGTACCTCTTTCACAGTTAATGCTTTTCTATTTGGGATGGAGGTGTGGTACAAAAACATACACTTTCTGCCCACTCTCACGTGTCTATCCACATGCGTCTACCTCAGACTCTTATGGCTTACGTTGTCTAGGCCTTTTCCATCCAGGCCCCTGACCAATTGGCCCAGCTACTGGCCACTGCCTCAGAATCTAGATGCATTCTCACCTTGGGCTACTTATCTTTCCATGCAAAGTTGATGACTGGATGACTGTATTATGGGCTGACCTGTGTTCCCCCAAAATCAATATGTTGAAGTCCTAACCCCTGGTATCTCATAATAAAACCGTATTTGGAGATAAGGTCTTTAAAGTGGTAATTAAGCTACAATGAGGTTTTTATGGCCTTAATGCAATCTGACTGGTGTCCCTTTAAGAGAAGAAAATTTGGACACACAGAGAGACACCGGGGACACATGTGCACACAAAGGAAAGAGGACACAGTAAGAAAGCATCCATCCGCAAGCCAAAGAGAGAGGTCACAGAAGAAACCAGCCCTACCAACACCTTGGTCTTGGACTTCTGTCCTCCAGAACTGTGAGAAAATAAATACCTGTTGTTTAATTGACCCAGTCTATGACATTTTGTTATGACAGCCCTAGCAAACTAGTACAGACTACTTTGAGCTCCACCCACTGGGAAGATCTTTCCTTCCTCCTGTCTTTGTAGGCATCTTTCAGTGGTCTGAGTCACTGTGCTGCAAGGGTTTTCCCACCACTGAGACAATGTCTCACATCACCGCTGGTGAGATCTTTGGCCATTGGGTTGCCAGCCTGTGCCAGGGACTATTTCTGCCCCATATACCACTCAGGAGGAGAGCCTGTTTGCCAACTGAATGGCAGTGAGACAGTCCCCAAGCCCTCTTTTATTGCCTTGTACCACCCGTGTTCATTTAGATTCTCTGCAAAGACAGAATTAGATGTGTATGAGATTTTGTGCAAGAAATGTTTGTGAAGAAATAGGAAGAGGTTGCTGAAGGAAAGCAAGAGAGCCTTCACACCTGATGCCTGTGAAGGAGAAAAGAAAGGAAGGAGGATTGGATAAAAGGGTTTCAGACAGCAACACAGTTCTGAGAACATCTTGACCAGGCCAATGGCAACTCCTCAAATCAAAGTCACCTGTTTTAAAAGGGTACAAACTGTCAGTTATAAGATGAATAAGGTCTGAAGATCTAATGTACAACATGATGTCCATAGTTGAAAATTCTGTACTGTATCACCAAAATTTGCTAAGAGAGTAGAACTTAAGTGTTCTTACCAAAAACAAAACAAAAAAGAGAAACATGTGAGGTGATGGATGCATTAATTCACTGGACAGTAGGAATCTTTTCATGATGTATCCATATATCATATCACCACATTGTACACTTAAAATATAGTATAATTTTATTTGTCAATTACACCTCAATAAAGCTGAAAAAAAGTCACTTATTGAAGGGGTCCTGAATCTTGCAAGAATGAACCTGCCTTAGTATCCCCTACTGTACTGACTCATTGGTGTCTCATGGGAAGTATGGTCAAGGTTCCACTGTTGGGGTAGATCCAGAAGGGTCCCTGCTGGGAGTCATCAGTCATTGCCATCCCCCATAGCAGGGGATGTGAGCACAGCATTTTCATGGCCACCATGGAGCAACAAAAAGGTAGAAACAAAGTGTCACATTAGTGCCTCCTACTCCTGGGAGGACACAAATGGTACCATTATCCAAGTGGCCTTTAGCACTAAGTCTTGGTAAGCTTTAGGACAAGGTCTTGAGTCTTGTGAGGGAGCAAAGGAACAAGGAGAAATATGAGGATGACTTCTCTAAAATACCCGTTCGTTCATTCTTCCATCAGCTATGATCAGCTGTTTGGCAGGAAGAAGAGAGAGGGAGACAAAATGAATGAGAAAATGAATCATTGAACTCACTTCTAGGTCAGGGAAACATTTTATTGGATTTGTTTCGCTTTGATGCCAATTAAGCCCATGAGGCAGAACAGGCCAGTGAGTGAACCTGTGGGCTGGGGGAGTGGATACAAGATCTCCCTGTGGTTGCTGGGCCATGTTTATAATTTGTTATTAACTATCTCTTCTGTGCCATGGTCTGTTGGACCGTTCCAGGGAGCCAGCTTCTGGGGCCAGGACTGTGGTTCATCCAGGCAGATCAGACGGAACATTTTATTTACTTCTTCTTTCCTTAAATCTAGTGTGACTCAACTTGGCTCAAGGCAGAAGTTTTCTCGACCTTGATTGAAACAGTGAACTTAGGGAGAACTCAGAGTTAGACTACTGGCTACCCTGCTTCACTTATCACCTGACAAGTTAGAAAGATCTTGCTGGAAGGAATTCATACCTTTGATGCCATGGCCTTGTTCTAAGAACCTAAATAAACAGTTTTTAAAAAGCTGTTCATCTACCATGTTCCAGATGTAGTGTTACACTCCCTGAGTTCATTCTTTCACTCAACAGATATTTACTGAGGGTTGCTACTCATCCCGTGCTGTGCATACCAAGCGTGAGATATGCAACCTTGAAGAGAACAGACAAGACCCCTACTTTGGGTGATGGGAAAGTAAGGAGTGCAGAATATCAGCAATATCAAAATACCACAGTTTCAAATCGTGTTACGCTCTGTGAGGAAAATGAAGAAACAGAAGTGGGTGACCTATGTTATAAAATTTCATCTTCTCAAATAATCACTGTAGGCAGTGGCTAATGTTCCTGTGTTATCCATGAGGGAAGGGATGTTCAGAGAGGTGATTTAACCCACTGAAGTTCCAATAAAACAGATAAGAATGAGGATTTGAATATAGGCCAATATTTGCACTAGTATGTCAACCTAACTTATGCCAAAATAGTTAAAAATCTCAGTTCAGCCCCCAATTACGGCAAGAGTTCCCACTCTCTGGTCTTTCTTTTGCACTGTATGCAAAAGAAAAACTGCAAGGATGACATTTGCTAAATGTCATCCTTGCAGTTTCTGAAAGAGTCGCAGCGTCCTCTGCCCCCAGTCCTGGGCCCAGAATGGCCAAGAGTTTCCCCAGGCGTCCGGTGCTCCCTGGCGTGGCTCTGGGTGATGAATTTGCATGGCATGCAGATACAGCTTTGAGCAATGCTGACTCACGTAGAGTTACTAATTCTGATTATATTGAGAAGACAGTTTAGTACTAGGCAAGACTTTTTGACTACTTGCTGAGTTCCTCTTCTAAAAAAAAAAGATTTATTGAGGCATAATTGGCATACAGTTATCACACTTTATTTTTTTATGTGTTTGCTCATTTTAACATCTCTGTCAGTTCTGGTTCCGTTTCAATTTATTTTTCTCCTCTTCGTGGATCATACTTTGTTACTTCTTTGTATGCCTGGTAATCTCGGATTGGGTGCAAGACATTGCCCATTTTACCTTGTTGTAATTGGAGATTTTTATATTCCTAAAAATATCCATTAGCTTGCTCCTGGATTTAGTGAAGTTATTTGGAAACAAGATCTGGACTCTTGCTTTTAAGACACGTTAAATAGGATCAGAGATGTACTCACTGTAGGGCTAATTATTCCCCATTCCTGATGCAGGATCCATTTGTGTAATTTACCCCATGCCCCATGAATCGTGAGGTTTCCAGTCTGGCTGGTCAGAGCATCCTGTGTGAGCATAGGGCACTCTTAACTCTAATCCCTTCTTTACATAAATGTACTGATCACTACTCAGTTGAATGCTTGTGGGGAGCCCTCTGCAGATACCTGGGGTTCCCTCTGTGCAGCTCTCACCCCTTCAGTACTCTGCCCTATGAATACTAGTTGCCTGCATCTCCCTGGAGTCTCAGCTCTGTCTCCTCAGCTGTCAGGCTACACCTAGGCTTTCCCTCCCTACACTGCAGCCTGGTAATTTTTATATTCCTATAAATATTCTTTAACTTTGTTCTAGAATGAAGTTAAATTACATGGAAACATTATGGCCCTTGGAGGTCTTGTTTCTAAGATTTGTAAAGTGGAATCAGAGCAGTTCTCACTGTCAGGCAGATTATTCCCTAGACAGGAAGATGGGGCAATCTCAGGGCTCACCTCATTTTTTTAACCACCTCTCAAGAATCAGTGTCCTTTGTTGCCTCTTGCCTAGGTCTTGAAAAACATTACTGCATATATTTTGTCGGGTTTTTTGGTTGTTTTAATGGAGAGCAGAAATAGTCCCTCATACTTCGTCTTGGTCTGAAGCATAAGTTCCCTCCCCTCATTTTCTTTTTTTTTTAAACAAAGATAAAGCAGACCCCAAAGCTTTGCACAGGCAAAAATACAGGGCTAGAATTGAATGACTTTGTTTTGTTTGCTTTGTATTTCTTTTATGGTTAATATATTTATAACAATCCATCCTGCTTTTCCATTAATGCTAACATCAAAAAGTTCCAGAGGTAAATGAATTTGTTTAAGTTTAAAAAGTAAATCCATTTAAAGAAAATAGTAAAGAAACAGCAGGACAAGAAATCAGATCATTCATCACTAGGGAAATAAGGGGATAACTAAAGTCCAGGGAAGGTTTCTCTCATTGGCCCCTGATTTCCAACCTGACTCCATCTCAGCCTCCTGCACTCTCCTTCAGCTGAATTCTTCTTTCTGGCTTTGAGGTCCCCACTTCACTACCTAGACCCACCCTGTGCTAATCTTTCTGAGAACAAATGTCACACTCCAGTGATATTTTCACCCCCTGCATCAGCCTCCTTTGTTTTCCTCTAAATCTGCGCCACCCAGTCCAACAGCCACAAGCCACACGTAGATGCTGGCCAGTCCTAACTGAGATGTGTCATAAACATGGAATAAACACTGGGTTTAAAAGACAGTATTAAAAAAGAATTTAGAATATCTCATTAATGACATTATATTCACTACATGAAATAAGAATGTTTAGGATAGATTGGGCCAAAGAAAATACGTTATTAATATTAATTCCACCTTTTCCTTACCTTCTTTACACTATAACTTCTAGAAGTTTTGACATTATCTATGTGGCTTGCATTTTATTTCTTTTAGATGGCATTGTTCTTGTTGTCGTATAGATGCATCATCCATCTACACCTCCCAAATGCCAGCACAACACCTGACAGAGAATAGGAGCTTATCAAACAGCTGTCAAATGTTAGTGATTGAATAAAAAGTTAAATGAGCGGCTTTAAACTGATGGGGAGTTCAAAGAGGGAATATTGGACCCTGGGAGACAGCCGCAGTTTCTTCATCCTTATAATGGGAATAATAGCACATTCTTCATAGGAATACTGAAGATAAACTGAGATCATTTATGGAGAACTCTTAACACTGGACCTGGATCAATAGATATGTTCAAGAGAAGTTAGACATTATAGGGGAAATGTCTCCACTTAGAATCATACCGTCTGAAAGACCCTAGCAGCTGTGTACCAAGAATGAAAAGAAAAGATTCTTTTTGCTGAGTTTTCTCTTGCTTATTATGCAAATGTGCTTCATATACTTCCCAGGGCTCATGTATAAGAGCCCAGCTCTGTGGCTTATAACACCTTCACCTCCTGCCCATCCCCCGCTACTCACTGGTGTTCTGGTATCTTGCTCCTATAAGTCATGGTGTGTGTGTGTGTGTGTGTGTATCAGTAAAACACTTTCTTCCAGGTCTTATCTTATTGCTAAAAATAATGTACTTGTAAATTGCTTTATAAATTATTTATCATGAGGGCCTTCATCATGGAACAAGTGCTACAACGTACTGTGAAATGGGGGGCGGGGGGACTGGCAAGGAAGGAGGGAGAGAAGGAGGCATTGGAATCACTTATAAATAATATATTCATTGGTCAAAGAAAGTTATCGCCTTTTATGAAGTGTTTGGAATCTGTCTTGCATACTAAGTGGGCGTCCTCTTGCAGACTCCTGGGTGATCTGCCCCAGCCTCCTTGTTGCTCCATCCCTGAATTTGGTGATTAGGATGCCATGTGTTTATTTCAGACAAAGCCACAATTGCCACGTCTCATCACCTGGAAATAAACAGCAAACAGGGCTGACTGGTACCACCGAGGAAATACAAAGATGTGTTGGCAGCTCCTGTGAACGAAGTCTGAGTCTCTGAGTTGGGCTCTGCATTTGGTATTCATCACGTAAGTGCTGCACCTAATGATGGCATTTGGTATTCATGTGGATGCCACACGTGCTTCCAGAGATGCTGGGCTCTAATTTAGCATGGGTTAATGGACACCTCTATTAAAGTGTTATCGGAAGTTTGACATTCACATAACCCAGTTTGAAAATCAGACAAACCTAGACATTAAATCTGAAGGGGAGAAAATGTAGAAGTCAAGTATATAAATGCCAACTTTAGACAGAAACATTAATCTGCCTTGGAGAGGGACAGTGGGTTGGTCCAAGCGCTTCTTGCTCTTTGGCTTTGCCTGGCTCCTCCCGTGCCTAAAGCCTTGGCATATTCCCCAACTGCCTTGGCCAATATTTCTGCGATAAGTGAGGATGAGGGAACAGAAGAAAGGGCACAGTTATATTAAATAAATGTGCTACTCACCTCCTAAAATCCCCACCATATCCTTGGCCCTTCTGCCCTAATCCTTTCAGTTGCTGTCTAAGTCACGCTTTATTATTCTCAGATAGAATGAAATTGAAAACCCATAGAACTTAACTGATTCTCGAAGGGTCACGCTTCACTAGTAAATAGTAGGAAAGGGTGAGAACATTCACTATACTAATATTTGTTTTCTCTATTCATTAATTTAACAAATATTTATTAGGTGCTTATTTTGTGCCAAACTCACTTACTAGCCCATTGATGTTAGTGAACAAAACAGACTCTTTTACAACTACTTTGGAAAAAGGTCCAGCAGTATTTTATAAAAGTAAACTTATACTTACTTTATGACCCAGAAACTTCACTCCTAGGTATTTACCTAAGATTAATGAATGTAATCAAATACTTGTGGCCTCTTTATTCATAATAACCAAAGAACAAAGTAAATGAATAGAATAGAATATGTGCAGCCTCTTTATTCATAATAGTCAAAAATAGAAAATAGCCCAAGTGTCCATCAACAGAACAGATTGTGCTATACCCATATACCCATACAATGGAATACTACTCAGCAATAAAAAGAATGAACTACTGATATATGTCACAACTTGGAAGAATCTCAAAAACAGTATGTTGAATGAAAGAAGTCTTGCAAAAAAGAATACATGTTCTATGGTTCCATTTATCTGAAATTCTAGAAAAACTAATCAGTATTGAAAAAGATCAGAATAGTAGTTGCTTGAAAGGTGAGTGGAGTTGAGGTTTAACTAAGAAGGGGCATAAGGAAACTTTTTGGGGTGACATTAATGTTTTATGTCTTGACAGGGGTTTGGGTTATATAAGTATATGCATTTTCAAAACTCATCAAATTGTGTACTTAATACTTGTGTATTTCACTCTATGTGCATCTTACCTCAAGAACAAAAGAAGGATCATAAATGAATATAGAGCTCTGGTTAATAATGACGTACATGCTGCAGTACTTAGAGGTGAAGCCTACTGATGTCTTCATCTCAGGTTGAAATGCAGCAAGTGATAAGAAGGATGGATAGATGGATGGATGGTAGGAAGGATGGAAGGGTTGATGGATGGATGGATGGAAGATGAATGGAAGGATGGAGGAAGGGATAGATAGAGGGAAGGATGGATGGATGGATAAATACGTGATAAAGATAATATAGTACATTACTTGTGTGATATACGGGATGTGTATAAGGAGGTTCATGTTACTATTCTTTCAACATTTCTGTATGTTTAAATTTTTCCATTGAAACACACTGAGAAAAAATATTTTAAAATAAACAAAAAGGCTCTTTCTTTGTGTTCATGTTGCTGACATTTTAGCAGTGAAAAAAAAAACATTAAACAAGCTAAATACATGGACAAATATAAAATTGCTTATTTTGGTGACTGTTATGAGGAACAGAGATAGGATGCAGCATGAGAAATATATTGGAAAAACTTGTTAAATGGAAGATCAAGGGAAACCTCTTTTGGGAAGTGGGGTTGGGAGAAGTGAGACTTGAAGTTGAGAAAGAAACAATGATGAAAATTGTGGGCATCCAGGTGAGACGGAGGAGCATGCCCCAAAGAGAGGACAGAGGAAGTGAAGACCCCAAGGCAGGAAAATGCTTAGCACATGGAAAGACCTGGACAAAGACCAGTGTAGAGGGAGTGTGGCCAACCAAGGAAGAACCAGTGAGAGGGCTTCCCTGGTGGCACAGAGGTTGAGAGTCCGCCTGCCGATGCAGGGGACGTGGGTTCGTGCCCCGGTCCGGGAAGATCCCACATGCCATGGAGCGGCTGGACCCGGGAGCCACGGCCGCTGAGCCTGCGCGTCTGGAGCCTGTGCTCCGCAACGGGAGAGGCCACAACAGTGAGGGTCCCAGCTACCACAAAAAAAAAAAGAAAAAGAACCAATGAGATGAGGGTGGAAAGGGAGGCAGGGCCTAGACCATTCAGTAGTGCATAGACCCTGATAAGTTGGGATCATCCCTGGGTTAGAGCACACCTAGTGTATTGTGCTCAAAGCCCAGTGACAAAACAACAGTAATGATCGCTGCTATATACTAAGTGCCTCTTACATGCCAGGCACTGTCTAACACCTGGTAATTTAGATCATTTAACTTCACATCTCTCCAAGTTATATACTATTTTAAATAAATATACACATATGCATGTCCCATTTTAAACTCGAGGAAACTGAGGTTTGGGAGAGGTTAGGTAGTTTCCCCAAAGTCGTGCAGCTTGTCCAAGGTGGAGCTGGGATGTGAGTCTGAGATAATAAAGGGGCCTGGGAATGCTCAAGCTGCCAGTAGAAAAATCTCCCTGGAACCACAACTGTTCTCTTCCAATCTATAAAGCTATCATGGGCAAGAGAGATTTTATTTGTACCTTATAATCACAAAGATCTGAATCAGCATCAATAAGACGATATTCTGAAAAAGCAAATTTGAAGCCAATGCTAGGAAACAAACAAACAAAATTGTAATGAACAGCTTTTCCCAGAGACGGAAAAAGCCACAGCAGAAGTTATAACTGATGAAAGACTTCCTTCCCTTGGAGCCACTGGAGCCCAGGTTAGATGGCCACAGGACAGAGGGACTCAAACATCAGATATGGGCTGGACCTGAGGACTTTTAAGTGCCTCCCAGCCCTGAGACGGTGGGACAACACATCAAGCTCTGTATGTGGCTGCAGCTTCTCCAGCAGGTTGGCAGCAGCTGTCTTCCTAGAGCTCTATTAATAACAACTCCAGGGATGCCACATACACAAACAACATTTTCCATTTAAGACACATTTATTGCTGGCCTTGTGAGAATCTCCGGTGAGACAGGAGTGCAGGCTAAATAGAAAAGTCTGAACTGGCAATGCAAGCACAATTACAGCTCACAAGGGGGAATCAGTGAGACTTCCCTGAGTGGGA
Organism: Lipotes vexillifer; assembly: GCF_000442215.2. Lineage (NCBI taxonomy): Eukaryota > Metazoa > Chordata > Mammalia > Artiodactyla > Lipotidae > Lipotes > Lipotes vexillifer. The sequence continues at coordinate 338,941 of NW_006797200.1, read as the reverse complement.
AAGCTGCCTGGCATTTGCTGGTTTACAATGTTATCCTATGGGGAGCTAAACAGCTAACCTGGAAGTGCCCAGTGCCTAGGGGCAGGTCTCTATGGACTCAGAGATTTCTCTGGGTTTGGGAATATAGGGTGTATAGCAGCCCAAGTGGAAAAAATATTCAAATCAATTGTAGCCCTGAACTCAGCCAGGAAGGCCAGCCAGGGTTGTCATCGCCATTCCCATGTTGTAGGTATCTGTCTGTTATGTTTATCGTTTGCCGGCATCATAACTCATAAGCGGATAAGAAATGAGATGGTCTGAGTGTGTGCTATGTTCCAGGTTCTGTGTTAAGTCCTGTATCATGGCATTTCACTGGATCTTCACAGTGACTTTGTGAGTCAGCTTCTATTATTATCCCAGTTTATAGATGAAGATAGAGCTATTAAGTAACTTTTCTCAAATGGCACAATGGCAATATGGCAAAACTGGTATTCCAACCTACCCAGGTCAGACTCCACTGCTGTAGCTTATGCATGCATGAATGAATGAATGAATGGCAGCTTAAAGTAAAATACTGAATGCAATAAACCTGAACCATTAGCTGGGGATTTAAGAAAAATGAAGAAGGGAAAATTATTTAAAAAAAAAAAAATTCAGGGCTTCCCTGGTGGTGCAGTGGTTGGGAGTCTGCCTTCCAGTGCGGGGAACGCGGGTTCGTGCCCCGGTCCGGGAAGATCTCACATGCCGTGGAGCGGCTGGGCCCGTGAGCCATGGCCGCTGAGCCAGCCCGTCCGGAGCGTGTGCACCGCAATGGGAGAGGCCGCAGCAGTGAGAAGCCCGCGTAAAAAAAAAAAAAAAAAAAAAAAAAATTCAAGGCTGAGGAAAGCAAAAGCACCACACACATAATTGCTTTATGCTTCCTAGTAGCCAAGCTGGAGAGAAAAGGAACGGATGTAGGCTAGCTGGCTCTCGTGCCCACTAAAGGGAGGAAGATAACTCATCTAGAGAGAGTAGCTAGCAACCTGTCCCTGAGCCCCGTGTGCATGGACATCTCTGAGTAAGGTCCTAGCTCCAGGGATGAGCAATGTCCAAGCTTAGGTATTGTCATCTAATCCATTTAACAGCCTTCAAAATTTTTTCATTTTGAGTATGAAGTGTATTGTTTCTTATCCAGCAATCGTCCTGGCCTTCTTAGGTATGGTTTGAATTCAATGACACAGAATGATTACAATTATCTGGAAAAGAGAGTTGGTGTAGGTTGGCCAACATATGCATGCATCTATGGAGCAAACTCTAGGGTTACGACAAGTCCAAGACTGCTCTGTTTATGCTGCTCAGCCTCCCCTCGGGTAGAGGACCAAAAGTCCATTGTCCTATGGTAGAAATGGTCTAACTCTAAGTGCCCTGATAAGATCTAGTGTCCAGTTTCCCATCTGTTCAGTTGATTCCAAAGTAGGCCTTAATTGTTCTATCTTGGCTCTTGTTAGCAATACACACCATCTCCTGCATTTCTGTTCCAATAAGATGGTCTCTGACTTATACAATATCATGGTACCTGTGTCTTGCTGGAGAAATGTTATTTGAAGGATTCAAACAGTAAGTTGTTCCAGTTTCTGTAGAAAGAAAACCGAGGCTCAGTGGAGGTAAGGTACTGTCCTCAAGTTCACATACATTGTAAGTGATGAAACTGAGTTTCAAACCCAGGTATGTCAGACCCCAAATCTTCTTCCACTGCACCACCCTCTCTCTCTAATGAGGACAATTAATAGCCTACTTTTAATAGGTTTCAGACACAGTGACAACCTAGGCTTCTCTGTTGAGGCTTACATTTCCCATGTTATTTCAAAGTATGTGAAACTAAAGGATCAAGCCTCACACCAGAGTTTATAGTCTATGTTGCTTTCACTTTAGTCAAGAAGGCTACTAAAACATAAGGCAAATGTCTTATTTGCTCTATTTTTTTTCTTGCACTTGTTATTATTGTATTTCCAACAAAATACTGCCCCTTTAAGAGTCAAGACCCCATGGTTTCTTATAGATTTCCCTTGGCAACTCTGAGATCCTGCCCTCTTAGCGTCTGATTAAATATAAATGGGGAGGTAGGGTGCTCACTCACTTGTGGTCCTTTCCCTGGAAACCCCCATTACAAAAACATGGCTGAAGAAGGCTGGAAATAGGGCCAGCCCATTATCTATTAATTCTTAATAAACTGATGGATTATAACAATACTTATATGATGAATAAGGATGGGTAGACAAGATCCTGTCTGTACCTAAGATCCAATCTGAACGAAAGCCAAGAAACTGAAATGATACACCAGAGACCTGAGGAGACAGTGGGTGTCCATTTATACTAAACCCAGACCGATATGAGTGGAGGACTCCCTGGCCACGTCTGAGGGGCTTCCTGTGTTTCCAGTCTGACCCAAAGCAATAGGCTTAAACAGGTGCTGTTACCAAACCCTTCTGTAGGCTTGTGCCCAAAACTTTTATGTCTGCCTCTATCTGTCTTTACAGCTCATATTATCTCACCCTGGGTCTGAGAATCAAACCTCAAACACTTTGTCATCTACTACAGGAGGATCCTAAGGTTACATTCTAGAAAGGACTATAGATGAGACAACCCAGGAGCTAGTTGGGGAAATCAGTTTCCTCTTAAACGCCATCTTTAATGGGTTGGGACTGGCTGTTTGGAAGGCTGTGTTGCAGATTCTGAAGCTTTGTCCAAGCCCAGTGGGAAAGAAGCAGTAATGGATTAGTGATGTTTTCCACAGACACAGGCAGTAGGAGTGAGAGCAGCAAATGTGTCTAACATTTGCCACATCTGAGAGAAGTTCTCTGTCTTTCTAATGTAGACTAGAGTTTCCCATCCTTGCAATTAGTTAACTGCCTGCAGCAAAGCTGTGAGGCAGGCAAAGTCTCTGTCTCATGAAAGAAGCAGATTATGGGCAGGACTTGGAGAAATTAACCTTCAGATGCAACTTCATGAAGATGCATGTGGTTTCCAGACACACTTCATTGTCATGGTGGGTCTTACCAACATTCTTCTCTTTCCTGATCAGCCTGAGACATGAACACTTAAGTTCATTTTTAACTCCTGGCTTCTAGCATTGGCTCCTTTCCTAATATCTTTCTATGCATATGCTCAGTATAATTCTCTAATAACCTTCCATGCCCTGATCAAAATCTGCCTTCTCTAAGGACCTCAAAAATGTTCTCTAGGGGCCTTTATGTTCTCCAACCTTGGCACGGTCAGTAATGTCCCTTCACACATATTTATTTCAGTCCCTTCACTCTGCAAAAGAGAAGTCTGAGATGTAGAAAAGGCAAGAGATTTTTGAGAGACCATGCAGAGATACAGTAATAGGAGAGCAGTGATGCTGACTCCTGACTTCTAGTCCAAGTCTTCCCAGTGTGATGTGTGTGACGGGTCTGCTCCCAAGACCAGCACCAGAGAGCAAATCCATTCCTGTAAGGTAACACCTGATACTTATGACACACTGTATGACATATTCTTACTGTCATAACCATAGTGGGACCCCCTAGGCAAAGACTTAAGCTATGTACCCTCGAGAGGTCCTGGTATGTCTGGGGAACCACTGGGGAAAACCATCATGCTTTAAATTTCATATAGTCCAAGAACTCACAGTTGAGTCCAAGCCAGAACTTTGAGGCTGAGATCTAGGATATATAAGCTATCAGGAATAAAGACTGCCTCTGAATCCCTCAGCCAGCTCATCTTGAGGTAGAGAAATAACACCGAGGGAAAGTTCATGAACAACGTTTGTTCCTTGGATGTATCTTTTTCCCAGGTGACATGCAAAGACATTTGAATTCTTTTCAAAATCCCTTGTTTAACTGTCTAGGTGTTCATCATGTGGGCAAGAATCAGGTCTACCTTCTTCTTCTTTTTTTTTTTTCTTTTTTTTGTGGTACACGGGCCTCTCACAGTTGTGGCCTCTCCCTTTGCAGAGCACAGGCTCCAGACGCACAGGCTCAGTGGCCATGGCTCACTGGCCTAGCTGCTCCGTGGCATGTGGGATCTTCCCGGACCGGAGCATGAACCCGTGTTCCCTGCATCTGCAGGTGGACTCTCAACCACTGCACCACCAGGGAAGCCCCAGGTCTATCTTCTTGATCACAGAGTTCCCATCCCCCTCCCAAGTGTCTAGAACAGAACCAGGCATGTGGCTGGTGTGGATGAGAGAACACATGAATCTTTGGGGAGAATGTGTGTGAGTTACATAGACCATAGGGGAAGAGACCTGATGCTGGATATAATCTAGGATTAGTTCAGATAGAGATCATGGGAAGCCCATGGCATTGTACTGACATTGCACTATGACCACACAAAAGCCAGAGTGTGATGGGAAAAAGAATGGATTCAAGATGCAGTCTGCCTGGGTTCCCATCCCACCTTTAACACAGGCTCTGACAAATCATTTAACCTTCCTATCACTCAGCTTCCTCATCTGCACAATGGAGATAATAATAGTACCTACCTCCTAGAGTTAAGAGTATTAGCTGAGTTAATGTATAAAGTGTTTGGAATGGTTCCTGAATTCTCTAGACTGTTTTTTGGGGTTTTGGGGTTTTTTTTGAATTTTATTTTATTTTTTATACAGCATATACTTATTAGTTATCAATTTTATACACATTAGTGTGTATATGTCAATCCCAATCTCCCAATTCATCGCACCACCACCCACCCCCCATCCACCCACCCCCATTTTCATCCCTTGGCATCCATAAGTTTGTTCTCTACATCTGTGTCTTTATTTCTGTCTATGCTGGTTTTGGGAGGCTATTTAACAAGATTCAGTACTAAAGAAAAATGAAAAGGACCTGATAGAGTAGCAATAGAAATTTACCTATTTGTTCCCCAGCATTATTGGGGTGACAATTCTAATTTTAGTTTAGAGACCGGCCCCTTCATCATCCTGTCTTCAAGGTTTGGGAGGAGCAGGGGGTGAAGCACATAACCCAGAGTATCTTCTTTCCAGGCTGCAGTTAGGGATGGGCACATATCCTAAGTCTATCTGATCAGGAAAATGCTCCAGACTATATGGCTATGACCACCTAGGACTCCTTGCCACTGGATGTAAAGCTGGAAGGAGCAGCTAGCAGCCACTTTACAAGAGAAGGAGAGTCTGCCTGGGGATGGAAACAAAACAGAAAACACATTTATTCAAGTTGAGAGGCTATATATATATATATTATATATATATATATATATATTATATATATATATGACATCATTTGACCCCCTCAGTTGAGCCACATCTAAAGGCTGTTACTCATGGAGTTTTCAGTTATATAAGCCAGTAAATTTCCTTTTTGCTTAAGCCAGTTTGGATTGGGTTTTCTGTGACTTACAACTGAAAAAGTCTTCGGTTACAGATACCTATGAGTTTAAGAGCTATGTCTGAGACTTTGGCTTTAGATACCACTTGTAAGAGCTACTGCCAAGCCTAACACCTTGAAGTGATTAATAGCTCATCAAGACTTTGGGTAGTTTATTCCATCTCTGGGGCACTCTATTTCTTGCTGTGGGAAAAATGGGAATGATAAAACCAACCTTAGGGGTTGCTTTAAGAATTAAATGATAAAATATATAGAAAATGCCTAACATGGTGGCCTCCATATTTGGGGGCTCTCAGTTAATGTCTAGGAAGATTTCCCAGAAATGTGGGAGTTCATATGAAAATACATTTGTAATTCAGATCATAATTATTTCTACAGGAGTTTTAACTGACAAGATAACAGAAGAGTATGCTGAAATTAGGGTGTGTACTTGATGAAGGGTGGAAGTTTAAAAAAAAAACAAAAAAGCAAAGGAGACAGGATGCAAATTATTTTCCTTCTAAGAGTGTAGCAAAATAATAACAAAGCATTCTGGATTTATCATCAATAAGTTTTATTTTCTAAAGCAGTATTTGTCAAATTTTCCTAGGAAAAAATATAGATAGTATACTGGTTTGTAACACAGATTCATGGGCCCCACCTCAGACTTGTCAATTGGAATATCTAGGGAATAAGCCTGAGAATCTGCATTTTGTAACCACTAGCTACAAATTCTACCCTAAATGTAAGTTTGGGAAAATGTAATATTCAAGATGTTTCAGGCACATCATGCAACTTTTCTTCCCACTACATCTCTGATTAGCTAAAGATGGTGTCACCATTTTAGAAATTAAGTAAACAAAAGAAAGCTGTGCAATTTTGTTAGTGCCAGAAAAAGTTGTAGAGGCTGGAAACTTGTTAGCTCCAACTTTTGATTGTGTACCCAGACTCTCCAGAAAGGAGAGTGGAAAATGCACTGTGTCCAAAGATGCTCATTACGATGATATCTAAGTTAGGAAAACTGGAAAACACCCTTGAGCTAGAAGTCATGATGCCCTACCCAGATGAAGCTGCAGAGACCTGTAAGACAGCCCTCAGCTATCTGCCCTCTTTGAGAATTTCCTCACCAGAAGATAACTGCCATATCTGACATTATACCCCACAGCCAACAACTGATGGGTATGGTGTATGAAGCCCCTGTCTTCATGCCCCAGCTTGAGACAATTCTGCAAGACCATCCCCACCTCAAACATCTTCCTGGGGTCAGCTTCCCCCTCTGTCCAATCCTGCTTTCTATATCCCTACCTTCCATGGGGGTTGCACCCTCAGGAACACTCTGTAATCAACCTTCTGCTGCTAATCCCCTTCTTGGCGCCCACTTTCCCTGACAGTCAACGGGAACAATCCTCCAGATTTAGAAATGTGGAACTAGTTAGATACATCATTTCCTAGCCATTGGATGCAATACTTTGTTGCCATTCTGTGAAGAAAATTAATATGAAACATAAGTGAAAAAATATAATTGATGAAAGCACACGACAAAATTCCACGGAGGTCATAATTACTATTATGTAATATGTAGCCACAGGGATGGGTCCTGAAAGAATGCACAAAAACTAAAGAGTTGTTTGGGATGGAGAGGGAAGGTGGGTTATTTGAGATGTATTTTGAAGTGTTTGCCATCATTGTTATGACATCATTTCCATCGCAGAATGAGACAGAAAGGTACACTGAAGAATGAATCACATATTAATCTGATAAAGAGAAGTCTAAAAGATGGCAATAGCGCATATCCTATCTTGTGGAGAATAGCGCATGGTGGGAAGAGTTGGATCATGTGCTTATTGCTATGGTCCTCTGTCCTGTTGCTGTTATGCTCTCTCCTGGTTGGAAGATGGGGGGTTGGGGTGAAGGGATGGAGGAGCTGGCTTAGGCAGCCAAGCAGGAAAGCTCAGCCCCATGACTGCCTGCCAGGTAGGTCTGCAGGAAAACTGTACCATCTACCTTGCTCACCTCTTTGTTCTAGCATCATATACCCTTTCTAAGTTTGCTCACTAAGTTACTCCAACTTATCCATCAGAGCATCTGTAAGTGCCCTCATTCTGAAAAGCTAAATCAAACTTAGAACAATTCTTGCCCTTAGTCCTCTGGACAAGGGACAATTCTGGGTCTTTTTCTATAGTCTCCCAGACTTTAGTGGGGTTATGCCTGAGCTGTGTGCAGAGCTGACCTGTTCATCAATTCATCCTGAATCAGCTTCCTTCCCTTTCTTATCTCACTTCTCCACTCCCCTACTTCCTTCCTGTATGGTCAGGCCGCTCAAAATGGCTATTCTCTTGCTCTCTGTACATCCCTGACCTGACCAGTGCCTGCTTCACCTACACCCCACTCACATGACTGACCTTCCTACATCCTTGCCCCCAGCCCCAGCTAGTGATTGTTCTTATCAAAGGGGTGGTGAGAGGTGTGCCCCTTTGCTGGTTTCCCTGGTAACTAATGAGCCCACCTGACATCATCCCCCTATAACTGGCAATCTCCCATCCCCCACCCCAAGCGAAAGCTGTCTCCATGTCCTGCCCACCGTCCACCGCACACGGTGGGGTGTCACTCCAGGACCTTGCTTCAGACATTTAAGATGCCCCATCCATTAAACCACTGATGTCTCTGTTGCTCTTTCTTCAGTCTTAAAGCTGGGCAACTACAGGCCTTGCAAGCCTGTAGAGGGTGCAAGGGTGTAGCTCAACACTTCCCAACTCCCAGATTAACCTCTCCACTCAAATTCTTGTCTCAGCATCTCCTTTTGGGGGAATGCAGCCTAAGCCAATCTGCCCCCTTTCTTCCCTCATACCCTGTGTTATTAAAATGACACCCTTTGGGGTAGCAGACATTCACCAAAGGTTGCTAGCAACAACAAGGAGATGACATCGCACTGAATGTCAAGTGAATGTTAGTTGTTGTTGACCAAACATTCCTTGGCTACCCCGACACAGGGAATTTCTCAATGGTCTGTTTTCTCTCCCGAGACCCTGATGGACTGACCTCTTCTAGAGCTTTCTTCCCTTTCTCAATCTTCCTCACCTCTCCTCTCTTTTCTTCCAGGTGGCCTATGGAAATATAAAAATTATCCCCACCCATCGAGGCTATGCCTGGGAAACCTAAGTGAAATAAACATACCCCTTTCAACAAATTATCATCCCTTGGTTTCCTAAAACAAAAGCTATATCTATTCTTGAGTTGAAAGCAATCACTTTTGTCTTAAATACAGTTTTGTCTACCTGTTTAGCATCTTTGGTATTAGCCTTTACTAGGCTCGCAGAAATGCCCCCTTTCTATGAATTCAATTACCATTCAATCTCTGACCCCAGGAGACAGCCACTCTCTTTCCTTTAAAACCTATGAATTTATATGTCTCCCTGGAGGCATCTTCTCCACCAGATGGATGATGACAGCCTCTCACTGAGCACCTTTCCCCAGAAGACCCTTATTAGTGGTACTCCTCTGGCAATGCCCTCTCGTGTGCCCTGCTCCCCTTGCTCCCCAGTGTTTCCCCTGGGAGCTGAGTTCATCAGAGGAGAAGCTCAAGAAAGATTAAGAGAGGCACACCCTGGTGTGCCAGTTTCTCAAAAAATTAAATGTAGACTTAGCATGGACCCAGCAATTCCACTTCTGGGTCTATACCCCAAAGAATTAAAATCAGGGACACAAATGGATATTTGTACCCCCATGTTCATAGCAGCGTTATTCACAGTAGCCAAAAGGTGGAAGCAATGCACGTGCCCATTAACAGATACAGCGATAAACAGAATGTGGTCTGTACATACAATGGAATATTATTCAGCCATAAAAGGAAGGAAATTCTGACACATGCTACAACACGAACCGAAGACTTTATGCTAAGCGAAATAAACAGGTCACAAAAGGACAAATATAGTGTGATTCCACTTATATAAATTACCTCAAATAGTCAAATTCATAGAAACAGAGAGTAGAATGGTGGTTGCCGAGGGCTGTGGAGAAGGAAGAATAAGGAGTTTAATGGGTATGGAGTTTCCGTTTTGAAAGATGAAAAAGTTCTGAAGATGGATGTTGGTGATGGTTGCACAACAGTGTGAATGTACGTAATGCCATTGAATGGTATGCTTAGAAAATTGTTTAAATGGTCAATTTTATGTTATGTATATTTTACCATGGCTTGCAAATAAAAATAAATGAAAAAAAAAAGAAAAAGAAAGGCACACTCTCTTCACTGCTTCTGCTCCTCAGTAAACTGGTGACCAAAAATAGACCCCCAGCATTAGCACTGTGCCTGTCTTCTTAATTGTCTTGTTTTAGATGCAGATGTTTTTCACTTACAGACAGTGTTTTGGGGGGACTAGGAATACAGATTGTGCTGGTGTGGCATTTCTGAACCCAGTAAAACTTTGATTGGTTTGAATGGCAGTGCTCGGCTGGAGATAAACATCAAACCCAGGAAAGCTGCAGCCCTTTTCTTTTGCACAAGCTCTAACTTAACAAGACCTCTTTCAAGCAGGGATGCCTGTGGAATCAAGCATTTTCTTTGTTCCCTGAGATACTATTTTTTAATGCCTATGAGGAATGCGTGTGTGTTTTCTCTTTCATTTTTTTTTTCTTTTTAAATATTTTTTAAAAATGGCTTTTTGCCTACCTAAGGTGAAAAAGCAGAAATGATCAGTGAGTTAGTTACTGCTTGAGTCTCAGAAGGGATGAGGGGGGAGGCAGCCTGGCAGAATCTCTTACCCAAAATGCCAAGGCAGAAGTACATCCCAGAGACCTTCCTGTTCATCGCTGCCCTTGTCCCTTGCTCTCACTCTTGATCAGGGCTGTTCTTCAAAGACTCTGGGGACCAGTCAGGACCCAAAGAAAAATGAAATTAGAGGGGTTCCCCTTAGGAGAGGGCTGGGTCTCTTAAGTTGAGAGTCCTGGGTTTGACTCCGAGCTCTGTTACTGAAGCTGAATCCAGCCTCTGTATCCCAACGCTGGATTGAATCTTGGAGACAGAGTTTTCGGTGAAGTAGAAAAGAATAGTTTTATTGCTTTTTTCCAAGCAAAGGGGGTCACAGGAGGCTAACGCCCTCAGAGCTATGTGTGTCCCAACCCGGGGGTGGCGGTGGGCGGTGGCTGTGAGGGGTCTTATAGTCCAGGGGCAGGGTTGCTGATAAGGATCAGGGTGCGGGCAGGGACCGCATTCCTTCAATCCAGAGACCATCCGGCATCAGGTGATGATGAGTGAACTGTGACCTTCTCTGGACTGAAGAGTGCTTCATCAAGTCTTCCTTTTGGTGGGATTTTTAGTTCTGCAGAAGAGCTCAAAGATAATGTTATGTGTATCCCTTGAGGGGGAGCCAGGACCCTGCCCCCAAGGCTGCAGTATTGTTTCTAGACTGCTCCTCCCTTATCTCCACATCCCCTCCCTTCCTTGATTAGTAATTGTGTGAACCTGCCCTTTGGAACTCAGGGAAGGGGACACAGAAAGTCTTTTGTGCCCTATAGCTCCATAGGGTCCTGCTCTGTTTCATTACTTACTAGTTTTCTGACTTTATTGATGTGCTAAGTTCCAGTTTCAGCATCTGTAAAATGGGAGTAATAATAGTATCTACTTTACAGTGTAGTGGTGAAGATTAAATGAGATAGTAATGTGGACAAAGAATGTCGACTGCCATATCAGTAAACAAAGGATGTTTCAAGCCTTCAGCCACTGTAGCCCCTGGCTGAGCACCCTGAGGGGATTCAGGATGGGGGGAGAAAAACAGGATAGTGACCCTAGATAGTTAAGGTGCTTATCAAAAGAATGATTTCAATGAGCCCAGACTCTTGCATCTTCCCATAACAAAGAAAAGGGCTAAATTCATTAACTTGAGATGTCTGTTTTCTCTTTAATTAACAGTAACCTTTTTGATGTTCTTAGTACCTGTTTATTTATTTACTTTTTCAAAAATTCCTATATATCCTGGTTCCTCCCTTACCTCTTTGGAACAGACCCTCAGAGCCATCTGAAAGGCTGACTCCTGGGCTTTGGTCCTCAATTTGTCTGATGAACAAAACATAATTCTCAACTTTTAGGTTGTACATTTTTTCTCAGTCAACAATAACGAGAAAGCACCTAGCACACACCATGGCACACAATAACATCTCAGTAAAGTTTAGTTCTTGTGATAGAAAGGGCATTTTACATTAGTAACTCCTGATTCTGAAGAGGAAAAGAAAAGCTTACAGTTGATCACGGAAGAAAGATTCTGTGCTTATAATTTGAAAAATCCAAACGTGCCCTTTAAAACCACAGCTCACCCCGAAGGCTGCTAAAGAGATGTCCCATGGAATATAAGGAGATATATCTTATTTTCAAAAGGGTTACCTCTTCCCTGAAGTTTGGCAATAGTGATTTTCCACACACAGGCAAGAATTTTATAGATTCCTTTTAATAACGACCTGCCAGGATCAGTAACAGTGACAGTATATCTTTTCATGACTCCAAATTCAACTCTTCTTAAAAGTACTGGAGCAAAATGCCAGCCAAGTGTGGGATTTACTGATTTAGCTGTGGAGGAAAGAAATTCTGCAGATCAGATCAATACAGCCAGTAAAAACAAACTGCACAATCCCCGTTTTCTGCCGGAGGTCTGTAAGTGAGGGCATTAGATGAGATACCTGAATTATTCCTGAACACTTCATCTTGAGTGGCTGGAAATGGTACTTTATAACCATTACAGGGAAAGACTATGATTTTAGGTCACATGATTAAATTAAACATCCTATACAAAAACGTTATAGTTCACATTTTGGGGGGGGGTCCAAAAATTAGAATCCAGAAGAGAATAGTTTTAATCAGTCAGAGGAAAGGGACAAACCCAAAATTCCAATTAATTAGTTCAATGACTTTTAGGAACCACATCTCCTGCAATAAGAAGATAGAAATTTAAAATATAATTTTTTTGGACAACTGGCAGCCATATAGGGAAGCATGATTACTCATGACTACTTTTAAAACTATTTTATCATTGTCATCACCATTATCATTGCAGTTTTACTAATAATGATACTTTAGCACAAGAGCAATTTCCCTTTTGTCCACCTAGGGAACTAGCCATTTCGAAGATCTGACATGTACTATTGATAAGGGTATAAATTCGTGGTTATTTCGAAGGATAATTTAGCCTTGTCCATTATAATAGAAAACCCATATTTGCTTCAACCCAAGAGTACTACTGCTAAGTAACTCTCTGAGAAAAATACTCACAAATGTAGCCAAAAAATGAAAACAACCCATACGGTTCAATGAAACGTTGTGTGTGCAAATGAAAACATGGATATAATGTGAATGCCCTTCATTCAGGGAATGGTAAAATAAGCTGTACGTGTCCACAATGTTAAACATTTGGCAACAATTAAAACAAATAAAATAAGTATATACCCATAGACGTGAGACGATATCTATAATCAGCAGAATATGTTTAACAACTGGCTCTCCAGGGGAAAAAAACGCCCTAATTTGCAGTGTTTGCTGCTTCCCATGGTGTAAATATTCCCACCACGGCCAGCTTCAAGCCGTCAACGTGATGCTATTGAATGTGGAGTTGGAAAGAGATACCTGTGTTGGCTCTCATGAGTGGGTGATGGTCGGCTCCAGTATCTCACTGTCAGTATATTGTTATGCAGGCTGATACATGCAATATACTATATAACTAAACCACACATCACTGTGCACTTTTCTGTGTACATACATATCAAACTGGATAAGTGGATCACCTCTGGGGAGGGAAGCGAGCCTGCTGGTGGAGAGGATGTTAAATAATGACTTCCTCTTTGTATTATTTGAACACTTTTAAGCTGAAAATGTATTAACTGTGTTTTTAAACTACATTTAAAGAATAATGGCAGTTATATGGAACATGTCCTTGAAAAGGTAGATGAGATTTTGCTAAACTGGCCTGAGACAGGCTTAAACTCAGAGGGATTGATAGACAAAGAGATGGAAAGAGATTGGATTCGATTAGAGATAGATTAGATAGATTAAGAGATAGATAGTATAGATTGATAGATTAGATTGATAGATTAGATTAGATACAGGGGAAACCTAGTCATGATATTAAAAGATCTCCTAGTATGTGGTGTGCATCACAATTATAATGATTAGTACACCCCTCAAAATACCTGGAATCTTCCTTCATAATAAATCCTGGGTGAATGTTCAAATCAGACCCAAATAGTAAAGGATGATTCATAACTGGTTGATCATTACCTACACACACCCCGCCATACACACTGACTGTTTCTCTGTTCTTTGAACACACTGTGATTTTTCTACCTCAGGGCCTTTAAATTTGTTATAACGTTTGCCTACAATATTCTTCCTTCATATTTTTCCAGGTCTAGCTCATCTCCATCTTTCAGGTCCCAGCCGAAATGCCTTTGTGTGGGTATCAGTGTAGTTGGGGCTAAACGATGGCATGTCTTGGATATGGCACTAAGGAGCTCGGACATCATCTTGAAGGCAACAGGGGAGATTTGACAGATTTTTGAGCAGAAGAGAGATTTGTTAGAAACAGAGCTTTAGATAAATCATTTTTGTGGTGTTTTGTAGGATGAATCAAAAAGGGACAAGATCGAAAGCAAGAAGACTAATTACAAGGCCATTGCAAAAGTCAAAATGAGATATGAAGATCAAAAATCATGATGGGGAAGACCGATTGAAGCACGACTTATGAATCAGTAAATGAATAAACATGCATAAACACACACACATGATTTTTGCACACATGCCTCAAACACAGAACATCCTTAGATCACAGCACAAGGAGAAAAGAGGTCCAACAATGTGAAATGTGAAAATACGTGATGAGATCTGCACCTTGAAGGTTTCAATTGAGTTTTTGGATTTTAGGTCCACTCAGCATTGAGTGGGAACAGGACAGAAGGACAGATCATCATTCCCTTCTTTTAATCTACACATGAAGAAGTCAGGTTTGCATCTGGAAATCAGCTCATTATTGATCTTAACCTTGTTAATATTCATGAAGCTCTATCAAGAGGTAGGAGATTTTAACACAGTGGCCCCCGCACTCTAAATCAATTCTCATTGATTTCAATAGGCTTCGTCCATCCAAACATTGACATTGCCCCCTCCCATGAAAACCTGTTCCCAAGGTCCTTTGGAACACATGAGTGGTACAAGAAGCTGGTCAGCCTTGCCTGCCATTGTCTGGACTTTGGGAGCACTCAGAGTGGAGAGAGATGATAAATATTTGAGCTGCATCTGCTCCTCTTTGGGGCTATGTGAGGCTGACTGTCTCCTAAATCCATTTAGCCACAAAGCCATGCTCCCCTCAAGTCCCAGCTGCTACCCAGAGGGAAGATAGAGCCCTTCCTACCTTTAAGCACATGTCAATTTTGGGACAAGGCTGATTTTTCCCAAAGCTTAGATGCTACCTGTCCTTAAGGGCCTCTTACAAGTTCAGATGACAACCCACTCTGTCCTCAAATACAATTGAGCTCAGAGCAGAATCTCACAACCAAACCCATAGCTCTGGTTCAGAGCTTTTTACTTTCCTCAACCTGCCTAAGGAAAGGGCTGAGCCATTGCTCAGAGCAAAGGTTTCCTTTGAAGTCCTGGGAACCCAGTTCAGGTGAATTTTATTTTGTTGTATCTTTTCCTCATTTTCTCTTTTTATTTCTATATTTTTATTTTTGTTATTCGGTTTGTGTTTAATTTTATTAATGAAAGTATTTGCCTCATGTACCAGGAAAATGTCCAGATGGTGAGTTGTAAGGCAGCATTAGCTCCTGATTATACTACAAGGAAGGAGAGTTATAACTGAACTTGGTAAAGCTTGTGAACACCAGCCACATGACAAGAAACTGAAGGTAGCTTCTGGTCAACAGCCTGCAACAAAGTGATTTCTGCCAACAAATACATAAGCAGATTCTTCCCCAGACGAGCCTCAGATGAGACTCCAACCCTGACTGACAGCTTGATTGCAGTCTTGTAGGAACCCAGCTGAACCCTGCCTACACTCTGTACCCACAGAAACTGTAAGATAATAAATGTGTGTTGTTCTAAGCCACTGAGTTGTGATAATTTGATAAGCAGTAATACATGGCCAACAGCATGCTTGTATAGTTTACGTTGCTGAAGGTGCACCACAATTTAGTAGTTGAGATATCAAATATCAGGTCCACCAAGAATCAATTATCAAACTCCACTTATTAAGAGAGTTTGGTAGATACTTGGCACTGACTTTACATATTCTAATCCTCCCCAAACGCTACGAGGTATATACAATCATTATCCCCATTTTGCAGCTGAGGAGACTGAGCTACCAAGAAGTGAACTAGCTTTCCCAGTGCTACCTAGATTTATAATCATGGAGCATTGCTTCAAACTGGGTCTATCTAACTGCAAAGGATGTTCTTAAACACTGAACTGTCTCAGGTGCTAAAACCACACCACAGAGTGTGTGGCCCAAAAAAACAGATCAGGTAGGCCTTTGCCTATGTAGATATTTGTGCTAGCCTTGATGATCTAGGTATTACAGATGAGGAAAGTGAGGCTCATGGATTTCAAACTTTTCATCATAGGTCATCTACACTGGATGGCACCAGGATTGGAATCTGGGTCAGTTAACATCAAAGCCCATGCCATTTCTATCTCTTTCACTGCTTTCTTGCTCTGTATAAAAGTATAGCCTGAACCTCCCCTTTATTTTTATTTATCATCCCAATTTGGCAAACTCCTCTGAATTGTTCTTTCGTGCATTCATCAAACATTTACTAAGCATTTGCTTTGTGTCAAGTACATTTCAGGCCTTGGAAATACAAAGATAGATAAGACAGCACCTTTGTGTATGTTGTACTGGAGATTATTCTAGCAGTCAAGGTTCATCTATGTCGTTTGCTGTTGTAACATGGTACCTGGAACTTAGTAGATGCTATTATTTTTTAATCAGTGACTGTGCATGTTATTGGAGGGAAAGCCTCTTTTGCTCCTGCTTTTGGCAGCTGCTCCTTTAACTCCACAAGGAAGTGGTCCCTAAATATGCCACTGATTTTCACACCTCCAGACATTTTCCTATGATCCATTTTCTCCCTTTCCACCCAGAATTCCCTCTAAATCCTTCCTTGCCTGTCTGCATAACTCCTGCTAACCCTTCAAATCCTTGGAATGACACCACCTTCTGCAGCAGGCACTCCGTCCTTTACCAGCACAATTAATCCTGCCTTGGTCACTTTTCCCCCAGCAATTTCACACATTTGATTAGAGTACCTAACATATTCCATTATGGTTATTAGTTTTCTAATTTCTTTCCTCTGTCAGGCCGAGAGTACTTTGCAAATCCAGCTCCCAACTCAGCACAGAGTAGCAGCTCAACGAAGGTTGGATGAACTGAATTCAGTTCATTCATTCCACAAATATTTACAAATCCCATCCTCTGTGCCAGGAATGAGATTCGGGGATTCAGCAGTGAAGAAAATACGCAAAAATCTCTGCCCACTTGGAGCTGATATTGTATTGATTCCACTTGAGATGCCAGGTTCTATTGGATCCTGTTGGCCAGGTTTTAATTAGCTTCCTTTGTACTGTCTTTCAGTCTGATGCCAGCCCCTGGCTATGTAACTTGGGATTTATTTTGGGAAGCCAGTTTGTGCAAACATCTCTCCAAGCCCTGGGAAATCCTCAAAAAGTCTTTAAATCGAGGAGACCATGTTGGTAACAGACATACGAGCACAAATCTGTCCAAATGAAGTTGTCTTCTCAGAAGCAGCCCCTGCGGGAAGCCATGCTCTCAGTGAGGCTGCCAATGTTTGGACTATTTTTGGACTCTTATTTTGGAGCTGTACATGGGATTTACAGCCCATTTGTGAACAGACTCAATGGGGGGAATGTCCCTTTTCAAGGCTTCATTTGCCACTAAATAATGCCTAGCCGTGTTTCATAGATGAGACAGGGAATGAGCTCTCCAATCCAGCTTTGTGGAAGCCAGAAGGAGAAAAGGAAAAACCAGAAATGCATGCAGGTGTGTTTACTAGGCAGTGATACCATCTCTTAGCAGATGTTACCCACACAGCAACCTATATCCTGATCAGTAACCTCTCTTCCCTGGTTACAATTTATTTATCCATTCCGCACTGGTTGTCACTGATGTATTGATACGTATTGGTATTGATAGGATGTCACTGATATATGTCACTATTGCAGTTGGTGAATCCAATGTTCCTTATTCACAAACAGCACTTCCGTGAGTATTTGTGCACATGTGCCAAAGATTATTGAGGGTAAATACCCAGCAATTGAAGTTTCAGGTCATAAAGTGTGCACGTATGCAATTTGACCCGTTATTGCTAAACTGATCTGATCTCCAAATGAGATATACTCACTTACAGTCATTCTGCAGTTCGTGAGAGCATCCTTTTCTTCATGTACTCAGCAAAATTCGGCATCACATAATGGGTGGGAAATGGTATCTCATTTTAACTTGGTATCTATGTCTTATTAATGTGCTTGAGCATTTTTTCCTTTATGTGTATTGGCTGTTTGATTTTCATATTCTGTGCATCCTCTGTTTGTATCCTTTGTCCATTTTTTTCTAGTGGACTATTTGTCTTTATATTATTGATTTATAGGAGTGCTTTCTATATTCCGGATAGAAATTTTTTGTCAGTTATTTATACAAATGTCTGTTGGCATATGGAAGACTTTACTTCATTTAGTCAAATTTATCAATTTTATCCTTTATGTTTTGTGTTTTTTGTTCAGTTTTTAAAAAAACCCAACAACCTCTCTATTCCAAGATCACAAAGATATTCTCATAAATTTTCTTCTAAAAGTTCTATTATTTTGTATTTATTACTTGAAAATTTGATGTTTGTATATGGTCTAAAGTAGGGGCAAAATGCTTTTTTTTTTTCTATAAATATAGCCATTTTTCCCACAGCATTTACTGAATAAAACATTCCCCCTCACTACAACTCTTTGTTATGCCGCCACTGTTTTTCACCAAGTTTCTATGTGTGTTTAAGGGCTTTTTCTGCACTGTCTGTTCTGTTCCTTTGATTGACTTGTCTATCTCAGTATCACATTTACACTGCTTTAATTACCATAGCTTTAAAATAAATATTGTTGTATATGGAACAGCAAGCACCCCGCTTCTTCACAGGTATCTTAGCTATCTCTGGACCTTTATTTTTCCAGGAATATCTTAGGATTAATTTTGTCAAGTTCCACCAAAAAGAAACAAACAAACAAAAACCTGTATAGGGAGGGAGACAAAGAGGGAAGAGATATGGGAACATATGTATATGTATAACTGATTCACTCTGTTATAAAGCAGAAACTAACACACCATTGTAAAGCAATTATACCCCAATAAAGATGTTAAAAACAAAAAAAACCCGTATGGATTTGATTCAATTTTCTTTGCTTTAAATTGACTTTGTTTTTCAAGAAAAGATAAAATATTCCTTTAGGAAAAGGAAGTAGGAGAGACACTTTTGTGTTTTAGGATATTGGGACCAGGAATTTCCTTTGGTTCCTGTGCTACCATGAGAGACTTTCTCAGTGTCACCATCACATCCCCACCCTGGATGCCAGGCTGATGGGGTCACCCGGCATGTGGACACATCTGCAGCTTGCCGCTGGGCTCCAGCTGCAGCGGTCCTGCCTCTCCCAGGGCCCAGCCCCAAACTTGACTCTCAGTGTGACACCTCCCTGCCGAGGTCCTGAATCCCATTCAGCGTCCCCCATCCTTGCCTCAGCTCATGCCCTCGCCTGCTCGCCCTTACAGTATCACATCAATGCCCTAGTTATTCTCCCCAAAGTATCAAGCCCACCCATCCCCTCATCACACTGTTTCCAGACTGGTCTTCCAGAAAGTTGGTCATGACATCTCTCCAGAGATGCTGGATGTGACTTCTCAGAGCTGGGCTGATACAGTAGCCATTCATTCTAAGGACCATTTAAATGCACGTCTTAATGAATTACAATTCAAAAAAATAAAAATTAATATTAGCCACATTTCAAGAGCTCAGCTCCTCAGTAGCCACATATTGTTGCTATCACACCTACATTTCTACCATCACAGAAGGTTCTAGCAGGCCGGGCCACAGAGACTCCTAACATCTCTGGTTCCCCAGAGTAAGAGACAAACACTGTACATGACACCTGTTGCTCCTGCCCTCATAGCCCCCACCTGCCCGTTTCTCTCCCTGCCTGCCTGCTTGGATTACCATCTGGACATTTTCTCAGCCCTCCAAGCACCTTAGACCTTCCTGATCTGGGCTCCGGGTCAGTCTGTCCCTGTAGCTTAGAAGGCCCTTCCTCCTCCAGCTTTTCTCCCTCCTAAGTCGATTTCTCCCTTCAAGGCTCTGCTTAAACATCACTGCACCTCTAACATCTCCTCCTCCCCAGTCTTCTTCTCGCAGCTTCGACAACCCACTACCTACATCTCTATGGCACTCTGGCTCTATGTTACTAAACTAAATTCATGCAGGACAGCGATTGTCCACACAGTTCCATATACCCTCGGATCCCAACTCAGAGCCCTGCCCCTAGAAAACTGTCAGTGCATAATTATGGAGCCTAGTTAAGCACAAATGTCCCCCCACCCCGCGTGTTAATCTGCTCACTCCCAGCACCCCTCTCTGTCCTATCCCTTAGCCCCTGCCTTCCCCCAACCCCCTTTGCTACTCACTCCCTATGTTTAATTCCACTTAATTGCAAAATGGTCTGCTTGGCTCCCTGTGCCACCAAAAGTGTTTGTGTAAACAGCAGAGAGATCCTGTTCATTATAAAGACTTCCTCACATTCATTGCAGCCAGTTCCGGTCTCCTCTGATTGTAGAGGAGATAGGACCAGCCACTTGGAGACAGGAAGGAGTTTATTCAAAGGGAACACAGCAGCTCTGAAGAGAGAGAGCAAGATATACACGTGGTGCCTGGGGTACATGCTTCTGTGCCTTAGGAGAGACAGAGAGGGACAAGGAGAGATGGAGAAAGAGAGAGAAGAAGAGGAAGAGAGCAGGAAGAACAGCAGAGGCACAGAGCAAAGTCAGAATAGAGAGAGACCCAGACAGAGACTCGTAGCTGGAGGTAGACAGACAAAAGCGGTCCCAGGAGCACAGCATCAGAGACGATGAGTGGAGGGTAAAGATGACCAAGCTGTTACATGCCCCACCACCACAGCATGCTTGTTCGCAGGCAGCACAGGTCACGACAGGCATGATGAATAGAGAGCACTGACACACAGAAAGTTGGAAAATCCCTCAAGAGATCAAATAGAAACCAAACTCAACTTCAGCCACCAGAATCTTAAAGACCAGCAAGATCAACCCTGAATGCCGTTCATGTTTATCTCATCCTGCCCCTCTAACAAGACCCAGAAAGAAGTTTGCACTGTGGGCTGTGGTTCCTTTGGGGTTCCCTAGCTAGAGCTCTTAGCAAGAATCGGTGTCTCTGCTGTGAACATCACCAAACTCAGGCTCTAGTGCAACAGGCAAAGTATGACCAAAACTTTTTTGCTCTAAATTTGTGACTTCTGGAGTTTTCAGAGTTTAGAATGTGTCAGATGAAATGATGCCTGGTCACTGGAGAGGGACAGCCTTTTAATGACAGTGAGAGGCTGCTTTCAAGCCACATAAAAAATCTTGTCCTATCTCTCTCCAGATTCCTCAAAAGTCTACTCTCAAGTTCTATCAGCTTAGGCATCAATCTGGGCAACTTGCTGCCTCATTTGCTCATCTGTTCACACACATTCATCAAGTACCTCGTGTGGTTCAGCATCATGCCAGGTGCTTCAGTGGCAAATGACACAAACATTCCTTGCACCCATGGGGTTCTGTGTATAGTACGGACAAGCGGACACTAAAGAAAGAATCATATAAATACGAACTGCACAAGAAATATGGATGTGAGCAACAAATTAAAAGAGCAGGGGGTCCCAAAAGAATTGAAAGCAGAGAATTCATCTTCATAAACTAGGGCTACCGTAACAAAATACCAAAGACTGGGTGGCTTCAATAACAGAAATTTATCTCTCACAGTCCTGGAAGCTGTAATTCTGAGATAAGGATGCCAGCATGGTCAAGTTCTGGTGGGACCTCTCCTCCTGGCTTGCAGATGGTTGCATTCTCACTGTGTCCTCACATGACAGAGAGGAAGCTCTGTGCCTCTTCCTCTTATTCTAAGGGCACTAGTCTCATTATGGGAGCCCCACCCTCATGACCTCATCTAAACCTTATTACCTCCCAAAGGCCCCATCTCCTAATATCATCACATTGTGAGCACACAATCATTCAGTCCCTAACAGAATCAATAAGATGCTTATACATGAATGTTCATAGCGATACTACCTACAATAGCCAAAAGGTGGAAACTACCCAAATGCCCATCACAGAATGAATGATAAACAAATTATGGCATATACATACAATGTAATATTCCACCTTAAAAAGGAATTAAGTACTTATGTATGCTACAACCTGAATGAAATTGAAAACACCATGCTAAGTGAAAAAAATAGTGATAAAAGGTCACAAATGCTATGATCCCATTTATATAAAATACCCAGAATATGTAAATCCATAGAGACAGAACACAATAGGTGGTTGTCAAGGTCTGAGAGGAGGGGCAATGGGTAGTAACTGCTTAATGGATACAGTGTTTCCTTTTGGGGTGATGCAAATATTCTAGAACTAGATAGAGGTGTTAGTTGCACAACATTGTGAATGTACTAAATGCCACTAAATCATTCGCTTTAAAAATGGTTCATTTTATGTTATGTGATCTTTACCTTAATAGAAAAAAAAAGGTGGCCGTAAGAAATGGAATATTATGGAATGACCTAATTTAAACTGAGAGCCAAGGAAAAGCAACTCTGAGGAAGTGGCATGTGTATGAAACTTAAAGTATGAGTAGAAGTTAGTAGGGGGAGTAGTGGAGGCAGCAGGATGTGGGCGGAGTGAATAATATCTAGGAAAGCCATCGGGTGAGAAAGAGCTGATTGGCACATTTGAGAATGAGAAGGGAGCCAGGGTGGCTGGAGGACAGAGAGCAAAGGAAACTGAGGCCGGAGGTAAAATCAGACAGTCAGTGGCATATCTTTATGGGCATTTTGGTTTTGGGTTTTAGGTTTTAGCATTGATGGACATGGAAAAGAGAAGTGACATGATCTGTTATACATTTAAGATCAACCTGGCTGCTTTGAGAAGAATGGATTGGTGGTAAACAGAAATGGTATTAGGCTCTTGATTAGAATCAATCTCTCCTTCTCCCTCTCTCTCTCCTTTTCTCTTCTTTTTTTTTTTTTTCTTCCTTTTCTTGTTTCTATATATGAACTGAATCTGGGCTGACTTTAGAATTCTTACATCTTAGCTTTTTTACCATGAAAGTTCTGTAGATGTTACTCCATTTTTTCCTAACATTTCCAGTGGCAGAAAAGAAGTCTGGAGCTGACTGGATTTCCCATTCTTTCTATTTCTTATGTTCACCTCATTCTTTCTTCCTTTTTCCTTAAGATTAAAGCAAAATTATCAAGATGTAGCTAGGTATTTCACTCATGCTCACACTATGGCTTTTCCAAGGAATCTATTTTTTTGGCTCAGAAAAGTTTGTTCTATTACATCTCTGATTTCTGCTTTCTTCTTTTTCTTCTGGGATCTTTTTCAGAAACAAATTAGATCTGTTCCATCTCCACTTTTGTCTCCCACTCCTAGCCTCTTTTTACTCATCACCATCCTTGTTCTGGCTCTTTCCTCCACATTCCAGGCACTCTTAATCCATTCCTGTTCTGCATCACATATTTAACCATTGCAGTGTTGCCTCTTCTTTTTAGGATTCCTAAAACAGGTACTGAATTCTGTCCTTACATCCCTCTTTCTTAGGTAATTTAGTTTTTTTTTACACTGCCTACATTTTGCCCATCTCTGTTTTCACTTAAATCTTATTATTCCGCTTCTCATCTCTGTTTTCAGAGACCCTGATTTCTACCACAGTATTGAAAACACAAGAAGACATTCTTGATGTTGTCTTTGTTTCTTACATCCTTTGCATATTGCATGCATTTTCTCAATCTTTTGTAATCTGAAATGTTTCACAGAGCTGGTGTTGCTGCTTTAGATATTCATATTTAAGCCATGGGATGTGTAAGCAGGGCTGGTGTTTTTCCATAAACATTTTGAGTAAATTATCTTTGCTTCCCCTTCTGGTTCCCTTTGGTTGTTCTTGGCTTCACAGATCTCCAACTGGAGGGCTTCTTCAGTGTAAATTTATAACACTCTCATTGTTATTGAGCAGCCGGAGGGGAGTTGGGAGGAAGCATGAGCTGTGAGCAGTGTTCACAGGAATATTTATCTCTGCAGCAATTCTTTCCATGCCTGGTGAAGCTGTTGTTGTTCTCGGTTCTGTGTTTTGCATTCACATTTTATTTGGCACACCCTCTACTCCAGTATAAACTTTGGCGATGCCCAGGCTCCTTCCTGGTGCTACTGCTTGACATTTGGAGGAAATACCTCCATAACCCCCTGAGAGGGCTTTCTTTGATGTGGCAGCTACTTGATGTTGGGTCTTCTCAGTGCCCCTGGTTTCAGAAGCTTCTGATCTTTTTCAGTGCAGGTCACAGAGCCAAGGTACCACCAGGGGAGCTTCCCTCACCTTCAACAAATCCTACTCCTAATTAGGAAAACTTAATGTTTTCCCCCAGGCTATCCACCCAATGCTTTCCTTGATGCACGAGTCCTCACTATTGTGACCCCTTTTTTCTTCATGCGGCCACCACATTAATCCTGGATTCTCAAAGTGCTACTGTCAAAATGATGCTGATCCTTGAAGTTCAAGTTAAGCCCAAATTAGGTCATCCTCTTCCACGTGGCTTATCCATGCACCCAAGTCTTACTCCTCCAGATAAGTGCATAAGATTTTATCAGAGCCTCTGTTTGTTACTTGTGATACTGAGGCAGGACATAGATGGGCCCCAGGATGAACAGTTTCTCCCCTGTGGACAGAAACTCCATAGTAGCAGAAATTTCATAAAAGCAGGATGATGGAGGAGGCAGGGCCATGTCCAGATTAGAGATAAAAGACCACATTTTCCTCATTCTCAAAGTCAAGGAGACCTTCCCGACTACACTTTCACAGAAAGGTTCCTTGGAAGTCAAAAAAGGAGGAGGCGCCACCTCACAGTAAGTGCTGTCAACTAGGCATATGTCTCTTCACTATAATCCATCTTGACTAAGAGATGCACTCGCACACATGGGAAGACCCTGAGATATACCAAATGCGGACCCAGAACCAGGCAAAGCAAGATGATTGGTCAAAGGAAACCCAGAAGAAATGCTCCATAAAAGTGATTCAAACTGCCACAAGGGTGCGACTCTCTCTTTGAGCTTGCCCCTACATGTCTATAGGATACGTGTCTATCCACACGTATGGTACCCTTTCTCCTAGTAAACACTTTACTTGTTTCACTACTTTCCGTCTTTGTGGGAATACTTTTCTGCAAAGCTGACTGGCCAGGGCCTTGTCACTAGCCACTGGTCCCTGGTGGTCTGGTGGCTAGGATTCAGTGCTCTCACTGCCACTGCCCGACCTCAATCTATGGCCGGAAACCAAAACCCTACTTCAAGTCACTGAAGGCTGAGGCCACCCAAGATCAATATAAATGCCCTTTTCTAGGAAAGAGTTATAAGTTGAACCTTTGGTGTCTTCCTCAGTTCAATGCCTTCTGCACCATGTCTACCCAAACTTTCTCAGTCCTCCATAGTTATATTGGGTCATTCCTTAGTTTTCAGTTCTCCTCTGCCCACTCCTTCCCTTTGTTATTTCTTCAGTGGGGATTTGGCCTGAGGTGGAGTAGAGAGTTTTAAAAGAATTTAAGAAAAGATATATGTGTGTGCTCACACTGACATCTAACCCAAAAATCTGGGACTTGGACTTGCTTGATGGATCTTGCTGCAGTTGTGCTAGCATCATGTCTGTCTTAAGGTAACAGTATGTACTGGTGAGCACCTGTGCTGGGTGTATGGCCTAAGGCAATAATATTCAGTGTGTTCAGATGAACATATAACTCTCCCAATATGCGACTTTCTGAACAAACACAAAAGCTACCAAACTTAGAAAAGAAAAAATCCCACTTGGACCCATTTAGGCGATTAAATGTCTTTTTACTTTCCTTTTGCACCACAAATTTAGATAGCATATGAATCAAATATTTAAGCATTTAAAAGTAAATAGAGAAACTAACAATGGCTTTAAAAGTGTTTAAAGATGATTAAAAGACTATTAAAAGACTATTAAAATGTATGCCAAAGTAAAAACTAAAGTAACACATTACCAGAGATTCTTATGCTCTGCCTGTGTTGCTTATTTTTTGGCAGGTAACAGAGAGGCAGAGCTAAACTAATCTTCATTGTTTTTAAGGTGCAAGTGTTTCCTACGATAAACAAGCATAGATGACTTTAATAAATATAAAACAGGGAGAAAAATGAGGATGAGGGACACTGTTGTTCACCTAACAGGATAACCATACTGCTGATCACATTGAGAGCAGGCATATTTTCATCTATTTCAAGGCTAAATCTTCAACCTGATATTATCTCCCCTCCTTTCCTGTTGTGTTCCGGCAAGATGGAATAAGACATTTGGGACCCAGGGAACAGTCCGTTATGAGTATTTGGCAAATGTGACCAGGAACTTGGAGAGATGGCCAGTCTAACTTAATGACAGAGAAATAACAAATTAATGTATAAAACTGTACAAAGAATCATAGCCATTTTCACAAGAGGCAGAACTACACTAGACCCTCCTATGTATTACTTACCCTCAGAACTTGTTTCCATTTTTCTTTGGGCTCTTACCTCTTGTAAAATATTGAATATATGGGGTGTAGGTATATAGTCTAGGAAAAAGAAGTCCACTACATAATGAAGACAGTGAGAAATATCTGACGGTGCTGTTTTTTCGTGTGGTTGATAAAATATGATTTTTGTGCATACAAAAGGGTTAGGGTTAGTGGTGAAAGTCTTGCATTTTATTGTCTCTGAAGTAGGGCTGTGAAAGCAACCAAAGTGTCCATCAACAGATGAATGGATAAAGAAGATATGGTATATATATATATGAATACTATATATACATATATATAGGAATACTACTCAGCCATAAAAAAGAATGAAATTTTGCCATCTGCAACAACATGGATGGACTTGGAGGGTATTATGCTAAGTGAAATAAGTCAGACAGAGGACAAATACTGTATGATATTACTTATATGTGGAATCTAAAAAGTACAACAAACTAGTAAATATAACAAAAAAGAAGCAGATTCAGATATAGAGAACAAACTAGTGGTTACCAGTGGGCAGAGGGAAATGGGGAGGGGCATGTTGGGGTAGGGGATTAAGAGGTACAAACTATTAGGTATAAAATAAGCCACAGGGATATATTTTACGACATGGAGAATATAGCTAATATTTTATAATAACTATAAATGGAGTATAACCTTTAAAAATTGTGAATCACTACGTTGTACACCTGTGACTTACATTGTACATCAACTATACTTCAATTTTTAAAAGTGGGCTGTGAAATATTTTCTCTTGATTTTCTTAGGGTATGTCCAAGAAGCACACATGTCATAACATTCTGTCCTGATGTTCTTATTTTAATAATAAACAAAAATCCATGCCACCTTCTCCCAGACCAAATGGGCAGTTGTTAGAATGGTGGTATAATTTCTGCTGAAACATTCAAGTTCTTCATTGTTGCTTTATTTAAAACCCTCCTTCCTTTAGAAAATGTCTGCTACTATGCTGTGTGGAAAATGGTGATCATCACTTTTCCTCCTCCTTGGACTGGGCTATGGGAAGTTTGTGCTCAGAAGAAGTGGGGTCCTGTCCACCTTCCATCATGCAAACAGCCTGGGCGATGATTATTTATTTACAGCAGCTAATACAATTGGTGGTAACGACTTCATAGGCAACCTCTAAGTGCAGGCAAGATGAAAAATTTACTAAATTGGAGAATAAAAATGCATAAGAAAATGTACAGAATCAATATTTCATGGCCTTTGCTTTACCTTGCTGTTCACAAATCTCTACCAGAGTTCGCATTAATATTTAAAGCAACAGTCATGCGACAAGTTCAAACTCTGGGTTATTTCACATTAGTTTAGCTTTAGAGGAGTTTTGTTGTTGTTTGTTTCATAAAGTCATGAGGGGCTGAGGAAGGGGGACACAGGAAGTCGTTTAGCCAGGTGACTCTAACTTTGCTTTTTTTTTCAAGCCGGAAGACAAAAATGATGTCTGACATTCATAAAAAGGTTATTTTAGCCATTCTACTTCTGAACTAAGCCTTAGCAATCTTCCTGTTCAATCCTGTGCCAGATTTAAAAGATTATTTTTAAAACCTTGGAAAGCCAATTATTTTGTCAGAAATCAAACATTTATTCACTCGTTAGTATGAGCTAAGCTCTAAGTAATACACATAAAACTTAATTGTCCTAAAGCTGCTCAACATCACAAATTATTAGAGAAATGCAAATCAAAACTACAATGAGGTATCACCTCACACCAGCTAGAATGGGCATCATCAGAAAATCTACAAACAACAAATGCTGGAGAGGGTGTGGAGAAAAGGGAACCCCCTTGCAGTGTTGGTGGGAATGTAAATTGATACAGCCCCTATGGAGAACAGTATGGAGGCTCCTTAAAAAACTAAAAACAGAATTACCATATGACCCAGCAATCCCACTACTGGGCATATACCCAGAGAAAACCATAATTCAAAAGGACACATGCACCCCAATATTCCTTGCAGCACTGTTTACAATAGCCAGGTCATGGAAACACATCAACAGACGAATGGATAAGGAAGATGTGGTACATATATACAATGGAATATTACTCAGCCATAAAAAGGAATGAAATTGTGTCATTTGTAGAGACGTGAATGGACCTAGAGTCTGTCATATAGAGTGAAGTAAGTCAGAAAGAGAAAAACAAATATCATATATTAACGCATATATGTGGAATATAGAAAAATGGTACAGATGAATGGGTTTGCAAGGCAGAAACAGAGACAGAGATGTAGAGAACAAATGTATGGATACCAAGCGGGGGAAGTGGGGTGGCGGGAGGTGGTAGGATGAATTGGGAGATTGGGATTGACATATGCACACTAATATGTATAAAATAGATAACTAATAAGAACCTGCTGTATAAAAAATAAAATAAAATTCAAAATAAGAAAAAAGAAATATGAACATTTTGTGAGAAAAAAAACCAACTTGATTGTCCTGGAGAAGAACCGTAATCCCTAAATTCTCCATGTTTCCATGAATTTATGAAATGACACACAGTGAATAAACAGCTAGATTAATGGACACACAATTGATGCAGTCTGGATACTGAAGGCAGAACATCTTTTGTGTGTGGTGTAAGTTTTGAGTAAATGCAGACAGAAGGATAGCAATTAATATCTCCTTTCTCGATGCTTTACCAAATACTTAAAGGGACATTGGCATAAAGTTCATAAAATCTACAAAATGTTACATTTATATCCAATGATTTCCTCGTTTTTGTTTGCTAATTTGTTTGCTTTGTTTGGGTCAGTACACAAGGAATTTGGAACTTAGTAATAGAGCATTCATTTCACTACTTACCATTAATCTAAAGTCCCTAAACTATTTTAACTTACTACTTTGTCAAGATATGGGTTTGGATTGCACATGGATACAACTGGAATGAGAAAAAGAAACAGTCCTGTTGCTAAAGAGAGTCTTGAGGACCACCCAGAAACTGCTTCTCAGTGAAGCATTATTCTTCAGAGTGTCAAGTATGTGAGGATTTGTGAAGGTTTTGTATCCATGTCTAGAGATTATTTTACATAGGGATGCCTTGGGTCCTCTAAAGAAACCTAACTCTGACCAGTGCACAAATAAATATCACAAAGCAAGAGTACAAGATGGCCAACAGCCTTTCTGTTTGGGTCTTGAATTATTTCTAATCCCTGTGAATCAAAAAGTATTAACTCTATGGTTTCAATGTTCCCCATGTCACATGTTTATTGTCTTCTAATCTAAGCCTGAAAATGGATGTTTTAGTGAAAGTTAGAAATCTATTCAAAGATTTAGAGTGATAGCACAATAATCCCAACGTAAGTTTTTTTGCTAATCATATGCATTTCCATTTTAAGCTCAAGCCAGTGATAGGAAGAAAAGGTGAGAGGTAGGATGCTAAGACTACTACAAAAGCACCAGAAACGCCTTTTGAAGTGTTCTACCCTACATATAATAAATTCAAGTTGTGGCACAAACTCAAGTAGTTTATAGTATATGGGTGGTAGAAGGCAGGTAATTGAGGGTGTTTCAGGCTTGCTTGCCCAGCCCAGACCTCTGGATCAGAATCTACTCTTAATTTCCTTATCAACTAATTGAGGCATAAGTCACATCCATTTAAAGTGTAAAATTTAATGCATTTTGGCAGTCATCTACACACATGAAACCACCCTGACTATCCAAACCCTAAAAAATTCCGTCACCCCAAAAGATCATGCCCCTTTGCAGTCTTTCCTTCCTTCTGCTGTGGCCCCAGGTAAACATTGGTCTGATTTTTTTGTCACTATGGGTTAGTTGACATTTTACATAAACAGAATCACAGTATATGCTCCCCTTTGGGTCTGACTTTTTTCACTGGGAACAATGCTTTTGAGATTCACCATGCTGTTGACCTTATTAGTAGCTCATTGAGTACTATTCCATGATGTGTATGTACTTATTTTGTTTCTCCCTTCACCAACTGATGTCTTTAAGTTGTTTCCAGATTTTTGACTACTATGAATAAAGCCACTATGAACATTCATTATTATGTCTTTGTGATGACATTTTTTGGGGGGTAAATACCTAAGAGTGGAGTGGCCGGATCATATGCCATGTGTATATTTAACTTTTAAGCAAATACCAGTTTTCCAAAGTGGTTTTACCATTCTACGTACCTGCTAGCAGTGTATGTGAGAGGGGGTTGAACCACACCCTCAATAACACTTGGTATTCTTCACCTCATTAATTTTTGTTATTTCCAGTGCTGTGTGGTTGTACCTTTTTGGGGTCTGCATTTTCCTGCTCACTAATGATGTTGAGAGAATCTGCATTTTGACAAGATCTACCACGTGCTTTACATACACAGTAAAGTTTGAGTAGCATTGATGTGGAGAACTTGAGCAGACAGAGAAGGTTCAGCATAAGTGCTAGTAGAGGCCATGATAAGAGCCGGGAACTATGGTAAACTCAGTGATGAGTGATGACCACACATTAGTGGTGACTCCAATCCGCATGGTTGGGTACTTTCTACAGCAGCATAAGAACTGAACTGGCATGTGGTAGGCTTCTGTAATTGATCATTTATTTCTTAAACTCATATTTTTCTTCTTATTTTGGAAAACAGAGATAGTTTAAAGAGGAAGAAAACTAAAATTTTCTATAAATCTGTGATGTAGATGTAATCTTTTTATCTATAGCTTTGATACTATATTAATTTCCTATTGCTGCTATAACAAATTACCATCCACTATCTTATTATCTTACAGTTCTGGAGATCAGAAGTATGAAAATGAGCCTTATGGGGCTAAAATCAAGATGTTGGCAGGGCTGAGATCCTTCTGGAGTCTCCAGGAGAAAACCATAACTTGCCTTTTCCAGCTTTAAGAGGCTGCCCACTTTCCTTAGCTCATGGCCCCGTTCCAGCAAGAGCATCACTCTAACCTCTACTCCCTTTTCTGTCACATCTGCTTCTTTGCTTTTGACTGTCCTACCTCTTTTCTTTCATTGATAAGGACCCCTATGATTACATCAGGCTCACCCAGATAATCCAGGATAATCTCTGATCTCAAGACCCTTGACTTAATCACATCTGCAAAGTCCCTTATGTCATGTAAGGTAGCACATTTGGGGGGGCCATTATTCTGCCTACCATGCATGCATTTCTTTCCAAGCATATTTTTCTACCTAGTATAACAGTATTTAAATACATATTAAATCAGGATGATTTGAAAATCTTCTCTCCCCTTCCTTATAAGGAGAAAAGCCATTTTTATGGATAGAGAGGAAGGCTGAAGAAGCCGAGAGACGGTCAATTAATCCACAGGATAATAATACATAGCAATAATAACAGCAAGAATAATAACAGTTAACAATTATTTAGTTATTTTTTTAAATAAATTCATTTATTTATTTATGGCTGCGTTGGGTCTTCGTTGTTGCGTGCGGGCTTTCTCTAGTTGCGGCAGGCGGGGTCTACTCTTGGTTGCGGTGCGTGGGCTTCTCATTGCGGTGGCGTCTCTTGTTGTGGGGTACGGGCTCTAGGAGCATGGGCTCAGTAACTGTGGCTCGCGGGCTCTAGCACAGGCTCAGTAGTCGTGGCGCACGGGCTTAGCTGCTCCGCAGCATGTGGGATCTTCACAGACCAGGGCCCGAACCTGTGTCCCCCGCATTGGCAGGAGGATTCTTAACCGCTGTGCCACTAGGGAAGCCCCAGTTATTTAGTTCTTAAGCCAAACAAAATTCTATGTATTCATACATACTGACTAATTTAATCCTTAAAAAACTCTGCATGCTCTGGAATGTTTGTGTCCCCCCAAAATTCATATGAAGAAATCTTAATTCCCAGGATGATGGTATTAAGATGCAGGGCCTTTGAGAAGTGCTTTATCATGAGGATGGAGCCCATCATGAATGGGATTAATACTCTTTTAAAAGAGGCCACACAGAGCTCTCTAGCCCCTTCCTGCATGTGAGAATACAGCAAGAAGTTCTATAAAACAGGAAGTGGGTCCTCACCAGCACCAACTCTGCTGGTCTCTTGATCTTGAACTTCCCAGTTTCCAGAACTGTGAGAAATACATGTCTATTGTTCATAAGCCACCCAATTTATGTTATTTTTGTTATAGCATCCCAAACAGACTAAGACAAACCTTGTGAGGCTCTGTGTTAGTTATCATTCCCATTTTACAGGTTTGTAACTGAGGCACGGAGAGATTAAGAAACTCACCCAAGATTCTACAGCTAGGCAATTTCAGAGGCAGGATTCAAACCCAGGCTCTGTGGTTAAAGTGTTCATTTTTTTTAATTCACTGGGTTAGTCAAAGTTCTTCAGAGAAACAGAACCATTGGAATATATATATATGATTGATTTATCATGAGTCTTGGCTCCCAAGTTTATGGAGCCTGAGAAGTCCTATGATTTGTCTTCTGCAAGATGGTGGCCCAGAAAAACCAGGGGTGTAATTTAGTCTGAGTCCAAAGGGCTGAGGACCAGGGAAGCCAACAGTGTAAATCCCAGCCTGAGGGCTGGAGATGATATGAGATAGCTCAAGCAGGTGAACAGGAAACAAAAAAAGGACAAATTCCTCCTTTCTCTGCCTTTTTGTTCTATCTGGGCTCTTCAAGGGGTTGGATGACACCCACCCACATTGGGAAGGACCATCTGCTTTCTACTGAGAGCACAGATTCAGATGCTAATCGCATCCAGAAACACCCTCACCAGCACATCCAGAAATAATATTTAATCTGGGCACCTTTTGGCCCAGTCAAGGTGACACAAAATTAACTGTCGCAACTTGACATGGCAATAACTGGATAAAGATGAAAACAAGACAGAGGTGGAGAAGGATGGAGGAGGTTAGAGGGTAAATGATGGCGGGGGCAGAGATGTTTATATGAAATTGGACTATCTTAGAGGTAAATAGAAGAGAGGGAAGAATAGTTCAGCTAGCTACTGGAGGCACTTGGATTTGGAAGAAAGCTATTGAAAGGAGGGCTTTTAGGAATTTTTCCCGTACGATGAGCAGTGGACCTCTTTGCCTAGTATCCCAGCGAAACGATTATAGAAGTCTATACTACCTGTCAATGCATTTGGGGTTATAGCTGTAACTTTGTCTCATTTTGCCTTCTGTTTGATATTGTAGATATTTTGCTGAGGTGAGCTTCAAGGTAAAAGAAGGGAGGACTAGTTTATCTCAGGGATCAGCTCTGGTTATTGTCTCTGCTGCTTTTGATTCACTTCCTGTTTTTTTTTTTTTTTGAATGTTACAACAGGAGCATTTTCCTGTAATAAAAATATTTTTCAAAAATATGACTTGAATGGCCGCCTAACATTTGTCATCTGAATGCCTCATCACAGTTTGTGTGAGTGACAGTAATTGTGCAGGGCCGGGATGAATGGCCTCATCAAAGAGCAGGCTGTCCTTGCAAATCAGGGTGAGGCTGCTCCCCCTGTGCCCAATTCAGAGTTCTCCAGCCTTGCAGTGTATCTGGAGCAAGGTATTTTCTGAACAGGGGGTTGGGGGAGTAGTGACTGCCATGCAGCACTTACTGCTTGTTCCCTGCATTCTCTGGGGCAACAAGATGGGCTTTTTCTCTCTCAGGGTCATGATCTGAAGGTTGTACACAGTGTCCGTGTTGTCAGAAAAGGCACACATGCTCTTTGTATGGAACTTGTCCAAGCTTCAGGACAATTATATCTGAACTAACTTCCCTTGGGAAAGAAAAGGTGTCAGATGAGTAACCCCAAACCAGACATTCTCAGAAACAGAAATAAAGTAACCTGGTCACCGTCCATATTTGCATTCTCTTGCATGATTTCAATAAATTATCTTTTTCGTCGTCATGAGAAACCCGTGAGGGAGATACTATCCCTATTTTATGAATAAGGAAACTGAGACTCAGAGATTGTTGCCTAAGCTCACATGATAAGTACGTGGCAAGTTGGGCCTCAAGCTCAAATCTGTTGGATCCCAAATTCCATACTCTTGATATTGGGTCTGGTGCCACTTGCATCAGGGCCTGATCTGAAAGACATGCAGGCTTAATTTATGATGTGCCTGTGCTGCTCAGATCAGGGCTCCCCAACTCTTCCCACCATCCCCCAAAACCTCCATTTCCAGGGGGTAAATATCTGCACCCCAAAACCCCACCAAGGACCAGCATCTTCCTTGAGAGGAAGGGCAGTCTATAGACCCTACCACCTGGGCAACTACTGCTAGCCCTTCCCTGCCAGGCCTCTTCTACTTTCCCCATCTGTAAGGGGTCCAGGGTCCTGCCCAGTCTGGCTTTAAGTTTTTGTGCACCATACAAATCACAACCACACCCTCATCAGCTCACGTTTTTAATCTATTAATACACATTCTGCTTTGGTATTTAGAAATGGTTTTCAGGGTAAATAAAAAATGTTAGGCATTTTTTGTAGTTAACATTTTAATAGCGCTCACTTAATTTCAAGTAAAAATCTTTATTACTCACATGTTCTGTAGCTGTATGCATTTCAATATTTTTTAATTTTCAGAATTGACTATAAATTATGTTCTTTATGACTAGAGATGGTAGCCAATGCTCATTAAGAAGGTTGGATTGTATCTTATCTGTATCGTAAATATGACAAGAAAAAAATCCAATATCATTGCACTAGAAGTCGAGAGTGCCAAGATCTTAGGAAAAAGTGGTAATCACTTATTATAATTCATTAAGCTGGTAGGAAATATTTAGATAGTTAATTGGCATTTAACAAGATAGCTATAGTGAGTAAATGAGACATTAAGTTCTCTTCTTAAATGCCCATTAGGTTTGCTTTAGAAATTAATTGATATCTAATTCATCTGCTATCAACTATTTTACCCTTTGCCAGCTGAGAAGTTCAACATATTCATGATAAATAGAGGTAAGAGAAAGGGGAATTTAGACTTACTGAGTTCTGCATCAGCCTAATTTAAAAGACAAATGTCTTCATGGTCCCATCAAAGGGGCATCATCACTGGGTTTAGAGGGAGAAGGCTTCTGACCACATGCCCAACTGGATCTGTCCAAACCCTCAGCATCAAAGGCCCATAGAAGGACGGTGAACAAGCAACACATTGTAGGAGCCAGAAGACCCTTCAGTGAGGAGCAAGTAAGATATCTGCACGTGTTCAGACTAAACGCATCTAAATGGCATTCAGAAATTGTTGTGGATGACATGGAGTGGGCAAGTGGGTTGTTCATAAATACCTGAGGGTCAGTCCTTGGGAACATGGGGGAGAAATGTTTTCTGTTCCTCTAGACAGTAGAGCAGTGGACTAAAATTATACTTAGGGGACAGGAAGAGCTTCCCAGATTGCCCTGCAAGGAAAGATTCACTAACCCAAATGCTGGGATTGCAGCCAACAGATTATCAGCTTCTTCAATTGTCTCCTCCTTCAGGGTTTACCTCTGCTGCCGAGAGCCGCCCCCAGCAAGGGCACACTCTTCCTGGTATGGTCCCCAGCCAGAGAAGGATTACAGGAGGCATAATTTCCCCCCCACCGTGGGACAACTCTAATGGGCCACATAGGCTCCAAAGAGACCCCCAGAATTGGCCAAGGCTTTGTTGGTGCATCATGTTTCAAACCTTCCCTTTGCCCAATCCTGCTTCTGTTCCTTCCCTTCCATAGGTATTGATTCCCTGTAAATATCCCACACACCAAATGGTCTCACCGTCTGCTTTTGGAGAACCTAATTTGTAATGTATAATGAAGGATGAGGGTGCTTTTGTCCAATATAAGTGCTGTTACTGCTTTGCTCCCATATGATAGACCATTAGGTTCCCTCAAGTCCTCCCACAACTATTTCTGGGAGTCACCAAGTGGTGTTTCATGGGCATTCCCAGTGACCATGGCAGAGTTTCAGCTCTCTTTGACCTTTCCTGTTCTGTCTATTGTTGCTGCCTCTTTCTGAAGTTAAGTTGCCTCCTTATGGCCACATTTTCTCCTGTGGCAGAAATTGCCAGCTGATCACTTAATCTATGTTCTTCTTCTTTCAGGCAAAGAACTAGACTACGTACCCAGCATGCCTTGCAGTCAAGTATGGTCATGAAATTGAAGTCTAGACAATAGAGTGTGGGCAAATGTGATGTGTGTCTCTTTCCGTCTTGGCCACATCTCACACTTGATCCTCCGAGAGCTGTCCTCCTCCACTGGCTGAATGCAATGACTCCAAGACCCAAGATAGAGGAAGCCTGGGTCTTGACATTTGGTCAACATGGAAGGTCACCCTCAGGTGAGGAATATCCATTGCCTTAGTGAGAGAGGAACTTCTATTTTCTTAAATCACCGAGATTTGATGGTTTATCAGTTATAACAGCCAGATTTGGCTAAAGTAAGATAGCTCCCATCAGACTCCACTGCCTAAGGCCAGGGGTTCTGCTGAGAATTTCTGCCACCTCTGTGGACACTTGTATTTCTGGCTGATCAACACCTCTGCTACTGATGAGACACAGAAGACCTAAGGTCTCAAAATTACTCCATGTTCTCAATACACAGAATTCAAGGACAGTTTTTAAGAATTTGGTGAGAATGTTTCCCTCTGTGTCATTATGCTTTGCTGAATGAGCCTCAAAGTAATGCTAGTCATACCCTAATACCGAGTGTCTTGAACCAGTTCTTTAGAATTCAATTAAAACAAATATTCCTCTCCATGGGAGACTGACCAAAGAGGTAAATAGGATCAACAGTAAGCTCTACTCAGAATTTCCCCTTCCCTTTTGGCAACTAGACTTTGGGTTTGAATCATGCTCACTATTCCTGACTGTCTCTTCCTTCATCTTGAGTTTCCCCCATGAGGCTCCTTAGTCAGCCCTCACTGTAAGCAGACTTCTGAAGGACTAACCTCACCAAGTTAGGGCTCCATGAGGGCAGAGATCTCTTGAGCCTTTTTCACCATTGTATCCCCAGTATCTGAAACAGTTATTGGTGCACAGAAAATATGCGATGATGTTTGTCGAATGGGTAATGAATGTGTGACATTAAGTAAAGAGCACCACTTATGATCCTGAGAGACCTTTTACAGGTTCTGCATTATGATCAGTCTTGGGGAAGAAAGCGACAAGCAATAGAGTTTGTAGGATAGACAATCTTGAGAATTCAGTGTTTCTGCTGCACTCAGCCCTCTCAATCATAAATCAGTGTTGAATTTTGTTGAAAGCTCTTTCTGCATCTATTGAAATGATCATATGTTTTTGTTTTTGTTTTTGCGGTACGTGGGCCTCTCACTGTTGTGACCTCTCCCGTTGCGGAGTACAGGCTCCGGATGCGCAGGCTCAGCGGCCATGGCTCACGGGCCCAGCTGCTCCTCAGCATGTGGGATCTTCCCGGACCGGGGCACGAACCCGTGTCCCCTGCATCAGCAGGCAGACTCTCAACCACTGTGCCACCAGAGAAGCCCAGTCAACTTCTTTTTAAACAAACTTTATTTTCACTGAAACAAGAAAATAGGTATAACATCAAACCATAAATTATGAAGCATACTAGCCCAATACTGTAAAATCTGTACCACAGAGAAGTGAGAAGTTGACATCTCACATGTTTCCCCAGACCTTGAGCACAGAACATATTTTTTGTAGAAGTAATAATTAAGGTGTTAAGAGCCTAAGCCAATGGTTCTTGGATTAGTCTAGATGGTCTAGGGAGGTAGTTAGGCTTCTAGAGCAGGGAATACATCCCTCTAGAAACTTCCAGGGAGGGTCTGAAGAAAAGACAATATGGAGACACACCAATTCCATTCTCTCTTACCAGCTTCCCAGATTAAGAAGCTGCCAGGGGCGGGGGTGGGGGTGGCGTAAAGTAGACAAGAAGCAGCACAGAGTTTCTATGTCAAAGCCTTGCTACTCAAAGTGTCATCTCAGGACCCTCAGCATGTGATGGTTAATTTTATGTGTCAACTTGTCTGGCCATGGTACTCAGGTATCCAGTCAAACACTATTCTAGATGTTTTTGTGAAGGTATTTTTGAATGAGATTAACATTTACATTAGCAGACTTTGAGTAAAGCAGATTTTTCTCCATAATGTGTGTGGGCCTCATTCAATCAGTTGAAAACCTTAAGAAAAAGACTGAAAAGAAGAGGGAACTCTGACAGCAGACTGCCTTTGGGCTAGAATGGCAATCCTTCCTTGGGTCTCCAGCCCACTTGCCTACCCTACAGGTTTTGGACTTGCCAGCCCCCAAAATTATGTGAACCAGTTCCTTTAAATAAACGTCTCTCTGTTCTGTTTTTCTGGAGAATCTTAATACAACATTCAAAACAATATCTCTTAAGTCCCTGTCCCTCTGTGTCCTTCTTCCTACAACCTCTTGTCCTCTAGGAAGACAAGAATGTCACCATACTTTGAGCCCCTAAATTAATAGTCTGTTTTACTCATCTGTAATTTTTCCTTGACTAACATATAATATGTCTTATAAGTTGCAGTTTCTTTCTTCATGTGGCTGAAATGAAAGTTTCTGGGGGGTAAAAATTGCCTAATGTACATTAGAACCAGTTCACAGCTCTTAGTGAAGCACCTGGCTCACTTAAGGTGATGTGAAATTCCGGTAAGAGCTAGAATAAGTTACTCTACTCAATATAAGAGAGCTGGCCAGGAGCTCATTGTTTCTTCTTGTATCAAGTCGTGATGATCTCTTATGGAATGCACCCCGACATCTTCAGTGATGGGACATGGAAATCATGTAAAATCAATTACTCTCAACATCCTCCCAATAAAGTCTTGTCTATGTGTCAACAATCAGCTGGAGCTTCAGTCAATTCAGCCAACTGTAGTAAGACAATCAATGAATTGACAGGTTGTCCCAGTGGTCCAGCTTCTGTCTTTCCATCCTATCTTAACATGGTCTTAGACTGTAGCACTGTGCATATATTACCTTTAGATACCTCATTTGAACAACAACAAAAAGAGAGAGTGTTTTATTCATCTCTGGTTCTCAAACACTTGTGAATGGAAAGATCACCTGGACATCTTGGTTTTTTGTTATTGTCGTTTTGGTTTTGTTTGGTTTTATCTTGTTTAACCAGGAGAATTCTACGGCTTACCATCTACTCCCTCACCTCATCCCAGGATTCTGACTCACATGGTAGGGGGTGGTTCCCTGGAATCTACTTGTTCTCCTAGATTATTTCAATGTAGCTGGTCCACAGATCACACTGAAAAACACTAAAGTAGAGAATCTGGTTTTCTCAGCTAGATTCATTGACAAATTGAATGAACCTGGGTTGAAATAGTTATGAGGGTAATTCACTAACATTTCCCCTGCATTTGAAAGGTTATTTCCAATCACTTTAATCCCCTGAACTCAGGGCTAGCTAGTCATTGCTTGTTGGATCAAAGGCTTCCTGAAATATTGTAAAGTGACAAATTGTTGCTGTCTCCAAGATAAGAAATTAATCTCTGCTGGCAGTCCCAGACACAGGAAGAGACTCTCAGACCCTGTTCTATGAATCCAGCTCTTTTGGTCTTGATTATATCATTTAATACAAGCAGATACGAACAAAAATCATAAAGACCTAAGAAGGAAGATTGAGAAAGGCAGGAAACATTTAGATTTTCCGCTTGCTCCCAAGTCATAAGAGGATGCCTACTTGTACTTATTCAGTTTATTGACACTTTTGTGAATGCTAGTCAAAGTGCAGCTAGTCAATATCATGTACAAAACAAGTCAAAACTTCCCAGAACCATGGCTTAGATTGATGAAGCCCTATAACAACCTCGATCCACCTAGAACCAAGCTCAATTCTGCAGGTTACATAAAGCTCTGCTTATGCAAATTCTTCTCCTAGTATCAGACATAATGTAAGGTTCCAGAGAGTCAATGAGATTCATATCACATAGTGAAACAGAATGTACAGGAATGATTTCCATCACTGAAGTAAGCATGCCAGGTAAGTGGCAGTGACCACGAGAAGATCTCTCACATTTCTGCTGCTCTGTTCATACTCACCCAATCCTATGTCATTTCTCTCTTTAACATATCCTAATTATGGCTCAAAAGTACCTATTCAAGCAAAGGTATAAAGTCCATAGGAAGTAGCTCTAAAACAAAGCCAGTGATCAGACCCGGGGTGACTGATAAATTCGAACTTCATGCCAGCCTCTGAAATATACAATGGACATGAGGCTGCTTCTGCTTACATGGAAGGAGCATAAATGTATTCTAAAGTAGGCTCAACTTAAGCAAAATGCTAAGTGCTTGAAACTTTCCAGAGAAAAATGACAGGAGCATCTATAAGTGAGAACTATGTCCAGAACTAGGACCATGATAAGCACCCAACAAATGCACTAAGCTTCATGATTTAACAAATACTTAGAGAATGGCTGCCCAGTGAGTTGGGGCATTACAGGGAGAGACAAGAAGGAAACAATAAAGAAAAAAGAATGGGTTCCTGCCCTTGAGGGATTAGAGGATTTTGCATAAAGAACACAATGTGAACAAAGACACAACATCAGGAGACTTCTTAGTGTGTCTAAGCTTCATAAATGTTTATTACAAAATGAATGAGCAATTGTCTGAATATTTTGGGAAGGTTTATCTGCATAGAAATTATGAGGTTGGTGAAAAGAGCTCTAAAGATGAGGATGAATCTTTGGGTTGTAGGCAGC
This sequence comes from Lipotes vexillifer, assembly GCF_000442215.2. NCBI lineage: Eukaryota > Metazoa > Chordata > Mammalia > Artiodactyla > Lipotidae > Lipotes > Lipotes vexillifer. The sequence goes on along the minus strand of NW_006797200.1, from coordinate 298,195 downwards.
AAATGACACCAAAGGGCACCATCATAAGACTGGTGATATGAGTCAAACTCTGAGAGTTTCTCAGGATATCTCATGCCTTGACCCATGCCATCTGGATCCTAATGCTATCCAAGACCCAGGCCCCTGCTAGAAGGATCTCTAGCTAAGTCTCCATTCATGGCCCTGGGGCCTCCACAATTTTTTAGGACTCAGTCTCTCACCCATTTATTAACTGATCTATTTTTGTCCTCGGTATCTACTGAGCACCTTCTCTGACTCAGGCTCGATGCAGGATATAGTGATATAGAGACACTGAGCATAGCTCCTACCCTCAAGAAGCTCACAGTCTAGCAAAAGATGCTCTGTAGGAAACAGATATTACAAAAAAAAAAAAAAAAAAAAAGCAGGAAACAAACACCACCACAAACAGCAAAAACCCACGGTACCACACAAGGCATCAGAACCAATGGAGGAAGGAGAGTTTTACCTTCCCCAAGAGTGTAATCAGATGCTAACTAACAAAGAGTAACCTCAGAAACCCTCTTGGACCACTGCACAGTGAAGGGAGGGGTGGTTAACAGTGGACACCACCATTGCTTCTTAACCCCTTGGGCCTAAAACTGCCACAGTTTCGTTTTAAACAGATTCTTATAATTTATATACAGTAACATGTACAGATCTTAGGTGTTTACTTCAATGAGCTTTTTTTCAAATGAATAGAGCTGTGTAACCCAATGAAAGGATTAAGTTTTAAAGGGCAGAAGAGGATAAACGGAGGCAAGAAAGTGATCTTGTCAGGGACATAGAGAACAAACTGGCAATTGCCAACCGGGAGGAGATTAGAGGAGGGATGGAGAGGGAGGCTGGGATTAGCAGATGTAGGCTTTTATATATAGAATGGATAAACAACAGGGCCCTACTGTAGAACACAGAGAACTAGATTCAATATCTTATGATAAACCATAATAGAAAAAAATATAAAAAAGAATGTTTACATATGTATAACTGAATCACTTTGCTGTACAGCACTAATTAACAGAACATTGTAAATCAACTATACTTCCATAAAACAATTTAAAAAATTAAAAAGAAAGTGATTCTGCTTGACATAATAATGCACAGCATTGACCACACAGAATCGAAGAGTAACTTTGATATAGCAGGAGGCTGAACCCCATATGGAAGAAATTGTGGACGGATTTTTTTAAAGAACTGGTGTACCTAATTTCTCATTTTAAACCATTTCAAGGCATTTTCTCATTGGACAAGTTTTCCTTTTTGCCAAAGTTTCTGAAAAATCTACCTGTGCAGGACCTCGTTGTAGTGAGTATGGTGAATGTGTGTGTGGCTCTGTCTGTAAGTTTAGGTTATCAGGGTGTATGTAAAGAACAAAAAGGAGTGAGTCCCACGTTTAAGCCACCATCCAGGTGAGAGATTGAGGGATAATCTCCAAGTGTAGAACTAGGAACAAGAATCCAGTGAGTTTTCCTTTGGAACACTTACCACAATAATCATTTCATATTTCTTTGTATGACCCTTGCTTTGATTGCTCTCTGACCCATCGTTCAGGTTGGATTCTCTGGAAGCAGGTGCTAGGATGGAGTTTGGGGTACACGATGTTTATCAGGAAATAGGGACCAACACATATGAAAGGGAGGACAAGGAGGAAGCAGGATTGCGCAGAGAAAGAAGTCAAATCGTGATGCAGCCTCCGTAAAGCCTCAGCCAACCCTGCAGGGAGCTCCAGAACAAATAATGCCGGAGGCAGGCTGCCCCAGGAAGGGCATGATCTTGGGGAAGCAGCCCTCTGCAGAGGAGGCAGAAGCTGAGCTGGTGGTTCTCTGCTGACCACACTCCTCTCCTTCCTTGGAGGAATCTGGTTCGTGTATCTCTGCACGGTCTACCACACCGGCTAAAGAGGACAAGCCACAAGAGGACAAGAGCATGTCTGATTTTGCCCACCACTGCTAGCAGAGCATGGGACATCTAGTAGGCACTCAAAAATCTTTGTGGTTAATTAATTACTCAAAGCAAGAGCCATGAGCACATAACACCTCCATGAATTCTCATAAATGGAGACTTCCACTGGTGTTTTCTAGATGTGAAACAGCAGGGATTCCCCCTTCAGAAAAATTAATTGCATAAATTTAAGATAGAAGTATGCACATTCTAGGGAAGTGTAGTAGAGGGACACTTACACCAGAATGGAAGCTTGAGGTAGGTGTCCTGGGAAAAGCTCTTGGAGTGGATGACTTTGAGTTGAGTCTTGAAAGATAATTTGAAGTGTATTAGGTAAAAGTGGAGGTGACTGGATGTGAGTGAAGAGGTGGTGAAAGAAAAGATGAAAATAACTCTGGCTTGAGCAGGGAGGTAGATGATGGCGCCATTTACCAACAACCACAGGAAATGTGCAGGAAGGAGCGCAAGTTCAGTGTTGCTCATGTTTGGTTAGACTGGGGCATCCAGTAGCCAGAGATGTGTGTGTCTGAAGCCCAGAGTTGAGATCCAGAGCAAAATCACATAGGAAGTGATACCCTCTCCATTTCTCCAACTGAGAAAAAACAGACCAAATAGGAAAATCCAATATGCTCATGTATTTAGGGATGGGGAAGATTAATAGGGGTCTATTATTCAAGGAGTTTTCAGTTACAGGTGACTGGAGAAACCCGATTTGAACTAACACAGCAACAGCAACAAAATATTACCTCTTCATTTCCCTCATTTCTGCATATCAGCCTCTTGCCTCTTCCCCTGCACAGACAGACTCCTGAAAAATGTCAGTGAGCATCTCAGCGTTCACAAACCAGCAGTTCCATGGCTAGAGAGGAAAAGTTTTCTGTCAATTCAAGTTAGAAATGTCCAAGGAATGACTTTGATGATGAATCGCATGCTCTCTTTGAACTGACTGCTATGGCTGTGGGGATGGGGAGAGCCAGGACTAACCCAGCCTGGGCCATTTGTCCCTCTTATCAGAGTGGTGGCTTCGGTCACTGTAGCAACGGAAAGAGGGTGCTAGATGGACAAAAACTGCAGACACCACAAGGATTGAGAAAAGGCATAGCCTGAGAAAAAGGATATAAACACGGGAGAATAATGCCCAGCAGCTGAGTGAGTCTCAAAGGCTGTTAAACACGTACTCACACAAATCATCGCGCACACACACACACATACACACACACACACATGCACACACTAAAAAACAAACAAAAACATAGGGCTATGTTATGACTAGGGGGGCGTATTAGTTTCCTATGGCTACCATAGCAAATTAACACAAACCTGTTGGCTTAAACAAAAGCAGTTTATCCCCTAACAGTTCTGGTAGCCAGGAATCCAAAATCAGGTGTGGATGAGCCGTGTTCTCTCCAAAGGCTCTAGGGGAGAATCCTTTCCTGCCTCTTCTAGTTTCTGGTGACCCCAGGCCTTTCTTGGCTTGTGGCAGCATCATGCCAACCTCAGTTTTCATCTTCACTTGGTCTTCTCCATGAGTCTCTGTGTCTCAAATCTCCCTCGACCTTTCTCCTAGAAGGAAAGACACCTGCCATTGGATTTGGGGTGTACCCTAAATCCAGGATGAGCTCATCTTGAGATCCTTAACTTAATTGTATCTGCAAAGACCCATTTTCCAAATAAGGTGACATACACAGGTTCCAGGGGTTAGGACTTGGACATATCTTTTGGGGACCCACTATTCAACCCACTACACATGACAAATCTATGAAGCATACTGGACACAAGGCAATATGGAGAGGTGGGGACTGTGGCGTATTGGAGAGTATGTGTCCCATCCAAAGCCAGTCATGTTAACTCTGTGTGGCCAAATAAAATGCATCCAGCATCTAGATATGGTCCATGGGTGGCCAGTTTTGAACCCAGGGCTATCCTGGATGCTTCTTTTCGTGGGTGATACCTTAACAGTTATGTCACAGTAAATCCCTGAATTGCCAGTCACAATTGCAATGGCAGCTAAGGATGCCAGATTTTTCTTAAAGTCTGATGTTCAGCTCAAAACTGACTTCGCCATCCATTTCTTGCTTGGCAGAAACTGGAGGAAGGATTGTATCCCTTATGTAAAGTGAAAAATGAGTAAGTGACTAGGGGCCACTCCAGTTCTGCACAAACCATAAACAAACAAAGCTCAGTGGAGTGGCCTCAGTCAGGACTGCATTTGTCACTACACCATCAGAACTGAGTCTTAGAGCTGCTTTCCCTGGCTGAGTTCTGGGGGCCACATCCTGGACCTTTCATACCTGCCTCAATGTAAAAAGAAGTGATGTGAGACCTTGTGTTTGACAGTCAAAAATTAGTGAGTTCCTAGACCCTGGACCATCTTCTCTGTGTGTCTCTCTGTCTCAAATCTTCCTAAGCCTCTCTTTAATAGCAAGCAGTTGGTATCATTCATTTTGCTTGTAGAGAAACCCTAAAAAGATAAGCACAATCCATGCACTGTGGAGAAGAGGGAATTGGTTAACAATTCAGAATCAGAGGAAGCTCTTTGTAAAAAAAATTTACTGGAGTGTAGCTGATTTACAACGTTGTGTTAGTTTCGGGTGTACAGCAAAGTGAATTGGTTATACATGTACATATGTCCACTCTTTTAAAGATTCTTTTCCCATATCAGCCATTACAGAATATAGAGTAGAGTTCCCTGTGCTATAACAGTAGGTCCTTATTAGTTATCTTCTATATATAGTAGTGTGTATAGAGGAAGCTTTGAGAGGTTCTGCAAGAACTAGGAGAGGTCACCCACTAGAGTGAAAACGCTCCCAGGGGCATGAATCAAGATTCAGAAGTCCAGGAGGGAAAGAGGTTCATTAGCAT
>NW_006797200.1:276228-293354 GCF_000442215.2 Lipotes vexillifer | reverse complement strand
AGGGAAAGAGGTTCATTAGCATTCAATAAAAGTCTTGTCATGGACCAGAGGATACGGAACACTAGATTCCTCATCTGGTGGCAGGTGGGTGTCGGAGCTGGCTGTGGACCGCACCGTCTGTAGCCAGTTGGCGACAGCTTTCCTCTGTGGCAAATGCACAGCAAGCATGCAGTGTGATAAAATGTCAGTGACAAATCCAGTGCAATCAGGTGGGAAATCCCCCCTGAGTAATAACACATCCTCATCACTCATCCCGACCTCCTCCCTTCCCACACGTCTGACGCAGAGAACTCAGCACTATTTTACCTTCAGCTCTGAGCTCTACACAGGTAAGCCATTGAAAGTCTTTTCTCCCAGAGCCCTGGGGCACTGAGAGGGTTAATCTTGTCATGTCAAGATTCTCCTCAGATGCCAGCCCAACTCAGCATCAATTTGACACAGATTTCTTTGGGGGAATCTGGGTTAATCTTTCTGGGCGGGCTGTCCATTTGACAGACGGAAAACAGTTCTGGAATCAGCCTGTACACCTCCTGCGTGTCTCCCCCACTAGCCCTGTCTCCGGATGAAAAATTTAAAAGGGCAATTAAATTTAAAAAAAGCAATCTGATGTTTACAGGCCCTCATAGGTAATTTATAAATGCTGCATTCCAAGGGCCAGTTTTGCTTAAAGAATTTAATTTGGAGAGAGGCTTCTGTGGGAAAGCAGGATCTGTCTCCCATGCCCACGGGAGATGAATTGAAAAATACAAAAGGCTTGGCTGACATTGGTGGCTGCGCAGTAATGGCTGTCCAGTTTCCTAAGGATTTCTGTGGGCATGTGTGTACGCAGACTATCTATGCAAGCGATGCTTTACTCTCCGTGTCTGCTTTTATATCTGTGTGCTAAATAAATTCATGGAGGCATAAATACTTAGGGATCCCAAAGATGCTAGACTAAATGCAATGTGGTTTCCCTAATTGGATCTTGGAACAGAAAGATGGACAATAGTGAAAAAGCTGGCAAAATACAAGTAAAGTGGGGAGTTGTTATTAGTAATGTACCAATGTTAACTTCGTAGTTTGGACAGAAGTATCCTGGCTATATAAGATGTAACATTAGGGAAGACCATGCTAGAACTCTCTGTCCTTTGTCTTTGCTACTTTGCTGTAAATCTAAAATTATTCCAAAGTGAAAGTTTCATTTAAAAAGAAATGCTAGAGGTCATAAATCTAATATTTCTCAACTATTCTCTTGTCTGAAGATCTGAAAAGTAACTATTTGCATTTGGCCAAGCTCATACAACCACCACCCAGGGTAAGGAGAGCAGATTGCAGTCCTGATCCCTTTTATTCTCTCTCTTAACCTTTTATGTGCTTCACAATTTGCAGTTACTTTATTAATCTATTCACCAATTTTGCATCTATTTCTCCCAGTAGAATGTAAGTGTCCCGAGAGGAGGACACGTGATTACTTCATCTCATCTCAGTATCTCTGCTTCCTAGCCAGGCACCTGTTATACAGTATGCAGTAATAAAAGCTTAATAAGTCTAAAAATAGAAGTTTTTGCATTTCCTTTCCCTTTCCTCCTCCTAAGATCACCCACTTCTGGAATCAGCTGTTTAAACAGCTACCAAGCAACATTGCATCTAGGGAGGAGACTGTGATGTCTCCTTTCATAGAAAGGATGAGCTCCATGGGGGTAGGAGCATTTGTGCCTTCTTCCTGTCTGGAACGTTGTTGATGCTTATTAAACATTTTGAGGTTGAATGTCAGAGAAGTGTTGGACATAGAAAATAGGTGGAAGGGGCTGTGCGATGCCATGGGAACTGAAGGACGAATCTAGATGGGGGGGGCAGAGAAAAACAGCCTTGGGGTGCAGAAGGAGAAACGTTCTGAAACCTTGAGCATCAGTTTCCCAAAGGGAAAAAGAAGGAAAGCAAGATGCAGGGGTCTGGAGGATCCCAACCAGCGGTCAGGAAGGAGTACCTAGAATACATACTATTTGCCTCAGTTGACGGAACATGCAATGCATGTCTGCACCCTCTCTGCATCTCCCATCATTCTTGCCTCAGAGAAGAAAACATCAGGCATTCTCTCAAGTTCCTTCCCTGTGGCTCTCATCAACTTAACTCCTCTTGTTTTCCACTGCTACTAATAAAGTCATTAACAACAGAAAAAATGTACTAAGGATTTGTTATGTAAAAATTTTACATCTATTGTCTCACTTAATCTTCATAAGATTAATATGAAGCAAAAATTATTATTCCTCTGATTTTTACAGATGAGGAAACCGAGAATAGGGAAATTTAGTAACTTGCCTAAAGTCACACAGCAAGGAAGTTGCAGAGGGCAGGGTTTGTGCCCAGGTTTCTGTGATTCCAAGGTCAGCACTATTATAATGCTGTTGACCAAGACCAAAGAATCAACTACCTATTCCAAGAAGGTGGTGCCTGGATCTTCGTCCTCCTCCTCATGTATCTCTTATCTGTGGTTCTACTGCACCTATCTTAATTCAGTTGGTCGTGATCTCTCACCTGAACCATGACATTTGCTTCCATCAGTCTGTCCTCTAATTCTACAGAATCATCTTTCTAAACAGAAGTTCCAGTCCTTGTATCCCTTATCCAGATATTTTCATGAATCTCAAGTATCAATGAAATGAGAAAAATGTCCATCCACCTTAGCATTCCAGTTCAGCTCCTACCCAAACAATCTCTGGCATATTATTTAAGCAACATGAAACAGTTTTCTCACATCTAAAATGGAAATTATGATTCCTATTTAACTGCAAGGAGTAAATAAAATAACACATGATAACTGCCTAATAAAGTGACGGTCCCACAGAAATGCCTTAATGAATTTATTGTATTTCTTCTAGAAGGCCAGTTACCTAATAGATCTTTGGGACTGAGGAGACAAAGGGCATAAGAGAAGAATCAGAGAGGTTGGGACTTGGAGTTTTGCTTCAGATGCCAGGAACTCACTTCCTAGAATTTTGCAGCATCTTCCAGAGTCTAAACCTGTGTTTTGACTTGTCCTTTCTAAAACAATGGGATGCATGCAGCTCGGTGAATTGGGAGCTTTGAAGCAGGAGAAAGAAAAGGAGATCTTCTACTTAGCAAAGGATCCAGGCTACATCCTTTGGCTAGAAGGTCTCTCTTGGAGTGTAGAGACAGACTGAAAGCACATCTCAGCATCTAAGCATTTGCAGCCAGGCCATAGACTCAGGCTTGATGCCCTAAGAGATCTTCATCACCATGCCTTGGAAGTCCCACACAATTTGTTCTTCTGGCTAGACTCCTCCAGGTAACATCCCTGCCTGGAAGGTAAGTAATCTACTGATAGTTAAACTACTAATAAGTAGGGGATCATGGATCAATCAGAAATTTCAAATATTAGGGTCAGCATTTCAAAAAATACTGTAAAATGTGTACATTCACCTGCTACAAGTTTGCATGGGCAGGAGCCATATCAAGTCCATTGGAATTCCTGATTCCCTTATGTCGATCAAAAATTTTGATCCCTTGTTATGTATATTTCAGTTAATAAAAATGAAGAGCATGCTGACTATTCTGTAATAAATGCAGCTTGTTTGGGTATGCAGAATTTTTCAAAACATAGTAGAATGGGTGTGGTTACCATAGCACACGGGCTCATCAGTTTAGTGGAATTCAACACTTTTGAGTCCTTCCAAATTTCATCTTTGATGCTGGGAATTTGAAGATTGATATGACACAGTCCTCCAGAAATATCTCATCTTGTTGGGGAAACAGGTAGATGCAGAAATAGTATCTGTGTGATACAGCAAATACAAAGGTAGTTACATGTGTGAGATGCTACAAGAATGTAGAAAGAGAACACCTGGCCAGGCTGGTTTGGAAGAGGTGTGGGAAAGGGGTCTTTCTGAAGGAAGTGATGCCTAAACTCGGTCATGAAGGAAAAGTAGAACTTACCCTGCCAAAGGGAGTTTGTACAGGCAGAAGGAATAGCGTGAGCAAAGAAGGAAGATATAAGAAAGTACAATACCATTGGTGCAAAGATTGGCCACAGCTGTCCCACAACCTATTTGAATTAATATTTATCATGGTAGGTCTCCATGGATTGATTCATTCATTCAACAAGCATTTACTGAGTGAAAGGCTATTCTATGCCAAGCCTAGCATCAGGCACACAGGATGAACAGCTCAAGTGTCATATCTCAAAAAATTAACATTTTGGGAGAGAGAACGATTGCAATACTGTGCAATAAGCTTGATAGACCTCACCCATAATGCATTCTGGATCAGGAGCCTTATTTGATAGAAATACTTTGAAAATGTTTTTTTATCTTGACACTGGATATGTGTCCATTCTGTTTAATTATTCCTCAGTCAATAATAAACACTCATATCACCTACCCTAACTGTCATTTTAAGTAAGATTTTTAAATACATCCAGAAAAAAAGTTTGTACATAGCGCTCTCTTTTTTAAAAATCTATGTGGAGCTAAGTTATTATATAAATCCCAATCATGATTTTATATTTTTGTTTGACTCATCTTTGTTTTTTCTTTTTTTTTTTTTTTTTTTTTTTTTTTTTTTTTTTTTGCCACACAGCACAGCATGTGGGATCTTTGTTCCCCAGCCAGGAATGGAACCCATGCCCCCTGCAGTGGAAGCCCAGAGCCCTAAACACTGGACCTCCAGGGAATTCCCTGTTTGACTCCTTGATTAAGCCTGCACACAATCTAAACATTTTATTATTTCTTGGATTTGTTTTTTCAGAACTCTTTTTTAAAATTTCTTTTCTTGAGCTAGTTTTATGCTGATTTTGCTAACCATTAAATAATTTCTCAAGTTGAACATTTTCCTTTAATTCTTGATTTTTGAATACTAATGCTATGGTTTTATGTCTAGTGTAGTTTTGACCATATCCCATGAGATTTGATATGCACTAAGTCCATTATTTTCTAAAGAGTTAATGTTAGTTTTTAAATCATTTGATTAATTGAGGAAGGGTTTTTCTTCTCCCACACTTTCCAAGTGGTTTTTATTTAAGCCTATTCTTGCAATTTCTAGAATCTATTGTACTCTGGTTAGAGAATATGAGCTGTTTAACTTCTACTCATTAGAATTTATTGAGGATTTCATTACGGTTAAGAATATGTTAAATTTTAGTAAATTTCTATGGATATTGGAAAAAATGTTTCTCCTTTTTATGGAAACTAATGTTAAATATTCATATATTCAGCCTAATAATTTTTTTAATACATTTTTATTGGAGTATAATTGCTTCACAATGCTATGTTAGTTTCTGCTGTACAGCAAAGTGAATCAGCCATATGTATACATATATCCCCATATCACCTCCCTCTTGAGCCTCCCTCCCACCCTCCCTATCCCACCTCTCTAGGTCATTGCAAAGCACCTAGCTAATCTCCCTGTACTATGCTGCTGCTTCCTACTAGCTATTTTACATTTGGTAGTGTATATATGTCCATGCCACTCTCACTTCACCCCAGCTTCCCCCTCCCCCTGCCTGTGTCCTCAAGTCCATTCTCTATGTTTACATCTTTATTCCTGCCCTGCCACTAGGTTCATCAGTACCATTTTTTTTTTTTTTTTTTTTAGATTCCATATGTAAGCATTAGCATACAGTATTTGTTTTTTTCTTTCTGACTTACTTCAGTCTGTATGACAGACTCTATGTCCATCCACCTCACTACAAATAACTCAATTTTGTTTCCTTTTATGGCTGAATAATATTCCATTGTACATCTGTGTCTCTCTTTCTCCCTTGTAAACCTGTTCATCTGTACCATTGTTCTAGATTCCACATATATGCATTAATATACGATATTTGTTTCTCTCTTTCTGACTTACTTCACTTTGTATGACATTCTCTAGGTCCATCCACGTCTCTACAAATGACCCAGTTTCGTTCCTTTTTATGGCTGAGTAATATTCAATTGTATATATGTACCACATCTTGTTTATCCATTCATCTGTTGATGGACATTTAGATTGCTTCCAAGACCTGGCTATTGTAAATAGTGCTGCAATGAACATTGGGGTGCATGTGTCTTTTTGAATTATGGTTTTCTCTGGGTATATGCCCAGTAGTGGGATTGCTGGGTCATATGGTAATTCTATTTTTAGTTTTTTAAGGAACCTCCATATTGTTCTCCATAGTGGTTGTATCAATTTACATTCCCACCAACAGTGCAGGAGGGTTCCCTTTTCACCACACCCTTTCCATCATTTATTGTTTCTAGATTTTTTGATAATGGCCATTCTGACCAGTGTGCAGTGATACCTCATTGTAGGTTTGATTTGCATTTCTCTAATAATTAGTGATGTTGAACAGCTTTTCATGTGCCTCTGGGCCATCTGTATGTCTTCTTTGGTGAAATGTCTATTTAGGTCTTCTACCCATTTTTTAACTGAGTTGTTTGTTTTTTGATATTGACCTCCATGAGCTGTTTGTGTATTTTGGAGATTAATCCTTTGTCCATTGTTTCATTGGCAAATATTTTCTCCCATTCCGAGGGTTGTCTTTTTGTCTTGTTTATGGTTTCCTTTGCTGTGCAAAAGCTTTTAAGTTTCATTAGGTCCCATGTCTTTAATTTTGTTTTTATTCTCATTACTCTAGGAGGTGGGTCTAAAAAGATCTTGCAGTGGTTTATGTCAAAGAGTGGTTTTCCTCTAAGAGTTTTATAGTGTCTGGTCTCCTATTTCGGTCTTTAATCCATTTGGAGTTTATTTTTATGTACGGTCTTAGGTAGTGTTCTAGTTTCATTCTTTTACATGTAGGTGTCCAGTTTTCCCAGCACCACTTATTGAAGAGGTTGTCTTTTCTCCATTGTATGTTCTTGCCTCCTTTGTTGTAAATTAGGTAACTATATGTGTGTGGGTTTATCTCTGGGCTTTCTATCCTGTACCATTGATCTATATTTCTGTTTTTGTGCCAGTACTATACTGTCTTGATTACTGTAGCTTTGTAGTACAATTTGAAGTCAGGGAGCCTGATTCCTCCAGCTCCATTTTTCTTTCTTCAGATTGCTTTGGCTATTCGGAATCTTTTGTGTTTCCATATGAATTGTAAAATTTTTTGTTCTAAATCTGTGAAGAATGCCATTGGTAGTTTGATAGGGATTGCATTGAATCTGTAGATTGCTTTGGGTAGTAGATTCATTTTCACAATGTTGATTCTTCCAATCCAAGAACATGGTATATTTCTCCATCTTGTTTATGTCATCATTGATTTCTTCCATCAGTGTTTTATAGTTTTCTAAGTAAAAGTCTTTCGCCTCCTTAGGTAAGTTTATTCCTAGGTATTTTATTGTTTTTGTTGCAATTGTAAATGGGATGGTTTCCTTAATTTCTCTTTCTGACTTTTCATTGTTAGTGTGTAGGAATGCCAGAGATTTCTGTGCATTAATTTTGTATCCTGCAACCTTACCAAATTCATTGATTAGTTCTAGTAGTTTTCTGGTGGCATCTTTAGAATTTTCTATGTGTAGTATCATGTCATCTGCAAACAGTGACAGTTTTACTTCTTCTTTTCCAATTTATACTCCTTTAATTTCTTTTTCTTCTCTGATTACCGTGGCTAGGACTTCCAAAACTATGTTGAATAAGAGTGGTGAGAGTGGACATCCTTGTCTTGCTCCTGATTTTAGTGGAAATGCTTTCAGTTTTTCACCATTGAGAATGATGTTTGCTGTGGGTTTGCCATATATGACCTTTATTATGTTGAGGTAAGTTACCTCTATGCCCATTTTCTGGAGAGTTTTTATCATAAATGGGGACTGAATTGTGTCAAAAGCTTTTTCTGCATCTATTGAAATGATCATATGGTTTTTGTTCCTTAATTTGTTAATATGGGGTATCACATTGATTAATTTGCATATATTGAAGAAATCTTGCATCTCTGGGATAAATCCCATTTGATCATGGTGTAAGATCCTTTTAATATGTTGTTGGATTCTGTTTGCTAATATTTTGTTCAGGTTTTTTCCATCTATGTTCATCAGTGGTATTGGTCTTTAATTTTCTTTTTTTGTGATATCTTTTTCTAGTTTTGGTATCAGGGGTGATGATGGCTTCATAGAATGAATTTGGGAATGTTCCTCCCTCTGCAGATTTTTGGAAGAGTTTGAGAAATATCAGTGTTAGCTCATCTCTAAATGTTTGATAGAATTCACCTGTGAAGCCATCTCATCCTGGACTTTTGTCTGTTGGAAGATTTTAAATTACAGTTTGAATTTTATTACTTGTGATAGATCTGTTTATATTTTCTAATTCTTCCTTGTTCAGTCTTGGAAAATTGTACCTTTATAAGAATTTGTCCATTTCTTCGTGGTTGTCCACGAAGAAATTTTACTGGCATAGAGTTGTTTGTAGCAGTCTCTTATACTCCTTTATATTTCTGCAGTGTCAGTTGTGATTTCTCCTTTTCCTTTCTAATTTTATTGATTTGCATCCTTTCCCTTTTTTTCTTGATGAGTGTGGCTAAGAGTTTATCAATTTTTTTTATCTTCTCAAAGAACCAGCTTTTAGTTTTATTGATCTTTGCTATTGTTTTCTTCATTTCTATTTCATTTATTTCTTCTCTGATCTTTATGATTTCTCTCCTTCTACTGACTTTGGGTTTTCTTTGTTCTTCTTTCTCTAGTTGCTTTAGGTGTAGGGTTAGATTGTTTATTTGAGAGTTTTCTTGTTTCTTGAGGTGAGAGTGAATTGCTGTAATCTTCCCTCTTAGAACTGCTTTTGCTGTGTCCCATAGGTTTTGGGTCATTGTGTTTTCATTGTCATTTGTTTCTATGTATTTTTTAATTTCTTCTTTGATTTCTTCAGTGATCTCTTAGTTATTTAGTAGTGCACTGTTTAGCCTCCGTGTATTTGTATTTTTTACAGTGTTTTTCTTGTAATTGATTTCCAGTCTCATAGCATTGTGGTCAGAAAACATGCTTGATACGATTTCAATTTTCTTAAATTTACCAAGGTCTGACCCAAGATGTGAGCTATCCTGGAGAGTGTTCTATGTGCACTTGAGAAGAAAGTGTATTCCGCCACTTTCAGATGGAATGCTCTATAAATATCAATTGTCTGTCTGGTCTGTTGTGTCATTTAAAGCTTATGTTTCCTTATTTATTTTCTGTTTGGTTGACCCGTCCATTGGTGTAAGTGGGGTGTTAAAGTCCCCTACTATTATTGTGTCACTGTTGTTTTCCTTTCATGGTTGTTAGCATTTGCCTTATGTATTGAGGTCCTCCTATGTTGGGTGCATAAACATTTATAATTGTTATATCTTCTTGGATTGATCCATTAATCACTATATACGGTTCTTCCTTATCTCTTGTAATAGTCTTTATTTTAAAGTCTATTTTATCTGATACAAGTATTGCTACTCCACCTTTCTTTTGATTCCCATTTGCATGAAATATCTTTTTCCATAACTTCACTTTCAGTCTGTATGTGTCCCTAGGTCTGAAGTGGGTCTCTTATAGACAGCATATATATGGGTCTTGTTTCTGTATCCATTCAGCCAGTCTGTGCCTTTTGGTTGGGGCATTTAATCCATTTACATTCAAGGTTATTATCAATATGTATGTTCCTATTACTATTTTCTTAATTGTTTCGGGTTTGTTTTTATGGGTCTTTTTCTTCTCTTGTGTTTCCCGCCTAGAGAAGTTTCTTTAGCATTTGTTGTAAAGCTGGTTTGATGGTGCTGAATCCTCTTCACTTTTGCTTGTCTGAAAAGCTTTTGATTTCTCCATCGAGTCTGAATGAGATCCTTGCTGGGCAGAGTAATCTTTGTTGTAGGTTTTTCTCTTTCCTCACTTCAAATATATCCTGCCACTCCCTTCTGGCCTGCAGAGTTTCTGCTGAAAAATAAGCTGATAACCTTATGGGGATTCCTTTGTATGTTATTTTCTGTTTTCCCTTGTTGCTTTTAATAGTTTTTCTTCAAATTTAATTTTTTTTAGCTTGATTATATGTGTCTTGGTGTATGTTTCCTAGGGTTTATCCTGTATGGGACTCTCTGCACTTCCTGGACTTGGGTGACTATTTCCTTTCCCATGTTAGGAAAATTTTCCACTATAAACTCTTGAAATACTTTCTCAGACCCTTTCTTTTTCTCTTCTTCTTCTGGGACCCCTATAATTCGAATGTTGGTGCATTTAATGTTGTCCCAGAGGTCTCTGAGATTGTCCTTGATTCTTTTCATTCTTTTTTCTTCATTCTGCTTTTCAGTAGTTATTTCCACTATTTTATCTTCCAGGTCACTTATCCATTCTTCTGCCTCAGTTATCCTGTTATTGATTCCTTCCAGAGTATTTTTAATTTCAGTAATTGTGTTGTTCATCACTGTTTGCTCTTTAGTTCTTCTAGATCCTTGTTAAATGTTTCTTGTATTTTCTCCATTCTGTTTCTGAGATTTTGGATCATCTTTACTATCATTACTCTGAATTCTTTTTCAGGTAGATTGCCTATTTCCTCTTCATTTATTTGGTCTTATCGGTTTTTACCTAGCTCCTTCATCTGTGACATTTTCTTTGCTCTCTCATTTTTTTTTTTTTTTTGGATGGGTGGGATTGTGTTCCTGTCTTACTGGTTGTTTGGCCTGAGGATTCCAAAACTGGAGTTTGTAGGCTGTTGGGTAGAGCTGTGTCTTGGTGCTGAGATGAGGAAATCTGGGAGAACTCACTCCAAAGAATATTCCCTGGGGGTTGTTGAATTTTACTAAATTTCTATGGATATTGGGGAAAAAATTTCCTTGTTATGGAAACTAATGTTTCCAAATATTCATGTATTCATCCTAATAAATTTTAATACAAAATCCCATATATAGATTTTTGTCTTCATGTTGTATGAAAGAATGAAAGTGTTTTGTTTTATCTCCCATATAGTTGTATTTTAAATTTCTTGGTTTAGTTTTTAACAGTTTTCTTTATGTCATTTGATAATAATATATATGAAATATAATGAATCAAACTATTATAGCATAATTTGCAATAATACATTTTTATCAACATAAACTACCCATTATCCTCAACATAAACTACCCACAATCCTCACTGTATTGTGCTTTAAATTATACTTTGGGTGATATTAATTCTTTACCTCTGCTTTCTGTTTGTTTGCATATGCCTGAAATATCTTTTCTAATACTTTGAGTTTTAACATTTGTCAGTGAACTTTTAGATATAATTTTTGTAAGCTGCACAAAGTTGGATTATTCTTTAATTCAATTTATCTTTTAATAAAAGGATTTAAACTACTGGTACTTACTGTAGTAACTGATACATTTACTCTCATATTCATTGAGTGCTTTATTTCTGTTTCTTTTGGGGAAGCTAGAGAATGAGATAATGCCTGAAATTTCAGAGCTGTACCAGATGTTTAGCTTATAAAATGACAAATCTGCTATAGTAAAAATTTCCCTTCCTTCAGTCTTTGGATTAGACAAATTTTTGGTCTCCTCTATATTTACATGACCCTTGAGCTTACTTTATCAGTTAAATGAGACCAGCCATTAATAAATGAAGCTCACTTAATCTTATGGTGATTTTAACTTTCTCATGAAGATATATGAAAAGATAAATAATTTTAAAATTAAACTGATCTATTAGTGTTGGGAAAGAGAAATGATTGAAACCATATAATTGCTACTGAAGTATCTCATAAAGTCAGAATGCTTCAGTTTATAAGGGTATAGCAACTCTCACTAGAAGCCAGAAACTCATGAGGAAAAGATAAAGACCTTCTAGAATAAACGTCCCCAAATTCAGGAAGAAAGCTGCCACCTCTGATGATATTTCCTAATAAGGTTATCTCAAACACTGTCACATGATGGTTGTGAAAGGCCGCTGTGTAGAGGAAGCCCATATCAGGAGCATGTCATAAAATGATGCACTGGATAAATGTGACCTAAATAAGTCCACATACAAACATGCACACATTTGAGACAATCTAGACAAGTTTACTTTCTCTTCTCATTCATGTCCGAGTTTGACTGATGTAATCAATCAGTAATTGCTATTGACATAAAATAAATTTTACATTATTTACTTCTTGATTTTTTCATGTACATTATACTATAAGCATAGTAAGAAAAATTATTTATACTTAACCCTATATTTTGCAGTTTTAATTGTTTTTTTCCAATTCTTTAATACCATGATATCCTTTTCATGAGTTTTGGAGTTTCTTTCTATGTGGAATCTTCTCTGCAAGGTTATTTATATGAGAATTTTTTCTTTTAAGTGAGTGTTGCCTTTCTGGTCATCTGTCTTTCTGAAAATGGATTTCTTTTGCTCTTAACCAGGCACTCTCATTTTATCTAAGTGAAAAATTGTTAAATCTCTGTGTTTTTTCTCCCTCAGAACTCTGTAACCATTGTCTAAAGCATTTAGAGTTCCCCAGAAGATCTGAGACCATTCTGGTGTTTGTTCCTTTCTAAATAATCTGTTTATTTTCATGCAAGAATGCTTGTAGCAAAATTTATTTTAACTTCCAAATTCAAAATAATTTCATTGGGCTATGTCTCAGCATTGTTGTCTTTTCATTATTATTATTATTATTTTTTGATAATACTAGCATGGGGAGTCAGTCCAACTAACAAAGCCACTTTTCTAGACTTAAAAAGGTTTTTTTTTTCTCCTTTATTTTGTCTCTCCTCTGTCTTTCCTTTCCAGACTCCTAGAATTCCCCTTGGATCTGTCCTCTTTTATCTCATCACTATTCTTTTTTTTTTTTTCAAGATATTTGCTTTATTCACTTTCCCCTGCTTTGCCTAATGGAGATTAACTGCCTGATGGATAGAAACATTGAAACAATGCAGCTGTCGCAGTGGTCAAAATTACATTTTTGTTAATAAAAAATTTATTCTTTTCTTTCAACATATTTTCATGTCAGTATAATGCAATTCTTCTGAATGGAATTATTTATTTCATATTAAACCCATAGTGTATACAGTAATGCTTTATATCATAATTATAAATGAGCAAGCTTTTTGTAGTGGAAAAGCTTATTTTTAAAAACTTCTTAAAATTCTAAGAGAATTTTTTGAGCTTTTCTTCCCTTTCGGTATTCGGCTTTCTAGAGTCATGTTATCCAATACAGTAGTCACCAGCCACATGTGGCTATTTAAATTTAATCTTAACATTTAAATAAAATTCAATTAAAAGATGAGTTGCTCTGTCACACTTTTCAAGGGCATTGAGCCCCTGAAGCTACTGATGTTACATGGGGCCAGTAGCTACCAATGGATAGTACAGATAGAGAATAGCATTGGCAAACTACAGTCCATGTGTCACATCCAGCCCATAGCTTGTTTTTTGTTAATTAGGTTTTCCCTTTATTGATTTATTTTAATTGTGGCAAGATACATATAACATAAAATTTGCCATTTAATCATTTTAAAGTGTACAATTCAGTAGCATTTAGTACATTTGCAATGCTGTACAACCATCACCACTATCTAGTTCCAGAACTAAAGAACCTATGTTTATTAAGCAGTCACTTTCTACCAGCTACTTCCTCCTACCCCTGGAAACCACTAACCTGCTTTCTGTCTCTATGATTTAGTTATTCACATAAATGGAAACCAGAATTTTTTGTCTGGCTTTCTTCACTTAGCATAAAGGTTTCACAGTTCATCCACGTTGTTGCACGGATCAGTACTTCATTCCTTTTCATGGCTGCATAATATGTCATTATATGGATATATCACTTTTTATTTATCCATTAATTTGTTGATGGACACTTGGGTTGTTTCTGCTTTTTGCTTATTGTGAATAGTGTTGCTTTGAACATTCATGTACAAGTTTTTGAACTCCTGTTTTCAATTTTGGAGATATATAATTGGGAGTGAAATTACCAGTTTATATGATAATTCTATGTTTGAATTCTTGAGGAAGAGCCAAACTCTTTTCCACAGAGGTCACATCATTTTACATTCTCACCAGCAGTGTATGAGAGCTCCAATTTTTCCACAACCTCACCAATACTTGTTCTTTTTCTCTTTCTCTTTCTTTTTTCTTTTTTTTTTTTTTATGTATAGTTATCCTAGTGGAGAGAAGAGATACCCATGGACTACTTTTGTACATCCCGTTGGCTGAAATGTTTTTTAGTCTTAATGTTTTTTTTTAAATCATGGGGAATATGCAACAGACTATACGTGACCTACAAAGACTGAAATATTTACCATCTGATCCTTTACATAAACAAGTGTGCTGACCCTTGATATAGAACACTGTTACCATTACAGAAATAGCTGTTGGACAATGCTCTGAGTACCTAATGGGCTGGTTAGTAACTCAGCTGTAGTTTTAAATTCAGCAATTTTATGTTTCATCTGTATCCATTCTTTACTAGTCTTATATTGTCTCCTGCCTCTTCACACTTTTTAGATATACTATCCTCTGGAATATTGCTGAAAATGCAAATTCTAATTTTTTTGAACTTTTCTTAGAGTAACTATTTAACATGGAGATGTTTGCTCTGAATCTTCAAATAGGTCCCCTTTTTTGACATGATCTATCCTCTCCTATGCTCGAGGAACTTTCCTGCTGCTCATCCTGAGAACCAAGAGCTGAGATAGATTGGGCAGATGGTATAGATTCATATCTGGCTTTTTCAAACAAAGAACAGCTTAGATTTGTTTTTCTTTAAGATTTCCAGTTTAGAAATCCAATAGTGTGGTACACATGGAAATGGGGCCCAATAAGTTTCATCATTTCATGATTAGGCTGGACAGTTCCCCTCCTTTATTTGGAAATGGCCGAAAGTTAATTGCACAAGGCCAACCCTCTTTGACAGGCACAGTTATGCAATTGGGAGTTAGCACTGGTAGTGCCAAAGTTCTTTGTCCAGCCTCCTTGCCAAGAATAAGTTTCTAGTGCTTGGCATGACCACCCAGAGTGACTGGTGGGGCTCAGATGAGCCTCCCCAAATATCCATGCTGTTCC
Organism: Lipotes vexillifer; assembly: GCF_000442215.2. Taxonomy (NCBI): domain Eukaryota; kingdom Metazoa; phylum Chordata; class Mammalia; order Artiodactyla; family Lipotidae; genus Lipotes; species Lipotes vexillifer. The sequence continues at coordinate 278,418 of NW_006797200.1, read as the reverse complement.
CTTCCAATCATTCCTTGTTGATTGATAAAGTTGTTCTACCATCTTCTTTTCCAGGTCCTGTCTAAACAGACTCTTGCTTCACATGTGGGAAACAATTGCTAGGGTATGTTCATCCTTCAATCCCTTCTCCTCTGAACTATATTTGCCAGGAACTCTTTGACAATTCTGACATATAAATGGCACCTTTCCCTCATTTTCACTGCAGACATACAATTTGTCATTGCATCCTGTTGGTAATTAATAGGACTATGGATACTGTGGAAAGCTATTCATGCTTACAATGTCATTTATCCATAAATCCCAATTTAGATTTCTTCTTAATAGTTTGGAGGAGAGTAATTTAGAAAAATAATGCATTAGTCTCAGTTAGCTATACCTTTAGAAACCCTAGAGGTTAGAAACACCAGGCTAGAAACCAGGCAGCGCCCACCTTCTGGCACAAGCTTAGCCTGATTCCAAGAAAAACTGCCCACAAGAAAATCGAAACCTTTAAACTAATAACAGATGTTGCAGATGTTATAAGAAGCATTGTGTTTTCCCAGTACCCAAATTTCTAGCTGAATTATGAAGAGGAATCCATCTTTCATCTCCATGTGTGACAGCGTGTAGATGAAACATCGGTCTAAGACAGTAGGCACTGAACAAATATATGGCGGAAGGTGTCTGGCTGGCTGAATTGCTGAAAGACTGGGTTTTTCACTTCTCATCCAGATGTTTTGGCTTTATGGATGCATCGGCAGGGTCTGCCAAGCTGAAGTGTGATCTTTGAGTGAAGGATGATACATGAGTACAGAGCATTATCCCGGCAAATGAGTACACGGTATTGTTGTATGTGAAATGAGGTCTCACTGGCTGCAACCAAGGCGTGTGACAGACCTGCCGGTCCACTTCCAAGTGCTTCTGACAGATGAGCCCCCATTTGCATACATCTCATCATGACACATGCTGAAACTGTTAAGCTATTATTAGTACTGATAATGGAGTCTTCACCAGGAATGTATTCATATTCTTAATGTTGTCACTGCAGATTTTTTTGCTGTTAAGGAAAAAGCCTATCAGGCATAAATATTTATGCCTGGATGGATGTCAGATTCTTTCATCAGGAAGGGGATTGGTCTTAATTGAATCTTGGGGACAAATTTAGGCTCAGCATTGATTATAGGGCTCCATGTGAGCAGAGCTTTCTCAGACTCTCCCCAGGATTCCAGAGGCATGATCCTCTGTTAGGTGAATAGGTAAGTTCTCTCTTAAGGGGTGCTGGAAACTTAGCTGTGTTAGGGAGCAATTGTTTGGGAAGAGACTGGGCAGGGCTTCATAGGACCAGATAAAGGGAATGCCACCTGTCTAGGGCTGGCTTCCCAAAGGCATTTTACAAATAAAGATTATTTCAAGCAGGCACAGGGCTGTAATCGTCCCACGGCTGTAATCCTCCCAATGGCTGTTGTTCTTCCATTGTCTCACTGCTGCTCCAAGACAGACAAGATGCCCGAACAAGATGGCCCTATAATATATGGGGGATGAATAAATACACTGATGGTAAGAAGCTGTGTTGGGGAAAATCCCTAAAGCAGTTGAATCTCACTTACCTGGTCAGCACCGTTGTGATATTAGCTGCATTTCATAGATGTGGAACATGTGTGCCAGGTCCTATGCTCCACAGTGATAAACAGATTTAAAAGGTTCAGAGATAAAGAAGATACAGCCGAGGCTTCAGTTTACTCACAGCCCAGCGGAGTCTGGACAGAGACGAAAGAAACCTTTCAAGCAGGGACAGAGGCTGGCACAAGCTAAGTGAAGTCCAGGAAACTGGATTCTGAGAAAAAGAACTGGGGCAGTGCCTGTGATAGGTGACCGTGTGGGCCAATGTCCCAGGCAGGAGGAGCCACAGGGGGGCTTTAAGCTGTCACAGGATTCCGAGAAGGTCGCTTATTTCACAGCAGTAATAATGAAGTCCAGGAGGCAGGTAGCTCAGTGAAACAGACAAACTTGTTCATTTGATTTAAGCATTTGAGGATCCAAATGCCATCCTGGCCACTCTCTCACTTAGCATCTTGGTTACCTGACCTGTAGAATGGATAGAATAATACCCACCTCAAAGAGTCACTCTGAAGATTGAAAGAAATCGAATATGTAACGTGCTAGGCACATAGGAATTACTCAATAAATGCAGACCTCTTTACTTTCCTGCTG
>NW_006797200.1:272686-276148 GCF_000442215.2 Lipotes vexillifer | reverse complement strand
TACTTTCCTGCTGATGGCGCTGGGCTCCCCGTGTGATGTATGGGACAGAGACCCCGGTAAAGGGTATCACTATTTAATTCACGGATCAGGATGCAGGAGGCAGAAGCTGATGCTCTCCTCTGTATGCTCACAAGACATGGACTACACAGCTCCTTATCATGTGCCTTATTGAATTGTTTTATGTCTTATTCAAAACCAAGTGACCTATTTGAGGGCTCTTACTCCTGTATTCACAGCACCAAGTGCAGGACCTGAGAGATAGATGGTGCTTCATAAAGCTTCCTTGCTTGAACGACTGGGTGGATGGAGTCATGAGTGGGATGATAGATGGGGAGGTGGGTGTGAATGCTCTTCTAAATTGTTACATCTCAGTCCCTTTTAAGTAAAGCAGAGGACATCTTCAGATACTGGTCCCTCCAAGTTTGACATATTTGCTGAGGGGGCCTGAAACTAGGCTGATGGGACGCATTTGAGGTCTAGGTATTAGATGAGGGATCCTGGCTAAGAGGAACCAAGAAAAACCAAGGTCTCCTTCCATATAGGGAAAAGCAACTTTCACTGCCCCAGATAAAACTAATCACATGATCCCAAAATGCCATAGCCTACATCAGCCTGCAAACTGAGCTCTATTCCCCTTTCATTTAGCCCTTTTTTTTTTTTTTTTGGTAAAACACTCTAAAAAACATCTTCAGAAAGAAACTCATGATTTGCACTTTCAGACAAAAATAAAATGAAGCACCAAAACAAGACCCCAAAAGTCACATTTGCAAGCGAACTGGCCTTTGGGTTGTTGGCAATTCCCGGACCAGCCCAGGCCAGGTGTTTGGCACCCTATGATGTCACAGCCCCACAGCTGGATTATTCAAAGCTGGGCTGGGAAGAGCTGTGCACTGTTTTCTTCTCATTTCCCAGCTCTTTGGTACTCCCAGATGTTTTAATTACAGAGGAAAGGGAGCGGATGATTCTGCCCATATGTCTCCATTCCACACAAATAAATCTCCTCGCCGTCCTGCACAGCTCTGTGGCGTTGCGACTGTCCCACCGAAACGGATGCTGTCGGGTCTAATCACCATCTTCAATCCTTCAGCGAGCGTGTTAATTCTGGAAACACCGGCTGGGACTGCTGTCCCAGGGAAATAATCTAGAAACAATTAGACACCATCACAGCAAGATGTCACCCCCCGCCCCCGGGGAGCTCGGCGCTCACCCAGTCTGATCTGGGAGAAGCCCACAGGGAGTTGAGTAGGAAGAGTTAGGAGGAGGCGGGTGGGGGGGAGCGGTGTCAGAACACAGGGCAATAATTTACAGCTGGGACTGTGGCATCCCCTGCAGCCCCTAATACACTCAGGCACTAGGTCATTATCTATGGCATGCCCAGCTGCAAAGATGCCCTGCCCTCTTAGGAACTTTGGGAGGAACTCAAAGGTGTCCCAAACATGTAGCTATAGTGTATACACACACACACACAGATTACAGTGAACTTTTCCAAGGAAACAGCAAAAGCTGGCAGGCGTATCTAGCATTCTGATTCAGTTTCACTAGATGCTAAATTTGCTTTTAATCGGAGCATCACCAAACATAGGTTAAGAAGAACAAACCCAGGGAAATTTTATATGGTTTGGGGTCACCAATAGAGTTCTCTTTTTTTGACAAGGCCATCATGCCTAGGAGAAAATACAGAGGAAATTCCAAAGGGATAAATGTGTTTGAAGTGTAACACATATTGTAATGAAGCAAACACATCTTCTGTGAACATCTTGATGAAGTTTTATAAAATTTCACACCCGGGTAACCCCACGCAGATCGGGCTCTGAGCATCGCCAGTGCACCCGAGGGCTTCTTCCTGCTGCGACCCAGTCAATACCCACCTCAAAGGGAATATGTAGTCTAACTAATCTCCTCTTTCTTAATTACATGTAAATGGAGTCATATACTCTTTGGAGAGCAGCTTCTGTTGTCAAAAAGTTGTATGTGAGACTCATCCTTCTGGTTGCGTGTAGTGATAATTCTCTCAATTTTCCTCTCTCTCTCTCATTGATAGGCATCCTCTGAATATACCACGATCCATTCTACTGAGGCTGGGCATTTGGGTTGTTTGCAGTTTGACACTATTATGTTTAAACCTGTGGCTGGGAACATTTTGCCCGTGTCCACTCATTCTCTTGTGTAGATACTCAGGTGTAGAATAGGGTCTGAGGGTAGAACCACTTTCTCTTGAAGCCAAAGTCATATGCTCCAGTGTTACCCCAATCTAATCTCTTTCCCACATGGAAGTCCGATGATCTAACTAAAATATGTATCTGCTCAGGTCCCTTCGGGGTTTAAAATCCTTCAATCCTGCTCCATTGCCCTGGGGATAAAATCTAAACCTTCCACTCCCTAGAACCTGGTCTATCCTTTCACCTTTGAGCTTTCTCCATATCAGTCACACTGAACTCCCATCAATTTGTCTTTTGCCTTCAGCCTTCTCTCTCCCAGCCTTGGTCTCCATGGTCTCATCCTCCTAGAGATGTGTTTGCCTTTCACTGGCTGGCTCTTGCCCCTCCTACGGAATTTAGGGTAGTTGTCACTCCCCCAAGTAGCCACCCCTCTGCTTCTTGTCATCTTGTTGCCTTTTCAGCAGCCTCTTTTCTCCATTCTCTTGCTGCGGGATATTTCCACTTTGATTCCTTCTGTGCACCATGCCCTGGTCTGTTCAGATTTGTTTTATTCTATTCTGCTACAATTTCTTTGCTTATGTCCCCTTTCAATTATGAAGTTCTGTTGAAGCTGGCATCCCTTCACTGGTGTATTTATAGCATAACTGATTCATTCCAGCATTCATTCAACAAACCTTTTTGAATATATGAGATTCTGTTGGTAGCAAAGTAGAGGTGGAGAGAGTAGGACCTCTGAGATATGTAATCTCTGTCCTTGGAATCTTCAGCCTAGAAAAGGAGATGGGTTAAGTAGGATGGGTGGTGGGCAGTGGTAAGGCATGGAATGAGGTAGATATGGGTTTGAGTCCTGGTCCTACCATTTACAGCTGTGTGACCCCATGCAAACCCCTTACCTTCTCTGAATATTTGTTTCTTTACCTGTATGAATGGCTGTAATGGCTGTAAATGGCTGTAATTCTTGACTCAAAATCTGTGGGAAGTAAATGTAAGTGAATATGTAAAACACTCAGTATAGGGCAAAGAATATATTAAGTTCTAAATTAAAGGCCGTTCATGTGTCCCACATTAGAAAGGAATATAAAATAATGAGGGCCATGGGGGATGTTCCAGGGAAGAAATCTGAGATCACAGAAATGAATTTTTGCTCCAAGAAGATTAAAAACAAACATCAACACCAACAATGAAAACAAACAAACAACTTCCAATACTGGGTGAATGACTTGTGAAAAATAAAGTTACTGCCTATGTGGCTTTGTGTAAATAATGTGTGAAAAGAAAAAATCTTCTGAAGATCTAGGGAAAG
>NW_006797200.1:261584-272390 GCF_000442215.2 Lipotes vexillifer | reverse complement strand
AAGAGTGAGATAACAGAGAAAGCCATTTCCTGCCTGCCGGTCTGAAAGTCCTTCTTGATGGAGTCCTGTTCAAGACTCACCTGGAAAAACAAAATGGAGTTGGTGAGGTCAATTTCCACATCCCATCTAGGAAAAATGTGTTGCTTAAGAGGAAATCCCAGCTCCATTGCATGTACTGCTCCTTAAAAGATTAGAAAATGTGATTCATTCAGCACAAAGTCTGGAAACCTAGCAGGCCCAGGGAGTTTTCAGGATCATAGTGTACACTTCTCCAGGGCTCATGCCTTGGCCTGGTGCTAACTGAGAGAGACCTTTGGTTGATTCCGAGCCCAGGAGGACACCAGAAAGAAGGTGGCACTGATGTAAGCCGTTCCTGCTAAGATGCAATGTGTTCCTTTATTTACCATCTTGGCCAGGGGATGGGAGTAAGTTTAAGGGGTTTCCACTTATCCTTCAACAGAAGCCCAAGAACCAACATGGGGTTCTGCCATCTTCCAAGTATGCCTATTCATGGATCTCAAGAATGAGCCCAGGGTAAATACGTGGTCACTATGAGCTGAACTTGGGCCAGCATTCATTTTATTATCTGGGTCCTACATGTCTCACCTCTAATATACAGAGGGATAAAATAATCCTTGAGTCTCTGGTCTCAGTGTTAACTCACATTCTATATCCAAGTATCTTTGAGATGTTTGTGTATTCTCTCTTTTCCTTGGATAGCAACCCAAGTAAATGCCTATAGATCCTTTTTGGGGAAGCACTGGAAGACTCTCCACCATTGATATACTATGGGAACTTCCACCTGGACATCTGGCCTCAAACAATGGGTTCAGTATCTAAAAGTAGTTCATTTCCAGAAACTAGGCAAGTGATCATAACTTTGAATAGAGGTGGTTGCCCTCAGCTTCTTGGTCATCTGTCCTTGATACCTTTTGATTTTATAGATTAAACATCATACTTGGTGGTTGCCCATTTATCTTGACCCTAGGGTCACTTTGTTCTATTAACCATCCCATAGCTCTCTGCAGACCAGGCTCCTCTGACTGCTGCTCTAACTGCCATCCTTTATGATAATTGCACCCACCTTATTTCTTAGGATGAAACACTACTATATGGCTTAAGTTGACTTGGAATTTTACCCTCCGCACTCCTGGCAGGGGCTCCAGCAACATAACAGCATCTGCTTCCATCATCCGTGAGCTACAGAAGGCAAACACCATTGAGCTTCACAACAATGCTCGTGCTCTCCTCACCAGCACACATCTTGCTGTTTTGGTAAATAGCGTGTCCTTTGGAACCCTCCCATGGAATATCATTGGCTAATGACTTTCCAAATATTATTTAGTATATTCTTTCTAGGATGCCCACTTCTCTGAGCCTTTTGATCTCTTCTTCCAATACCTGTCATGGAAGTTCTAGTACGTCTGGTTCACTTAATATGGGCCATGATTTTCAGCAAGTTTCTAAGAGCCATCCCAGCCATGTGTTGGAATCCTCTCCTGGGGTCTTTGTCAAGATGTTCAATACCACCTCAATAAAATCTCCCATATCTGACTTCAGTTTTTTCTCATCTTGCTCTGGCATCCTTTGGATGTAGTCTCATACATATTCACTGAGATCCCACTGGTCCATGTTGGCTACATCCTGCAGCCCCTCTGATGTTTCCTTCCTTAGCAAGCTCAGAACTTCCTAGTCCAAGTTATGTTATAATTTGAACATAGGTATTGGTCTGATGGCAAGGAAGCAATCTGGGGGTAGATCTCCAAGGCGGTATATGTTATCTTGCAAGGCAATAGGCCTCTGAATCATCTTCAAGCATAAGGAAATGGTAGCCTGTAACAGGGAGGAGTGGGTTGCTCCCTCAGGCTCAGAGAGTTCAAGTGTGTCTAGGGGTTCCAGATATTCACATGCATCAACCCAATTGTTCTTACCCCAAGTCTCAGGATCCTAGTCTTTCTAACCAGGACACTGATTTGGCATGGAAGATATACTAGGGTTGAAGATGTAACCTTCTTTGGAGATCTACAACCCTGATAATTACTCTCTGGACCCAAATATCAGTGTTTTCTGCCCTCCAGCTGCCAGAGATGAAACTTGCTTTAAATGTTGCCAAGGAGGCCCTCTGACTTTCATGCTTCATATTATATTGGTGACTAACCATCTCCAGGGTTTCAATGTTTTTCTTTTTCTAATGCATCAATTATGCCAGCTATCCCAGTCCATTGTCCTTATAATTATTATACCCCTTGAACATCTTAAAAATCTAGAGCTATTGTATTCACCTCTGTATTATCCTCTACCAGTTTCCCATCCCAGTTCACTACTGGTGCATTTTAACAATTGAGCCACTACCTCCTGCGGAGGGAAGTTAGTACTCCACCTACCATCACAGATGGGATATTCATTGCCAGCTGGCCAGTAGGTAACCCAGCTGCAAAGTCCCACTTCAGAGTCTTCTTCTTTGACCATTTCTGACCTCAACTGTCTTAGACTGGGTTCCCTGGGAAATAGAATTTGAGATGAAGATTTGCCTGTAGGAGATTAGGGAGTGGTCTTAGGAACAACACCTATGGGAGGATTTAGAAAGGAAAACTGGGCAGAAGGAGAAATTAGACAGTGATGCAGTCACAACAAAGGGTTCAACTGAGCTCAACAAAGAGCTCTGGATCTGGGGTGGCCCTTCAGGTTGTTTTTTAATTAAGAAAAGTCTTTGTACCTTCTTATTGACCAGTTATTGGATGGATTACCTTTCCTAGAGAGGGGGTATAATCTACGGCAAGGCAGCTCCCTTTGGCCAAGGAAAATTCCAAAGAATGACTCAGCTATAAGCCATCAGTAACTAACCCTTCAGCAGCTAGGGGTATGAGCACCTCATTCGTGAAGGGGAGATGGAGGCAGCCGACGATGATAGTATCTCCTACAATCTATATATGTTAAATGTTGATACATCATCTTTCAACAAAAGCATATTTGGAGGTTGTGGGAATCACTCTTATGGATCAGGGATGAAAAGTTTTAAACCGAGCCCAGGCAGTAAAGGACTGTGAGAAACTTGATAAGCTCAGGTGAGGACCCCTAAGAATGTTGGCTCTGTGACATGTTTTTGTATTCATTCACTCAACAATTGTTGGATGAGAGCTGACCATATGCCCAACACTGTAAATAAAACAGTGTGTGAGACAAGGAAATTCCTGACCATCAAGAAGAGACAGGAAATGAACAAGCCACACACCAAAAAGTAAGATCATTTCAGATAACCACAAATGCCTTTGTTAAAGCAGGGCAGTTGAATAGAGTGATGGAGAGAAAGAGAAGCTGCCTTCAGTAGAGTGCCCAGAGAAGGCATCCTAGGGAGTAATATTTAGGCTGATCTTTAAAAAAAATGGGAAGGTGCCAGTCACGTGAGAATCTAAGGCAAGAATGTTCCACGCAGAGGGAGTCGAAACAGCGAAGTCCCTGAGGCACAAATGCATTTTTATGTGTTGGAGGAACTAAAAATGTGACCTTCTCAAATATCTGACTACAGGTGTCAAGAAAATAGGAACTGTGATCATCCTGAGGGCAGACCTGGTCAATCAGACCCTCACTCATTCATACAGCTTCCAGCAAGACAGCTCACCAAGGAGCTCCCAGAGTAGGGGATATCAGTCATGACTCCTGGGGTCATCATGTGGTGTTGGGAGGTTCAAAGAAAAAGTGATGTGAGAGGGCAGTCCAGGGGGAGCTGGGCCTTAAAGAATGAAAATGTGGGCACACAAACTTGAGAACCCATTAGAGGAAGCAGCCTAGCCTTAGGCACAGGGTGAGCAAAAATTGTGGGAGGTGGCAACGAGCAGTTCCTTTAAGCTGGAATGTAGGATTAGAGAAAAAGACTCAGTATGAAATTAGGCTCATCAGGGACTTGGGGACCATGGTCAGATTAACAAGGGTACCCTTGATACTGTAGTCATTGCAAAGCCACTTATCATTTTAGAGCCTAGGATGACGTACTTCAAGGTTTTCAAGAAGATGAATCCATCAGCACAACTCTGTGCTGTGGTAGAGGAAAGACTGTAAATGGAAAAACTGCAGGCTGTGATAATAACCCCTGTAAGTCAAGGACATAGCACAAATTCCATGGATTTGTTATCTATTACTATAGAACATATTACCGCAAACTTAGTGGCTGAGAAAAACACAAATTTATTACCTCCTTGTCTCCATGGATCAGGAGCCTGGTGCATTTTAGCTGCGTCGTCCGCTCAGGGACTCACAAGGCTGGAGATAAAGTGCCGGCTAGCTGTGCCCTCAGCTGGAGGTTCAACTGGGGAAAGTTCAAGTTCCCTGAGGTTGTTCGCTTCCTTGCAGTTGTAGAACTGAGGACCCTGTCTTCTTGCTGGCTGTCAGCCAGAGGTCACTTCTGCTCCCAGAGGCCACTCACAGGTCCTTGCCACATGGACCCTGTCATAATTTGGTAGTTTGCTCTTTCAAGGTCAACAAGAACAGCATTTGCTGCAGTTCAAACCTCTCTGACTTTGTTTCTGACCTTTAGCCCCTTTGTTAAAAGGGGTGCCCTGATTAGGTCATACCCACCACACTCTTGGGGAGAATATTATACAGGGCAACCCACTGAGGGGGTGGGAATCTTGGGGACCATCTTAGAATTCTGTCTATCACATTCCTAACCCAGTGATAACTATTGAGCTGTGAGACCACAGATGGCTCCAGAAGTTTTACTTGAAAGAGTCTCAGGGGTGTCTTCTCTATTCAGAAATGTCAACATTTATCTGTTCCAGGCTCCTCTCCAGCAGCCTCCACAGTAGACAGTACAACAGAAATATTCAAAAATGTAATTTTCCTTCTAGCCAAAGACCTGATTCTATGTGACATCACAATCTCTTTCTCAAGTTGCCAGATTTTTAAAAAGTGTTTAAATCTTTGCTACAAATTTACTTCTCACAGGTAGGACACATAAAAAAGGTTCAGCTAAGCAGGTCTGTCCCGGGAATGGAGTAGACAATAACGATTTAAGGGAGTGTCCCAGGAAGCCATGCATTGTGGAGCCTCAGCCCCCATCTGGGTCTAGCCTGTGAGGTCAGTGCCATAAGGGGCAGCCCTGAAAAGATAAAGGAGCAGGGGTGGGGTGGTAAGATTTCAGTCCCTAACTGACTGCCTCCATGGTTTTCTGCATACATTAAAGAAAATGTATGGGTACAAGAGTCTGGAATTCAACAGCTCATAACTACAATTAACCACCATTAATTAATGGCTACAAGATAAATGAGCCATGCAACCCGTCTATTCCTCGGTTGTAAGTATTTAAATTCACAGTAGGATGCAGTCCCATTTTTCACCAGTGTGAATTTAAAACAAGTTTGAATCAGGGCTGCATGTTGCAGGAAACAGGCAACAATTTCCTCTCTGAGTATTTTACATTTTGGGTCCTAGGAACTGGCAAGAGGCAGACAGAGGCAAGGAATCCCCATGCACAGCAGAAGTAGGAAGTGGAGTCCAGGATCTGAGCAAACGCCTTCCTAAAATCATAAGGACAATTATGATGTGATGAGACTGATTTTGTGCAGGGCTCTGTGCTAGGAAATGTCTAGGCAGCTTTTGATGTTAATCTTCACCACATCCCTATGAGGGATATTATTATCCCTATTTTCTACTCAAGGAAACTGTTGCTTAGAGATCTTAAGAACTGCTATAGAAACAAAGTTGTTCTTCCTCATTCCTAAATTTCTTCCAGGATGCTCCCAAAGTGTGTCTTCAGATGACCTTGCCCCTAATTTTCACATATCATCACTCCCTGTATCCTGACTTATCAAAACTCCCCAAATAATAACTGAATATTCTGCTTGCCCTTAGGTTATCAGTCCATCAACTGGACAGAGATAAGATTCAGAAGACAAGGGAAAGAGGAAAAGAAAAGATCTGATCTTACTTAATAGAAAACAAAATGAGATGGGGTTCTTATCTTCCCCACCAAGATGTTTATTCATTACAAAGAGAACAGTAGTAACTTTTCAGTGAAGAAATTTAGCAGTCACCATTTTAACCAAGTAGTCAAAGCCAATGGGATTTTGAAACAAAATTTGGCGCAATGTCCAATCAGAAAATTTGTCTGAAAAAAACTTCTTTTGGCATAGGCATGAAGAAACCACTCTATTTTTAAATGTTTTGTTCAGCTAAATTTTCTAAATCTAAAAGATCAGATATCAGTTATATGAGGACTCTAAAAAAAGTGATACAAATGAACTTATATAAAAACAGAAATAGACCCACACACATAGAAAACAAACTTAAGGTTACCAAAGGGGAAAGGAGGGGGGATAAATTAGGAGTTTGGGATTAACAGATACACACTACTATATGTAAAATAGATAACCAACAAGGACCTACTGTATAGCATAGGGAGCTCTATTCTATATTTTGTAATAACCTATAAGAGAAAAGAATCTGAAAAAGAATATATATATATGTAACTGAATTACTTTGCTGTGTACCTGAAATAACAGACATTTTAAATCAACTATACTTCAATTAAAAAGTTACCAAAAAAAAAGATTAATGAAACAGAGTCCATAAAAAGAGAAAAAAAAAGATTGGAAGGAAATATGTACTTTGATTCACAAAACAGTTTGAAAGCAAATGTAAATTATGTCTTATAACTGCTTGTGGAAGCAGCATGGAGTTAGTAAATAATACATTCTCAGCCCTTGTATCATTGTACCCAGGTGGCAGTATTCTGCTTGGTGGAAAGCTACTATCAGATCAGAGGGGAAGAAAGGAAATAGCATATGAGACCCTTATGACTTGGGAGAGAAGAGATTGAAGAAAAAGATAGTCTGAGACCTTTGCTGAAGGAAATAAACAGAATTTGCCTGCTTTATCTACCATCTAATTAGCCATCTCTTTGTCAAATGGCATTTTAACTGTTTATTTTTGCTCAGCATCTCATGGAAGACAAATTGAAAAAAAAATAAATGTCCACATTTTAAGGGTGAAGTCAAGGAAGCAGAGAAGCAGGGTCATGACTTTTTAAAAATCTTTTAGGGTTAGAGAAACTTGCGCATGTTAGCAGTGAGGAAGGAGCAAATGCAGGGAGAAAGATAATAAAAGTAAGAGACACACAAAATGAGCTACAATTATAAAACAAATCCTAGCCTCAGAACCATTCAGCCACTTGTACTACATATCTCACAGGACTAGAATCACTGAGATCACAGGCCAGCAGAAATTTAGCAACTCCTTCCTAACCTAACCAGGCTTGGAAGGAATCATATTTCTGCTGGGCACTGGAAGACAGAGGTATGGAGAAGCCAGCTCTCTCTGCACCACTGGAGGGTCAAGAAATGGCTGGAGGGTCAAGCAATGGCTGCAGTTTTCACCTGTTCCTGCCTGGTCCATAGGATGAATGCCACCCAGCTGCTAGCCTGTAACTGCCTTGATGGGCCTGCCAACCCCTTTTCAAGACTGGGATGCCCTCTCAGTATGCTTTGCCTCTGTGACCTTCTTCGTGTTGCATCAATCAGATGTGACGTGAATGTTACCTTGTAGAGTTGGGCAGCAGGGGGCGCTGTGCTTCTGATGATCTAGGTAGCTTTGCTATGAACTCCCCAATCTAAGCATTCATGCTGCTTGTCAGTGAGTGAACCCTCACCGCTTCCCTTGATTTTCCCAAAGCTGCAGTCAGGTTTGTCATATCCATTAGACAGAAGTATGTGATGTCATACCTCGATCCTGAAATCTGAGTTTGGTGTGCCTGTTCATATGTCTCGCTCAGCATGTGCTGATCTTTGATCTTCTTTGATCTTCCTAGCTCAATCACATTCAGTAATACCACCTCTTAACAAGGGTAACAATCCAACAGGGACAAATGTCTGATGAAGCTGGTAAACATTGCTGGTCACACTGTAATCTTGTACACCCAGAAACATTTTTAGATCATTTTGCAAAGTCTGAGAATTTTATTCAAAGAACATAATCCTTCAAAAACAAACACCAAATAAGTGGTAAAAGCACTGTGTGTGAAGATACTTATTTCTGTGTGCGTTTAATGTATAATTTAAAATAATTGGAAGTAGCATAAATATCCAATGATAGAGAAATGGTTAAGCAAATAAAATTATATCAACTTGACAGAATAGTATGCAGCCAATAAAAATGTTAATTAGCAATATGACAAAGAAACTCAACATTTGTTTATGATATAATGTTAAACGAACACAGCAGGATACAAAATTATATGTGTGAGTAAAACTATAAAATTTTTAAACTATAGCAAAACTATGAAAACTGTTTGCATGTGGACAGGGTCCAGAGTAAACATGAAAAATGAAAGCAGCTTTATTTCAGGTTTTTGTTATTGCAATTAAAATGCTGTTGCACAGTAAATTAAAAAAAAAAACTTTAAAAGTAAAAGATGGGGGCTTCCCTGGTGGTGCAGTGGTTGAGAGTCCGCCTGCCGATGCAGGGGGACACGGGTTCGTGCCCCGGTCCGGGAAGATCCCACATGCCGTGGAGCGGCTGGGCCCGTGAGCCATGGCCGCTGAGCCTGCGCGTCCGGAGCCTGTGCTCCGCAACGGGAGAGGCTACAACAGTGAGAGGCCCGCGTACCGCAAAAAAAATTTTTTTAAATAAAAATTAAAAAAATAAAAGATGAAAGAGTTCAACCAAAAATGGAGCAATTTTCAGAGGAAGACACTTATTTGGGCTACGTTTTTGCATTTTTATTCCCAGGGGGAAAATTACATCTGGGAGAATGGATTATGTTTAGAATCATGAGTAAATATCTAAGGAAGGATCCCAAGCTTTGCTCCTTCAAGATGATACCCCCAAATACTACAGTGTGAGATTTCCCTGCAGAACATTCTATACAACAGGCTCGGTAGATGGGGGAAGGGAATGGAAAAGCAGGGAGAGAAAGGATGTATCTGAATCTCCCAGGGAACCTTTTCATAAACACAGAGGCTCATCCCTCCAGCCACTGGAGATTCCAGATCCCGGTCCCTGAACTTGAGAAAAGCTCCCCAAGTAATCCCGTCCCCTCCTGGTCTCCCACCTAGAGCCACAGATCTGTGGCCTTTTGTCATTGCATTCAGGCTACACAAGGGCTGCCATAAAGGGCAACTCAGGAATCAGCGAGGCTCAGTCCTTCCTCTGGGAGCACTGCCATTTGCCCAAGAGAAGGAATAATCTAGTGTTCTCTTGGCAGCTCCTTCTTCTTGTGCCTCGACCTTGAAGGAGTGGAAATGGAGAGAACACAGAGAGAGTGATGGAGGTTACCTCCCCTTTGCACAAAGGTCAAAGCCTGAGGTTAGTGGGAGCAACGCCAGGGGTTTTATAGTTATAGAGAAATTAGAATCTTACTCTTCTCCACATATAGCTTTGTGATTCACAGGGTATAGCAGTTTCATTAATTTCTTAAAAATCTCAAATATTCTATCCCTTAACTCCCTGCCCAAATTTTATGCTTCTGTCACAATGTATTTCTCCATGGCTTTGAATAATAAACTGTTCTCTCTCCCTTGAATGATTTCACCCCATTTCTTTGCATATGAAGCTCCTATCCCTTCTCAGAAGGGTGAGTATTAGCAACCCCATGTCACAGGCGACAAAACTGAAGATAAGTTAACTTTCTTGAGGTTACACAGGACTGCAGAGCTAAGATTCGAATACAAATCTGTTCAACTTAAAACCCCAACTTGGTTCTACCACACCATGCCTCGTGCATACAATAAGCATACAATATAAGGTCACAGGCTTTCCCAAACTATTTTTATTGTCATTAGTTGTTTACAGGCTCATCTTCCCTGTTGGGCTGTTATAAGCCTGATGTCTATTGAATGAATGTGACAGCTTAGTGATGTTACATATATACATAGGCACACTCATAAGGGTCTAACTCAAAACCACCCCTATTCTCTTCACTAGAGGCTGAGGCCCAGGCTCTGGCAGGGAGGAAGTTTTTCAATCATGAGTCTCAGCATTCACATGTAAGCCAGGAATCTGATTGACTTTCTTTCCCTCTCAGCAGAATGGCGAGACCATAGCTTCAAACATTCAAATATTCTGGAAGGAAAAAAAATGCAGGTTACAAATACTGTTTCATTTATCTCATGAAATATGT
The DNA here is from genome assembly GCF_000442215.2 of Lipotes vexillifer. NCBI lineage: Eukaryota > Metazoa > Chordata > Mammalia > Artiodactyla > Lipotidae > Lipotes > Lipotes vexillifer. The sequence continues at coordinate 262,279 of NW_006797200.1, read as the reverse complement.
ACTTCCAAATGCAGAAAGATGACCAGACACATCCCTTTCTAATGCAAGAACAGGGCTGCTAGCTGGAGGAAAAGCCTTCAACACTGTGATGCAGGTCATGATGGAGAGAGTGCCAGGAGCACTTTGCCACAGTTCTGATCCTGACACTTCCCTGGACTACCCGTTGTCCAGCCCGCCAGCGCATAGGTACTGCAGACAGAAGGTGGGCAGACCAGGGGCTGAGCACTGCCAGTGACGGGCTGGGAAATGCTGAACAGTCGGCTCTCTTGGGCAGGAATGGGAAAGGTGTGCCCTGATTGGTAGTATTTGCCAGTCTCCATAGTGTATATATTCCCAGCCTGGCCAGTTTCATGCCACCAATGGGCCCTTGACTCATTTGCATAATTCCTGAAAAGTCAATAATAGACTCGTGAGCCAGTACAAGCCAGCTCCAGCTCAACACTGAGTTTGGCTACCCCTTTCATAGCAACTATTTTAGATTAGGGCTACTGGGGGAGGTGTAAAGGACTCATCAGAATATGATTCTGGAAATTCCCTTTCAAGCCACATCAGCATTACAGAACTTTACTTAACACATAAATATCATGAACCCACTGAAACACAGGCTCCACAGCAGTAAAATACAACGTTAAAAATACAAATAGGGGGCTTCCCTTCCCTGGTGGCGCAGTGGTTGGGAGTCCGCCTGCCGATGC
>NW_006797200.1:249535-261253 GCF_000442215.2 Lipotes vexillifer | reverse complement strand
CACAAAAAAAAAAAAAAAAAAAAAAAAAAAATACAAATAGGGACTTCCCCTGGTGGTCCAGTGGTTAAGACTCCACACTTCCAGTGCAGGGGGCCCGGGTTTGATCCCTGGTCAGGGAACACTGCATGCTGCAACTAAGACCCAGTGCAGCCAAATAACTAAATAAATAAAAATACAAATACATATTTATCTACATTTCTCTATCTCCCTCCATATTAAAAGAGGATTTTATTTTTTTTAGTAACTCTTTTGGATCAGTATGTAACTCCCTCCCCTACTTCCCCTGAGTCTGATAACAGAGCAATCTGTTTCTTAGGGAGTAGAAATGGGAAAACACCGAGGAGAGAAAAAGGGAATAGAGATAGAGCACTTAATAGTCTGTGATACTAGAAAGAAGGATAACTGTGTGGGCACCATCACTACCACCAGCACTGAGACTCCAATCTTATTGGAGCCCAATAAGATTACTTTGCAGACATGTGAGGAGCCCCATCTCCCTGATACTTTTAATTTTACAAAGTCATTAAAATGGAGAGAAATGATAGGGAGTTGCAATTCTAAAACTACCATATCTTATTTTTCCTTTCCCTCCACCAATGCATCCTTGCCTTTTTGGTCCAGGCACCTACCTGGCTTTAAGCTCTCCTTAGTGACTTTCCCCATATCTCTTTAGGGAGTGACTCTGCGGTCAGATCTCCAAGGTCAATCCTGAGATGAGGATGTGTATACAAGTGACTTATCAAGGCAGTGCTCCCCAGGGAATCTGTGCTGGAAAGGGGGAGCAGGACAGGGAAGGGGTGAAGCCAAACAAGGGTGTGATTTCAGGCCAAGTCCCACAGCCTGATCCTCCAGGGAACCCTGCAGTGTAAGTCACCCCTCACCCAGTGGTCACCCTCACCCCAGGCATGGGAGCTTCCAAACTCCTGCACCCACTTAGTCATTGGTTCAAGGCCACCTGGAGGTTATAAACTCCAAGGCATATCACTCACTTCTTGTGTGAACGAAGGGGCTCCAGCAGCCCGAAGGCAGTCCTCTGAGAAACAGCTGCAGGCACTGGCTGTTTGGAGGGAACTCACACCAGAGAAAGGGTGTGCTGAAAGAGCCAAGGGGATCAGCACAGCGTGCAAACACAAATCCCACAGGATGAAGAATAAGGGAATGGGAGGACCAGGAGACCTAGAGATCCACGCTGTGTCTACCAGCATCTGCTGGCAGTAAATGCAAGCATCTGGACTCAGCATACTCCATCCCTGGGTCATATTGCTAGCAGGATGCATTTTCCTTTGTTGAGTCTCTTATGGTCTCAGGAGAAATCTGGTAATCACTCACCACTCCTTAAATAACCACCCATCCTTCTTATCCAGCTCCAGTCTCCAGGACACCCCTGTGTTCACCTCTCCTTCCTCTTTCCCCATCAAGTAAACAAGCAAAGTGGGGTTAGTCAGCATCACCATCCTCAACGTTTATTCTATCAAGAGCCACAAAACACTTGACACGTTTTAGAATTGTTTGTACATAGGCTTGTTTTCACACCCAGCATTGTTCCAAACCTCCTTTGTGTCATACTTTCTTTGGCTCCCTTGATAGACTTGATCCCCATGAAGGTAAGAGTGAATAAGAGTGATTGCATCCTGGATCTGTTTGGAGCAACAGACTCTATTGCATCACCACTAACACCTGAATAGCCCTGCTGGTGGAAAGTTTGAAGCGCTACCACCTCAGACAGTCCTGCTGTCATTTGCTGATCCTCTTATTGAATCACAACATCCACACGGATGTGGCCTGTGCACGGGAGAATCAGAGTTTTACTACAGAGGTCAGTGAACTACGGCCCGCAGGCCAAACCCACTTGCCACCTGCTTTTGTAAATAAAGTTTTATTGGAACACAGCCATGAGCATTTGTTTATGTATTGTCTCTGGCTGCTTGAGTGCTACAATAGCAAAGTTGAGTCATTGTGACAGAGATTGAATGACCTGCAAAAGCCTAAAATATTTAACATCTGGTCCTTTACAGAAAAAGTTTGCTGATCCTCATTATACTAGGTCTGGCAGGACTCAGAGACAAATACTCAAGAAATTCGTAAATTCTGTGAGTACTCTGTTAACCTGTGTTTCATCCAAGTCTTAAGAGTTGAACAAGAACCCTGGAGGAGAGAAGCCAGGTAGAACCAGTCAGATCCTCAAATCATAGACATGACAAAGAACAGGCTTTGCTGAGGGACCAGGCAGGAGAGTAACAGCCACCCAGGAGGCTGCAGAAGAAAGAAATGTCCTCGCAACACTACAGAAGTGCACGTCAATCTAAATATTCTCCTTGACCATATCAAGACTGTGCCTTTTAGAGGGCAGGGGTTATGGCCATGGTCTGGCACAGACTATGTGCTCCAAAAGTGGATTTTGAAAGGAAGGAAGGAGAGAAGGAAGGAGGGGAGGAGAGAAAGAGGAAAGGAGGAGGGAGGCCCACGGGAGAAGGAAAAACGGAGGAGAGAACGAGTGAAAATACTCACCCTGTTTAGCTGCCTGACTGCTGTAAGAGTTGTAATATTGTGATTGCGGAGCTCAGTCTGGAGCCACACCCAGCCAAGGATGAGACCCAGTAACCCAAGGAGAATACAGAACCATGCAATTCATCTGCCTTTTCTTCTCCAGCTTCTCATCAAAAGGCCACATCATTTTCAGCCAGGCTTCTTAAAATGTCCCTCTTATTCTCGCATCTCGGCCCTCACACGCTGCAGCTGCCCTCTGCCTCTCCAAGCAAGCTTCTCCATCCCTGGCAAACCCCTCCCAGAGCTCGACCCTCTGCCTTTGCCCTTCCCTCCTGACACTGAGTTCCAAACCCCAAACCCCAACCCTCCTGACGGGAGGCTCCTTAGAAATGAGGGACAAGGGAAGACCTAGCGTAAGTCAGAATCCTAGTTAGCGGGGCTCTTGGCCCTGTAGTTTGCTTCTACACAAGGAAATTTCCACCAGAATGAGAAGGCTAATAGCACAGATCCTAGGACAAACTTTTTGAGCTGTATGACCTTGGGCTATTTTACCTTCTCTCTTAGTACTTCAATTTCCTCATCTGTAAAATGGGAATAATAGTAACAGTATCTATCCATTGTATAGGCTTGTTATAGGATGAAATGAGTTAATTCCTCTAAAGCACTTAGATCCATACTGAGCCCATCAATCTCTGTATAAAAGTTTGTTTAATAAAATCTTATCTTTCCAAGCTACTAGCTCTTATCATTGAGGTCAGATCTGCTAGAATGGAAAGTTTGTCAACTCTAAAGTGATAAAAGAAAGTGATAAAATATTCCAAAGCTATTGATATCTTCAAAGAAAAAAATGTGCCAAGGGAAAATATATATAATGGTAAAACAGTATAAACTTAATGGGGTGGAGTAATGATACCATTTTAGAGCTTACTAAAAAGCAAACACAGTCTGAAAGAATCAGTCATGGCTTTTAAATCTGAGGATGTGCCCACATCCCATGAACGCTACTGCGTTTCCAATATGATGGTAGGCACTGAGTGTCCGCTCCAGGAGGCATATGGAGACCAGTTAAGCACATCTCCCTGTTCAAATAACTCTTCCCTGAGCTGGCTTCCGCTGCTGGGAAATATCTGGGGGTGGGGAAGGCACTAGGGGATGCTTAGTGGTGCCGTATGTGAGGGTCGCATACTAACTATCACTGAGCCAGCTAAGCTATTACTCACCAATATTAACAATTAGTGAGGGTTCATTAGTGCAGGGTCTGAGCTGCTTAAGACCTTGCAATGACTCTCCATTGCACACCTCAGCACGCACCCTAAGTCCTCCGTGATCTCCCCAAAATCTCCCTCTCCATCCCCTAGTTGGCCCAACATGCCAGCTCATTCCCTCTGCAGGGCTGTTGAACACACAGCAGGAAGCTCCTTTCCCATACAGGAAACACCTCTTATCCTAAAAGCTTCAGCCCTCTCTGACCACCCTGGCTGATACAGGTACCCTTCTGTGCCCAAACCCTTTGTTTACTTCCTTAACTAAAGTTGCTGCAATTTATAACTATACATTTTCTTCAGTATCTTTTCTTTTTCTTTTATTTGAATGAAAGATTCTTTACATTCTATACTGCTTTACAGTTTTCAAAAGTTTCACTCACATGATTTCATGTCTGTTGTGACCTACTAACATGCGTCTTCCCTAAGATACAGTATTATGTCTATTTTATTCTCAGCTGTAATCTCAGAATTTCCTATACTGTCTGACATACAGGAAGGGCTCAATAAACACTCATTGAATGAGTGAATGAATGATGAATAAACAGTTCAAAGAGAATCATAGCAAACATACATCTAAGTTTAACTCCTAACTCTAACACAATCTATTACCTTGGCTAATTATGTCTCCATGTCTTTAAGTAATACATACCATATTACGTATTAGTAATACAGTAAAACATGATTAGAACAGAGCCCAGTATCTGACATACATGCATATTGCAATATATATAGGTATCGTCATTGTTATCATCGTTATTGTTATTATTAATAGTAATAGTGCCTGTGGTTCCAGTACTATGTCTCAGTTTCCTCTTCTAATAAAAAGGGAAAAATAATCTGGTCTCACCTGTCTTTTGTGGACTGTCCCTAAATAAGCAAAGGACAATAACTCATATTGACAAGGGCATACATGTGGCTCTCTTTTTGTCTACAAGAAGAGCTCCAAGACCTCACCCCAGAGGTCTCACACTGTTGGAGGAGGTGTGTTCAAATGCCAGGAGGGCATGTGGTTAATCCCCCTCCCTACACATTACAGCAGACAGGCAACCTTGACACTGTCAAAGTTGGGGGGGGGGGACCAGCACACACAGCATATGGACCTGCAGTGGAGCATATGGATCTGGTCCTAGAGAAAAGGCTCCCATATGCTCCCCGAGCTGGGCCTGCCTTGCCCACTCCCAGCCTCCCCACACTTCTGGCTGGTTCATAAATCAGCCGCTTCCCACCATCCCAGTGCACCGGCCGATCCATGTGTGATTAATGCACACATTTGCCTGCAGCCTGGAGAGAACCCCAGGTACAGGTGGGAGAGGAAGGAAAAAGACTTAATTGGAGTGGGGCGGGAGAGAAGGAGGGAAGACGAGGTCATTCCTCATTGCCATTGAGCCAGCACTATCTTTAGAAGTCCTGGCTTTGTAAGAATTAGTTTTCTTGGAAATCTGTATTGCAGAGTCCCCGGGAACCCCACTGTAGCCTAAGATACTGCCTGGACTTTACCTCCAAAGACTCAGAAAGATGATCGCTCCATTGCATCCTGTCCCACCCTCCATCATCCTCCAGGGCTTCTTCAACTGAGCTTAAACATACATTCAGATCCTCTAAGAAAGCCTGGGGTCCCTGGAGACACAGTAAGACTAGATGTGTCAGGCAGCAAATCCACTCAACTGTGTTTTAGACAAGTATTTTCCAACTGTGCCCAACAGAGGGCAAAGGGCTTTATGCAGAGGCCACAGGAAGGGAGGGCTCCAGGGTCCCATAGCTGGTTCAATCAGAGAAATTCTGCTTTGACTTTGTTTACAGGTTAGGCTGTTCAAATCCGATTCAGCTGTGATTTTGTTAAGGATCATATGGCTGAAAAAAGTTGAGACCCATCCACTCAAATTAAAAATGCTGCAGATACAATGAGGTGTGTCTGCTGTAGAAAGCACGTTTATAAAATTAACGATGGCTGCCATTCACTGGGCAGGAGACAGAACAGCACTGTAATGAACAGAAGAGATGCTAGGTCACTTTCTCATTTGGTGGTTGAATGACCTAGGGCAAGGAATTTTCCTCTCTATGCCCCAATTTCATCATCTATGAAATGGGAATTATAAATGGCATCTGACTTAGAGGACATGGGGGAGACTGAATGAGATTAATCCAGGCCCTGCATTTCCATGATACTGGAACATAATATAGGACAAATACATATTTGCTATAATTTTTCTTCTTCTGTGTGTCACTCATTGTGCTGAACACATTATTTGTATTATCTTTTGTCCTCCCACCTTTATTCCATGAAGGTTTATTCCAGTTTTATAGATTAGGAACCTGAGGGTAAGACCTAGACCTTGAACAATTGTCCCAAAATATCTACTCATGTCGTGGAGACCATTGGTGTTCTGGGGCCAGTTTGAGAATCATCCATCTAGGTGACTCTGGTTTATTCTTACTTGCCTGAAAACACTACACAATTTGATGTGATTAGGCTTTCTGCTCCCTTTTCTTACATGTGTTCTCCTGTATGCATTCACCCATCCATCCATTGAACTGCTGATCCAGTTCAACAAACATTCATTGAATGCCTACTTAGTGTCAGGAACCTTAGAAAAGTCACTTGGCTTCTCTGAAGGTCAAAGAGCCCTTCAGTAAAATGTGGGTGTTTAGATGAACTACAGTGTAGGATTTTTATATAAAATGAAAAAAATTATCTAGAAAGGTTTTTCCAAGTACAAAGTGCTCTCTCCATATTAGGGATACTTAGGGATAGAACGACCATATGTCTCAGTTTGCTTGGACATTCCCGGCAGAGTTATTAGTAGCAATGCTTTTGTCCTCAAAAGGTCCCAGTTGTAAGTTAAATCCTAGAGTCACCCTAGCTATGAAGAGGGTCATAATGGCCATGTATATTTACGTTGGTTCATCTAGAAGGAGGGGCTGGGAACTCTGCAGAAGTTTTGAGACCAGATTAGGGATAAAATGGTTCTGAGTGTGTTTTGAAGTATGGGCTTTGTGCCCATTAACGAGATAGAAAATTGAGTCTGCCTTTCCGTGGGAGCACAGCAACCTCACACTGCAAGGGCTTGGCAGAAGGGAGGGGAAGAATTCAGGACCACCACTCTACCACCAGAGATAAGTGAGTTATCTGGGAGAACTTTACATAAACCAGTGTGACCTGATATTAAAAGACCCGTGTATCCTGGATAGAAGAGCCCCCTCCAGAGGATTTGGGGGAACCCATAGAAAAGTGTTTCCCATGTGCTAATTAAAGGACATCATCAGCTACTGATATCTGCAAATTTATTCCTCTTCTCCGGGGCTAACCCCCAAGCCACATCATTTCTTGATTGTCCTCAGTGACTGTTATGCCTCACTGAGCCACAGCGCTTCTGCCAACAGTAGAGTCACTTCTGCTGGACACGGTAGGGTCTCCCCCGGGGCCCTTCCATCTACTCTTGGGCCCACAAGATCCTACTCCGTTATCCTGAGTCTCAGAGCTTACAGAGTAGGAGCGATTTCTCCCCTTCTCCTTTCATTGTCACTTTCTTTCAGAGGAGCCCTACAGTTACTTTGCTTGAGTTCTGGGTCTCCTGGCATCTTCTAGTAAAATAATTCTTTTTACACATACTCATCATAGAGATTACAGAAGAGTATAGAAAGATGAGCCTGGAGACAAATCTAAGACACTAACACCAGGATGTACCCTCAAATAATTCCCTGACTCATACATCCTAAGTGTTTTACAGGGCAAAGCTTGATAAACCTGATATCCTGTTTCTATGGAATGAGTTCACTCCCTGGAGGTTCCCCAGAATTTCATTCAAAGAGATTTGAGCCAGTTTCTCTGTTCTGTAAAACACAGCATTTAAGAACACAGACTCAGGGGGGCAGATACATATGAACCCAATTCCATATGAACTGTGATCTTGAGCAAATTGTGAGCCCCTCTAAGCCTCAGTTTCTTTATCTGTGAAATGGAGATAGTAAAAGCACCAATCGGTCAGGACTGCCATGAGGGCTATGTTACGCAATGCTGTAAAGGCTTTGAACAATGTCATGAAACAATACATGCTCATCTTTATTTTAAGGTCTTCATTATTATCATCCTAATAGTGAGCAGGGCCTAGCCTCCCAATGGGAAAGGATAAGGACTCTCCTATGAAAGGCGGAACAAACATGAGTGTTATTTCTATCTTTGTTTTCAGCCCTCACGCCCTACCCTGCAGCCCAAAGGCAAGCTCTTATCTGTAACTCAGATGTCACGGAATCAAGGCAGAATATTGACTTTCTTCTGTCTTTCAACTTGAAGTTCATTCTGTGGGGGAGTATAGGTGTCCCCCGTCCATCTAAATATTTCAATTTCTGTCTGAATGTTTGCCAGTCCGTTAGGAGAGCGTTGATAACAGGGAAGATAAAACATGTATTTAGAAAGAATGTGAGTGAGTGTGTGTAGATGTGCGGGGGTTTTTAGAAGTCTGTATAAGTGAACTCCTGATTCAGGATATGTCTGTGCTGGGGGCAAAGGCTGTCTTACGCAAGTCTCATTAGGAGAGTGACTGGTTGAAAGCCAGACCTGGATTATCACAAATGGATGCAGAGGGAGGCTGAAAATCAGGCCTCCTGCCCACTCAGCAGTTCTCAGCGCTGGCCCATCTCAGCCATCTAATGCCGTTCCTGCATTAGACGCTGCAAACACAATTGACTTCTGTTACTTATAAAGCCAACCACTTTAGTTCATTTAAACGTTTAGGTTGGACTTCAGAGATTTCTGAGAGGCTGGACAGCTCGACCAGCCACGACCAGTCCACCGCTCCAGCCCCACACCAAGACTACATAACAAGAGAAGAATATTCCTTCATGCTACAGTCAGCACCCAGTCTCCATTAGCAGATGGACTTAAAGGTTGATATTTCTGCATTTGAAAGATCTGATCCAAATACGCACATCCCCAAATATTCTGTTTGTATCGTTCATTCATTGGACCCATATTCAATGCACCATCTCTATACTGGGCCCAGGAATATAAAGAGAGATCATATATTGAAGAAACCTTTAGGATGTTCACAGACTATCACAGGAAATAGAGAAGCAAAGAAATGGGAATGACATATTGGTACTAACGCTGTGATAATTACAGGAAAAAAATAAAGGAAAGAAAAGAAAAGAAAGTGGTACTGGAACTCAGCAAGGACGGTATGAAAGAATCCAGGAAATGTTCAAACTAAACCCTAAGGGGGCTTCGTTTTTCAGGAGAAATATGGGATGAAGAATGTTCTAGGCAGAAGATGTTGGAGACGAGGTGTAGGAGTTGAACTCAGGCAGATCTCTGGTTAAATGACATGACTACTTACTGGACCTTGGGCAGGTTACTCCATCTCCCAGAGCCTAAGCTTCCTCCTCTATAAAACTGAGCTGATTGAGCTTCCTAGGATTACAGTGGAGCTCAAATAGCTCACATTAGCAAATGGCTGAGAGAATGTGACTCATGGTGGACATTCATTACATGGTGCCTATTAGTTTAGTATGACTAGAGCTGCAGGGGGGGCAGACCACAAAGAGTCTCAGAGTGGAGCGACTTATCCTGCAGACAAAAGGTTTCTGCTAATGGTTTCAAACCAAGGAGGAACATAGCCATGTTTGGGTTTCAAATAGATGTCATTGATGATGAGGTTTAAAGATGACCTGAGGGTACAGCCAAAGGAAGCAGATGACAAAACCATGAACAATAGTTAGCTTATCCTTAGTTGTAAAAGGGTAAATTTTCTAAATAGAAACCTGCAATCACAAGATCCTTATTCCTCATCATGAAGCAAGCACCCACCTACCTTTAATGTTGCAGCATAAATCCTATCACATGTTCTGTTCAACATCTGAATTTCATTCTTCTCACGGAAGAATTGACTTACAAATCAACATAAAAGTCATGAGACAAGAGAGAGTCTCTTTCTACTCAGTGTTTCACCCTCCCTGCCCCTTTATTCCAAGACCTGCTTAGAGCCAGACAAACAATGTTGATTGAGAGAAAAGGCATTTCTCTGGCATTGTGTCACTTGCTTTCTAAAAGTCCCAGTGGGAGAACCAAGGAAAACAGTTCTCCCAACATTTCCCCAGAGTGTGTCCTTTCTGTAAAGAAAAAATAAATTCTAAACACAGTGTGTGTGCACGAGTGTGATGGCCCTTCCTCATGGAGCTCAAACATCACCTCCTGGCAAACAGTCAACACAAGCCCAGGTGACCACTCCCTCCCCTGTGGACACTAGCGCCATCTACCCCCTCATTGGTTGCATGGTGTTGCAATTAATTTCCTGCTCATGCCTGTCTCCCCAGCTAGGCCAAGAGCTCTTCCAAGTCTGAGATAAGATCTTATCCATATACTTATTTCCACCATGTGGCACAATGCCTGGCACCTAGCAGATAGAAGATAAGGTTTGTTGAATGGATATGCATGGGCCTAATCTCTCCCAACTTCCAGTTTTCACTAGAGTGAGCTGGGACCTTAAACACCACCAGAGATATGAGTACACAAGTCAGGGAACCCCAGGGGGCAAGGCAGGCTTCTATTGACTCCACCAGCACTGTCTGTATATGTGAATAAGCTGTTTGCTTACAGAGCCCATGTGGATTAGTCAAGACTAGATATTTGTAGATTCTGTTCCTGGCAGCAACTCAGGAGCTGCAGGGAGTACACTGGGAGATGCTCTGTGCATCCTTCATGCCATCAGTCTCCCAGTTGAGGGGCTATCTTAGTTGTATTTGAATTTACCAGGTTCACCTGGGAAGGAGCTGTTCTTCATGAGTATATATGAACTTCCACTGAATCTAGGTATATTTATATCTGTACTTTCTCTGTGGAGAGTTGGTTCTTTAACTTTATCATTTTCTAGGACAGGAGTCAACAAACCATGGTCTACAGGTCAAATCGAATCCACAGCTTATTATTATAAATAAAGTTTCATTAGAACACAGCAACCTCCATGTCTTCACATATTATCAATGGCTGCTTTCACGCTAGAACACTAGAGTTTGGTAATTTGTGATAGAGACTGCAGGGCCTGCAAAGCTGAAAATACTCTCTGGGGCTTTACGAAAAACATCTGCAGCCCCCTGCTCTAATGTTTAACTTCAGTGGCAGTAGTTGTAGTGACGTGTGCAGGCTCAGTGCTGAGCACTCGACACCCACATTGCTCAAAGGTGGCCACTACGATGATGCCCATTTCGTGGATGAACTCATTTACTGAGCACCTACTACAGTGCTCCAGGCTCTGTGCTAAGCACCGGTACCACCACAGTAAGCAAGGCATACACGATGCCCACCTTAAGTCAGCTCCCAGGCTCTGTTCACCGAGCCACACTCTTTTTCGGAAAGCCTGTGTGCCTCCAGCCCTCAGGGGCACAGATCAGAGCCAAAGCACTCATGGAAAATACACGACTTTCCAGACTTCCTCCAGGTGGGGTTTCGGCTGTCAGAGGAACATCCTGCTAGCAGATGGGCCACAGCCAGAGCCCCTCCCATTCCTTCAGTGGGTGTGGTCCACATCAAGTTGAAACGCAAGGGTCAGACCTGTTGGTCACCTCCTGTTGATGACCCTCTGGTACAAGGAACTGAGAAAGACCCCAGGCCAGGCCTCCCATAACAGTGGCTGGATCTCTGGGACCCACTCAGGGCAGGGTCTTCCGCGAACTCCTGACTAGTAAGATGTTAAACGAGGCCTGCATCTTTCCAAGGGGGCGTGGCCAGGACTTCTTCCATTAGCAGTGCCATCGGCTTTGGAGGCTCTTCCCTTTGTCCAGCACCTCCCGAGGAGCCTGCTGTTCTTTCCCCTTTGTTTTAAATGGGCCACGATGAAAAATGCTCACAATGGGACATTGCTGCGCAGGAGAAAGACCACGGAGGGAGAGAAAGGCAACAGAAGAGGACTGACCGCCCCAGCCCAGGCCGTTCAGAGCGGATCCTAATTAGGAGTCTGGCAGCGCATCCCTCAGC
>NW_006797200.1:223449-249525 GCF_000442215.2 Lipotes vexillifer | reverse complement strand
CAGGAAGCCCGGATCATTAGCGCTTGCACCGCACACTCTCTGACTACGGTCTGCAGCCACGCAGCCGTGCTGGCACCACGCGGACCCCGCTCCTGGCTCCGCATCAGAACAGATGTCCAGAGAGGGATCTTTCTTGTTTTTTGTTTTTGTGTTTGGAGGGGTTTTTTTGTTTTTGTTTTTTTTTTTTTTGAAGCGTTGCATGACCCCGTGCCAGAGACTTCTTGTGCCAAGATAATGGGTTTGGATGGATCAGCGAAGCAAGACAAGTCAAGAGGGATTTAAACAGTGCTTGTGTGCGCTCCTGGGGTGAAAAACAGAGAGACATGGAAAGAAGCTGGATCGCTGTCTTGGAATTTGAGAGGTCGACCAAGAGGTGTCTTCCAGCACTGCACTTAGTAGCAATGGAACTACTGCAGAACCTGCCCCTCTATGTCCACTGCTAGAGCCCCAGTCCAAGGCACTAATATCGTGCATCTACATCAGGGATCGGCAAGGATTCGTTGAAATAGTGTACACGTGAACACACGTACACAGTGTGTTTGTGAACGTCTGTGTTCACACATCTCTAAAACATGGTAGATTTACCCAGAATGCCTTCCTCTGGCAGTAGGAAATGGCAAAGTGACTCCTCCATTTTATTAATGGGAAACCTGATGAAAAGTGTTATTAAACATGTCATTGGATATTTTAGAGTAAATGGAACCAGATCCAAAATTTCAATGTAGGCTTCCTCATTCTCTTTGGGATTCCATGTAAATATGGACCATGTTGTCTGACAAACAATTGGGGCATGTCAATTGGCCAGCAAAAGAATGGATTTTTTTAAGAAATCAGGGCTGTTGTGCAGCACTATTTACAACAGCCAAGACATGGAAGCAACCTAAATATCCATCAACAGAGGAATGGATAAAGATGTGGTACATATGTACAATGGAATATTACTCAGCCATAAAAGAGAATGAAATAGTGCCATCTGCAGCAACATGGATGGACCTAGAGATATCAAACTAAATGAAGTAAGTCAGACAGAGAAAGACAAATACTATATGATATCACTTATATGTGGAATCTAAAATATGACACAAATGAACTTATCTATGGAACAGAAACAGACTCACAGCGTAGAGAACAGACTTGTGGTTGTCAAGGTGGGGGTGGGGGTGGTGAGGAAGAGATGGATTGGGAATTTGGGGTTAGCAGAAGCAAACTATTATATATAGAGTGGATAAACAACAAGGTCCTACTCTATATAGCACAGGGAACTATATCCAATATCCTAAGGTAAACCAGAATGGAAAAGAATATATATATGTATAACCGAATCACTTTGCTGTACAGCAGAAATTAACACAACATTATAAATCAACTATATTTCAATAAAATATTTTTTTAAAAATCAGGTCTATTGTGGAAAATCCAAGATACACCACCACTATATAACATTAGAATTTAATAAATATTCTGAAAGTGAATTGATAGAGCAAACCCAGCCCACACAATTCAGCCTAGAAAGTCAAGGTATGTAACTTCTTTTTGGGGACTGGCTTTGAAATGAAGACCACATGATATCAAAACGTTCAATTAAAATGCCATTTGTCCAGATGTTTGACCATATAATGCCAACAACTGGTTTGACTAATGTTTTGAATTTAATTGACCAGATGTTTTATTGGTAGGTGCCTTAATGAGTAGGAGAAATGTTTGTGTAGTTGAATCAAATTTCCCTGGGAAGAGTCTGCCTCACTGGAAACAGGGACTTAAATGTTGTTACTGCCATTAACCAGAGCTTATCAGAAGTTTTGAAATTGTCTCACCACCTTCATACCTAGTCCTTTAGGATACCTTGCTCTTTCCTTGTAAGCTCAGAGAAGATGGACAGTACCTTAGTTTGGGTCCCTCCAGAAGAAAATCCTAAAACAAAAGGTCAAGGGCAAATTTAGAAGCAATCGGTAAACCAGACACAGATTAAACACAGACAAAACAGTTTTCAAAGAGTGGAAAGTAAATGGATTTGGAGGTAGAGGTCTCAGATTCAGTGTCAGGCATGCCGTTTACTTTGGGTGTGATAATAAAAACAGCAGATTACATGGAGGGCTTACTCTGTGCCCAGCGCACAGCATCCTTCATCTGTTTCACAGATGAGAATGTGCAGGCACTGAAGCATTAAGTCATATGTCCAAAGTTACCCAGCTGGGAAGTGTCAGAGGTGAGATTAGTTCTCAGATACTCTGGTTTGGAGCCAGAGCTGTCAGCCACGCCCCCTACAGTGTGTGATTCAGAGCTCATTAGAACCTCAGTTTCTTCATCTCTGAGTGCAATGCCTGTCTTAGAGAGCAGCCATAAAGGGGTTAAACAGGATAAGGTAGAAGGTGGCGTGGAGTTTGTACAGCACTCTGTGCTTTGTGAGTTGAGTGTCCCACGAGTGTTAGTTACGACACCCATGTAAGAGCTGATTGTCAGTGCTTACATGTCCTGACTCCTCTCTAAGGCCTCTTCAAGCCAATGACATGATGTGGATCCCTGAGATCCAGTGGCTCTCCCTTTAACACAAAAGCACCCGTCCCTTTGCGGCTCAACACTGTGGCAGAGGAAGCCAGTGGCCACCCTCCCATGTCTCCAGCCTCAGCATCTCTTTCTACTTTTTCCACAACCTTGGGCTTCCCCAGCCATCTGAATAATTCATATTAATGTGGAGACTTAGGACACACGGGCATGGAGTGGCCAGACAGCCTGAAACCCACATATGCACAGGATGAAGCAGTCTCTAGGACAAAGCCAGAGGGCCAGGCACTTGGGACCAGGATGCTAGCTGGGGCTCCCAGGTGTAACCCACAGGTGTGTGGGACCCTCATTGGGCGGCACAAGGCAGTCTTATTCACAGGATGAGATCTCAGAAGGTCTTCCTACTGAATTTACCTGGTTTTATTCCTCCATTATCCCAATTCTTCATGAGTAGCTGTTATGTACTGGGCGGGAGGGAAAGGTCAGTGGTAAATCAGGTAAACCCTCTGTCCCCTCCATGCCAGAGGCCAGGGCAGACAATACAGTGTTTCTGTTGTTAATACATCCACTAAGATGATCCAGAAACACAGTAAGGATTCTGTCTTCCTTCTAAAATAAACAATCCCTGTTCTAGAAGTTTACTATAAGGAGGGTTAAATGATACAAACTAGAATAATTGGAGCCAGAAGTAGGATCAGGGAATAGGGAGGGTATTCGGGTAGCTGGGTGGTCCGGAAAGGCCACTTAGAGAGGACCTGAGCTGATACTGAAACACTAAGAGGCAGCCACACACACACAGCTGGTGGGAAGCATTCTAGGCAGAGGAAATAGGCAGCACAAAGTCTCCAAAGCAGGCATGAGCCTGACATGTGATTGGAACAGAAGGAAGGTGAGTATGGAGATTTGACAAGCACAGGCAGAGACAAGCAGAGACCAGGTATGCACATCCCCGAGGACCTTATCAGGAGTGTGTCTTTGCATCTCTGTGATTGGAGGAGTGGAGGGCTTTGCGTAACAGGGCCTCACAATTTTCTTTATGTGTTCGGAAAGTTTACTCTGGCTCGACTGTTAGAAAAGTGAGGCAGACAGGGATACGGGACAGGAAGCTATGGTAGGCTTTCAGGTGGGATGGTGGCAGTCTGGACAAAGGTACCTAGAAGCAGTTGGATTGGGGTAGAAAGTTGGCACCAGGCACTGTTGGGGTTTGGGATCCAGATTCTGTTACTGACTAGGGTTCTTTATCTCCTTTATCAATAGAAATTGATCAGAGGCCAGACAAGAAATTCAGGCAAGACGTTACTGGGGCCCCTGATGCAGCAGGGGGGAGAGAGAACAAGTAACAGGCTCCCTTGCTCGCTCCCTGAGGGCAGGCAAGCTGGTTCCTTATATGGGGTGAGGGCAGGGGCAGGTCCAGGGGTCAGCCCAGAGGGGTGGCTTAGGGGTTTGCCCACCACTTTGGTGGTGTTGTGTGCAGGGGGCACACGCAGTACACTGCTATTGCTACTGATGTCCTGCTTTTGCTCCTGGCTCTTCAGAAGTGGCAGTTGGGGTCTTTTTTGGTGTTTTTGTATCTTCTTGTCCATAATTTGCCCCAACTGCACATGCACGCAGTTATTTTTATTCCCTTATAGTTTCTTTGTATTCTGTTGCTCAAGGAGAGGTGTGTCCAGGTGCCAGCACTGCAGCAAAGGGTCCCAGGTCCCAGCCTGTCTCACTTCCAGGCCTACAGAGATGGCCTGAGAAAATCACAGTAGACCTGGCCCAGGAGGAGGCAGGACAGACACCCAGCAACCCCCAGGGGATGGGATTGCCTTTTGTTCAGGGTTTGTGTTAAACATGAGGAAAGAAGGAAGTAGGTGCAGCCAGAGAGAAGTGGGGATGAGGAAGGAAACTATGGTGAAGGTGAAGCAGGGGAGGATGGTCACGCGAGAGGAAGCAGAGGAGACCCTGACGACCCTTGAATTCCCCCAGATCTGGTTCTGCTTCCTGCTTCTGGACTGAAGGACAGCTGGATGCCCAGGACCTTGTTTATGTCTCACAGCAGCTCTGCCAGGGGGAACTGAGCCCAAGAGAGGTCGGGTTCCCAAGGTCAACCTGTGACTGTCTGGAACTTGGTGGGGACCTGTCCCTCCTGGGCCATAAGCCTTTGCCCTGAAAGAAGGAAAAGTTCTAACCTCACTGTCATCAACTCCAGCTATCACTTGGACATGGCTGGGAAATGGCTGAGGGTGGAGGTGACACCACGGGGAGGGGCAAGTCTTAGTAGCTTGCCCTCCCCCCTTAGCTCCTTTCAGTTTCAAAGTTCACACGAATATAATGTACATTTATAAAACACTATCTCAAAAGTCATAATCCCATCAGGTTTCCATTTGAAATATTGTATAATCACGTAAATAATAGCAATAAAACCAAAAGAGAAAAAAAATATAATAGAAAAAAGACAAAATTTTTGCTGTGTTTCTGAATTATTTTAGTGAACTTATCAACCACAAAGCCTCTGTAATAAAACTACCTATGAATAGCATAAAATGAAAGTAATAATTTCTGAGTCATATTTAAGTAACCCACAGTTAGAGGACATTATTTTAGAAGTATAATTCTACCAGGTTTCCATTTGAGCCACTGGATACAGTAGTCCCTCCTTAACTGCAATTTTGCTTGCCAAAGTCCAAAAATATTAAATGGAAAATTCCAGAAATAAACAATTCATAAGTTTTAAGTTGTGTGCTGTTCTAGGGAGAGTCATGAAATCTCACACTGCCTCACTCTGTCCCACCCATGACATGGACATGCTTCATCCCTTTGTCCAGAGTATCCCACCCAATAGTCCCTTAGTATCCAATTAGACGGTCAGATTGACTGTCATGGTATCACAGTGCTTGTCATCAGGTAACTCTTATTTTACTTAATAATGGTCCCAAAGCCTAAGAGGGGTGATGCTGGCAATTCAGATATGCCGAAAAGAAGCTGTAAAGTGCTTCCTTTAATCGAAAAGTTCTCTTAACAAGGAAAGAACAAAAAAATTGTATGCTGAGGTTGCTAAGATCTATGGTAAGAATGAATCTTCTATCCATGAAACTGTGAAGCGGGAGAAGGAAACTTGTGCTATTTTGCTGTGGCACCTCAAACTGCAAAAGTTACAACCACAATACATGATAAGTGCTTAGATAAGATGGAAAAGGCATTAAGCGTGTACAGTAAGGTATTTTGAAAGAGGGAGAGAGAGAACCACAGTCACATAACTTTTATTTATTACAGTATGTTGTTAATATTTTTCTATTTTATTAGTAGTTATCGTTGTTAATCTCTTACTGTGCCTAATTTATAAATTCAACTTCATCATAGGTATGTATGTATAGAAAAAAAAAAACATGGTAATATGTAGGGTTCCATACTTCTGAAGTTTCAGACACCCACTGGGGATCTTGAATGCATCTCCTGCGGATAAGGGAGACTAGTATTAAATTAATTATTTAATAGCAATAAGACTAAAAGTCAAAAACCAAAATTATTTTATTGAAAAAGAAAAGCATCTTGCTGTGGTTCTGGATCTTCAGTTCAGCTCATTGGAGAGTGGGACTAACTCAGAGATGATTCACTTCCGCTTTCAGGCTGTGTGGACAGCGTTTGATGCAGAGGCCTTTCTTGTGGCCAGTGAAGGATGTGTGGTCCAGGGGAGTCCCTCAGTGGGAACGACCGCTAGGCAGTTTCTTTCTGATCTAGAAGTGCAGGGTAGGACAAAGAGTTCTATTCTCAGGAGCTGCTCCCTGGCATCCCTTTGGAACATTTAATGTCTGACAAGGAGACAAGGTGGAAGACCAGAGCCTGGGCCACCGACACTCTGTTCTAGTGGGAGGGATAAATCGAAAGCACCAGGACACCTGCCTTGTTCTCTCAGAGAGGAGCTTCTGTCTCAGGATAGAGCCGACCCAATAGAGGGCTCTTTCTCCTGGGGCCCTGATTTGAGAAGGTAGCATTTATCCCACATCAGGCAGGAGGTTGAATCCCCACTTCATCATAGCCTGATGCTCCTCCTTCCTCTGGGATCTGGTCATCCAGAGGGTTCCCTGGCAGCCCTAGTGGACCTCTGCCAAATGCCCCATTTGCAACGTCAAGGATATTAGAATAATTTTCAAAATCTTTTTTTTTTTTTCCTGCGATACGCAGGCCTCTCACTGTTGTGGCCTCTCCCGTTGCGGAGCACAGGCTCCGGACCCACAGGCTCAGTGGCCATGGCTCCCGGGCCCAGCCACTCCACGGCATGTGGGGTCTTCCCGGACTGGGGCACGAACCCATGTCCCCTGCATCGGCAGGCGGACTCTCAACCACTGCGCCACCAGGGAAGCCCCAAAATCTTTAAATATCCCTCAATATGTATATTATTTTGTCTCTGGGATGCATACTCTTAAGTTATGAAGGTGTCTTTCAGTGAACAGAGCTTTCATTATCATGAATTTTCTCTCATGGGAAATAAGCTGGCTCCTATAATAGCCAGAGATTCTTTCAAATTTTTCTGAAAGAATTTTGACTTGTATTTTATAGGTGTCCAGCTCATCGCGTGCATTGCTGAGCTTGTCATCTGCGTTAGAAGGATTCTTTTCTACTCTACAGGGTAAATTCTCCCTAAATCAAATATTTGGTGAGAATTCTTGTTTTTTCCCCTTGATGCAGTTCTAAGAGAAGTTGAATTTCCCACAGAAGCTGTTATCTCTGCCTTTCTAACTGCGTTTTTTGTTGCTGTTGTTGTTTTCTCTGACTGCATAAAGTGTTATCAGTTTAGAGACTTTGCATATAATTTTAAGTGCATCATTTATTTAATCTTTGTCAGTGAGTTTAGCGTACATTTCATTTCCTTATTTTTCAAGAGTTTTTAATATTTAACTCAGCCACATAAATCACTGATTTCAAAACTCAGTTTTTGACTCAGATTCTAGGTGGTCTCTGTGTTTTGATGAATCCTAAGGTCCCACCATTCATGCCCTCTCCTCTAGGGGCTGCTGCACAATCTCTCATACTCTCATATTCCAGGTGCACCCAGAGACTTGGCCTGACTCTCCTTAGAATTTTCTGATATTCATTATCTTCTGTATAATGTTTACTCACTCTCGCTTTCATTCCTTCAACTTCTAGTGAAAGAAGATTTAGACTTCCCTGAAGGCTGGAATTTTTTTTAAAACATATTTTAGAGCAGCCTGAACCTGTTCATTCTTCTGATGGACTTTGAAAGAGGTCATGATGACAGCTATTTGATTTTAGATGTATCCGGATTTATCTTATAAAGACTGGATCTTTCAGGAAGTGTCAGCTTGCTTTTTGTTAATCCATTTGTTTACTGGTTCACTCCCCAGGTAGTAAAATAACATAAAATTTAAATTTTAGCCACTTTAAGTGCATAGTTTGGTGACATCAAGTACATGTATATTGTTGTGCAACCTCATCAGTATTAATCCACGGAACTTTTTTGTCTTCCCAAACTGACACTCTGTGCCCATTAAAATATAACTCCCCGTTTCTTCCTCCCTCCATCCCCTGGCAAACACCATTCTACTTTCTGTCTTTATGAATTTAACTATTTGACGTACCTCATATAAGTGGAATCACACAGTACCTGTCCTTTTGTGCCTGGCTTATTTCACTAAGCCGACCCTCTGCACAGTCAAAAATCCGCATATAAATTTATAGTCGGCCCTCCATACCTGCGGTTCCACATCTGCAGATTCAATCAACTGCAGATTGTGTAATACTGTAGTACGTATTTATTGAAAAAGAATCTACATGTAAGTGGACCCACGCAGCTCAAACTCATGTTGTTCAAAGGTCACTGTATTTAATAATGTAAAACAAGTGATGTAAACCCCCTTAGTAACCAAGAAGTTGAAGGGGGTAGAGATGGCTTTAGGTATAGTTTGATCTATGGTCAAGCAATTTATTGACACATCCTCTCTTGTGCCACTTCTCTCTTCCTCTTCTCTGAAAACATATATTCACACACAAAAAAACTGTACATGAATGTCCATAGCAGCTTTATTCGTAATAGTCAAAAGCTGGAATCAGTCTAAATGCCCTTTAACAGTGCATAAACATGTAATACATTGGTGCTATAGAATATTGGTCAGCAATAAAAAGGAATAAACTATTGATACATGCAATGGTTAACAGATGAGGCAGAAAAATAGCCAGTGTCAGTAGCAAAGAAACGCAAATTAAAATAAGACTTCAGGGAATTCCCTGGCTGTCCAGTGGTTAGGACTAAGTGCTTTCACTGCCGATGGCACGGATTCAATCCCTGGTCAGGGAACTAAGATCCTGCAAGCCACATGGCATGGCCAAAAAATTAATGAAATAAATAAATACAATTTCTTTAAAAAAATAAAATAAGACTTCAGTACTTGTCAAATTAGGTATTGAATTTCTACTTTTCCCTTTTCACCTCCCCCCTAACTTCCACAGTGCTTCCTGGGACCCTTTCCCAAATCAACTACTTGCACTCAACATTCTTATCTCAGGATTTGCTGCTGGGGAAACCCAACCTAAGACAGTTAGCTAAATGAGTAGGGAACGATGGCATGGATCACCGTCCCAGTGAAAAGAGGTAAGGGAAGACTTAGGCAGGAGATAAGGCGAAAAGCCAACGATGGCTTGCAATGCTTCCTGCTTCCCATGTAACCAGTCTCTTATCCTCACATTCCCCCAAAGAGTTTCAGACTATAAGACTCCTGGTATCACTGTGTCCTTATGTGCCATCTGCATTCCCAACAGTTCCCAAATCAGTATTGTCTGCAGACTTCATTAGGGAGCCACAGATTCCCTTCCCATCCTCCTGTTTCATGCAGGCTTTGGAAAAGCAAAGCAGAGGTAGGAGCTGCCTTCTCTCTCACAGCAACCTGGAGTTGGCCCTGGAGGCGGGGGCCGGGGTGTTTGAGGCCTCTGTATGTGCTGTGACCGACTTTTAATAAACACTAACGCGGAGGAGGAGACTGCTTAGAGCAAAATTTGCTTCACATTAGAGTTGGAAAAGCAGGATCCAGTTATCCATGGGAAATAACAACTTGTGAACTGGCCAAGATTATCACGCCATCATCAATCAGGGGGAAAGAAAAACACACTTCCCTCACCTTGCCCTCCCCCTCCTCCCCCTCCTCCTGCCTTTCATCTCTCCTTGCCATTGCTGCTACTGCTGCCTCTTCCCCCCGCTCCCCCTCCCTCCCCCTCCTCCTCCTCCTCCTCTCACTAATGCTGTCCAGCCCAACCATGGAATGTTTTGTTTAAGGAAAAAGTTGTTGGATGTAATTAGTAATTCTATTATAGTAATGTATCTTTATCTAAATAAACACAACCTGCTTTTCCACCATGAGAAATTACGTGGTGAGGATGGGGGAGGAGAGAATCAGGCTGAGATTTAGAGGCACTGAGTGAGTCTGCCCCTGGGTTTTATGAGAGTCCTGGAGTCAGTCTGTAGGATAAGTAAATGGGCTGGTAGGAGATGTGGTATCAGAGGCCGAGTCAGCTCAGCTGCTTTGCTCCGACCCCTGGCAACGTCCCAAGCCAACATGGCTCCTGCTGCCCCCTCTGTTAAAGATGCTTCCTGCTTCCTAGTAGAGAACCCAAAAGAATGCACAAGAGCAAGAGATTAATGCCAGTGAGCAACCCACCTTCTTTAGGGAGAGCAGAAAAGAGGGCATGGGAAGAAATCCCACAATCCCAAATACCAACCTGGGATTTGTAGTTCAAATCATTTTCACACTGAGGATTTTACTAACCTGCGTTAGCATCCTGTCATTTGTCCCTTAAGTCCCTCTGCTGGTGAGAGGTGAACAGGGCATCAGGAAGTAAGTCAGAGAGGTTGGCATAACATTCTCAAAAAGTGAAACCAACAAGTCAATCTCTGAGAGCAAAAAATCATCAGTACTTCTCTCTACCTAGCCTACTTCTTCCAGGGAGCTTTTGCATTTGCCTCTGGGCAGTGGAAGACAATTACACTTTCTCTCAATTAATGATGGTTCTTTTATGCATAAAGAGATTGTCCCATATTATAAATAAATATAATACAGGCTCATTCGATTAGAAAGTTTTGAAAAAAACAAAAATTATAAGGGTTGTTGTAAAGCAATTCTTCGTCACAATGAACTACAGAGAATAATTTTGCTGCGTTTTCTTCCAGTCTTTTCTCTATGCAAGCTATTTTGGTTTATTTGTTTTATGCAGTTATGATTAAATCATACAGACAATGTTTGTTGAATGCCTGCTGTGTCAGGCTTTATGGTGATCCAAGCTGAATCAGGATCCTGGTGCCCCCTGAAAGCCAAACACTACCATGAGGTCTGTAGTCCCCATGGTATCCCTACCCAGGTCAGGTCAGGACAAGGAATGACACTCTGGTTACAGCAGTTTTTATGAATTGGTGGTTATCTGTGTGCTTTTGTTTGCAAAACCAATTTTGGAAGATGAGAAGGGCAGAGAATATATGAATGTTTACAAATACAACCAATAACATCATCATCATCATAAAAATAATAAAACATAATGACCGGCGTAAATTCTTCTCAATAGATACCAACTCCTTGTAGCATTGGGCATGGGGGAATGGATCCACCACTTATCATTCCAGGAGGGACCAAAGACCAATAGGAAGGAGTTCATAGTCATATCAGCAAAAAGGAAAGCAAAGATAGATTTCTAAGTTGCAATGCCTCCCATGCCTCTAGCTCATCTTTCTACAGCAATAATAATAGCCAACATTGTTGAGCATTTTCTATATGCCAGGCTAAATAGGTTCTGGTACCAATTCCAATGAGGGTGTGGTCCGCACTCCGACAGGCAATTCTTGGGATACCAACCAGGTGTCCTACAACTCAACTCAATTCTGACACTATCTACCCAGGGACAGCATCAAATTCCACAGGTTAAGGGTTCAGTCCTACAAGACTGGTCATCCCCTTCAGACGCCAGTCACAAGCCCAGTTTTTTGCCTATACTTCTGGGCAACTGGCTATAAATCAGAGGTTCCTAAGCCCCCCACCCCACCCCATGATTGGGTTCAATTAATTTCCTAGAGCAACTCACAGAACTCAGAGAAACTTTTTACTTACTAGATTATCAGTTTGTTATAAAAGGATATAACTCAGGAACAGCCAGATGGAAGAGATGAGTAGGGCAAGTTATTTGGAAAGGGACACAGAGCTTCCATGCCCTCTCCAGGTGCACCATTCACACATCTCCACGTGTTCACCAACCTGGAAGCTCTCCAAACTCTGCCTTTTGGGGGTTTTATGAAGGCTTCTTTACATAGTCATAAATAATTAAATCACTGGCCATTGGTGATTGAGTCAACCTCCAGATCCTCTACCCTCCCAGGAGGGGGTTGGAGGTAGGTACTGAAATTTTCAACCCTCTCATTACTTGGTTGGCTCCCCTGGTAACCAGGCCCCAGCCTTAGGTTACCTAAAGACACCTTTATAGCTCTATCAGAGGAAATTCCAAGGATTTAGGAGCCCTGTGCCAGGAACATGATGGAAGACTAAATATATATTTATTGTTATAAATCACATTATGATTATTATGCTAAACCCTTCATGTGATGTATCCCCTTTCATTCATACAAAAAAACCTTAACATAGATACTATTATCCCCATTTTAAAGACTAGGAAGTAGAGACTCAGATGAAGCTAAGCAAACAGCCTGGTAGAATAAGTTTTAAGCTCCAGTTCCTATAGCAACAATATTTTGAGGGTTGCCTGTGAATGGAACTCAGATGTGCTCAGTCAAGTTGAAAGTCAGCCTTTAACATGGGCCCCAGAGCCAGTTCCCAGCCTCTTTCTGCTGTTCATCGTTTGATACATGTGTACACTATTGACATTCTTATAGTCACTTCACTTCCTGCAACTAGAACGTTCCTTTCATTCATAGATTTTCTGTTTAATATTTAGTGTCAATATTGCCCACTAGTCTGTAAGTTCCATGAGAGCAAGGAGCATGATTCTCCTCCCACACAGTGTATGTCATGTGGCAGGAACTCAGTAAACATTCACTGAATGAATGTACCCAGTGGGTAGGGATGACGCCACACATCTCTTTGCACATTGTTCAGAGTAGAAGACAATAAATGTCCGGAAGAAACCTACTCATGGAACCCTTGTTTCATTCCCTGAAATAGTTCCTATGTGTCTCTATAAATTCTACCATCTGTTAAAGCCAACTTCAACTTTTGTCATCTCTAGAAAGTTGCTCATAGGCATTGCAGTGTCATGAAGAACACAAGCTTTGATATCAAACAAACATGGGTTGTAATCCCACTCCACCACTTAGTTAGTTGTGTGACCTTTGCTAAGATACTCAATTCTCTCAGCCTCAATGATCACATCTGTAAAGTAAGGTAACATTAGTCCCCACCATACAAGGTGATGACATATGTAAAGTACTTACAACAGTATCTGGAATGTCGTAAGTGCTCATTTAAGGCAAGATGCTATCATTCAAATTTAATGAATTGCCTGCTTTATCATCTGTTAGCACTACCTTATTTTCTATAGCAGCATGTACTTACTTCGGTGTTTCAAGAAGGCGGCAGCTCCTTCCAGGTAAGTCCAAAACATGCCTCTTGATTCCCTGCTGTATCCTTTAGTGCCACGTAAATTGTCATGACATGAGAGCAAGTACCCAACAAATATATGAATACTTCATGATGTTTCATTTATTATTTTTACTTTGGTTTGCTAGAGAATTTAGAAAATGTGTGAAAATAAAGAAATTTTTTAAAAATTACCCATAACTCCTACAACCACTCAGAAATGACCTAAGTGCTTATAGACAACTAATGATAACCTACTGTATAGCATGGAGAACTCTACTCAGTGCTCTGTGGTGACCAAAATGGGAAGGAAATCCAAAAAAGTGGGGATATATGTATACAGATAGCTGATTCACTTTGCTGTACAGCAGAAACTAACACAAAACTGTAAAGCAGCTATCCTCCAATAAAAATTAATTAAAAAAAAAAGAAATGACCTCAGATCTTCCCTTTCCATCCTCCCAAATATACATGAGATTATACTGTAAAAACAACTTCATGACCTGTATTTTTTTACTCATTAACTATACATTTTCCCATAACATTATAAACATAATAATAAAGCATTTTAAGTGACTCTATTATATGCCACAACTTGACATAGTTTACCGCCCCCCTCCATATCTGGCACAATGACTTGCTAATAATACTTGCTCAATAAATATCTTCCTACAAATGAATAATAAGTCAGGCAGACCCAAGTCGGACTGCCACACTCACTGTCTCTGTAAACTGAGACAAGCCCTTTAACCTATCTCCCACAGATGGAGAAGCTCAGAAAGCTTAAGTGACATACCCACCGTCACACAGCTGGTGAGCACTGGAGCAAGATCTTGCACCAATATACTCTGGTTGCACAACCCAGTTCTAACCATCACGACACTCTCCTCTTGCTTGTCCCAGTGCACACAGTCCTTCCCTCTCACACGCTCAAGCCACACTCACCACTCAGTATGTGACCCCAAACTCAGTCCAGAAGACATGCATTATTGGGCTGCCAGCTGAAGGGGCAGACAATGAGCTCTCCATTCTCCCGTGCCTTTTAGCCAAAGGCACAGGGACAGCCAAAGCTTTCATTGCCTCTGTTCAAACCAGGGAAGACAGAACCAAGAGCACATCAGGCAATTAACCACCAAGCACAGAAATCAAATAGGAGGAAGGTTGGCTATACAGCCTACATTTATTTCCTGTGGCTGTTTTAACAAAGTATCATATATTTGGTGGCTTAAAACAATAGGAAATTTTTCTCTGATAGTTCTAGATGCCAAAAGTCAAAAATCAACATGTGTTGCAAGCTCACACACTTTCTAAAGATTTTGGGGGAGAATCCTTGCCTCTTCCAACTGCTGGCAGCTCCAGGCACTTCTTGGTTTATGGCCATGTCCTTCTAGTGTCTGCCTCCTGGCCACATTACCTTCTCCTCTGTGTATCTCTCTCAAAACACCCCCTGCCTCTCTCTTACAAGGATACATCTGATGGCATTTAGGGCTCAGGTGAACAATATAGGATAAACACCTCCTCTAAAGATCCTTATATTAATATCCTATTTTACCTTATAAGGCAACATCCACAGGTTCTAGGGATTTGATGTGGCTTTGGGGGGGCATTTTTCAGTCTATCCTACAGCCATATTCAGTGTAACCCCACTACCACCTCCAGCAAACACTGAGTACAGCAATGCTGCCACCACTGCTCTTAGAACTGGATGCTTCTCCTGCTGCTGTTGCCATCATCACCCACCCCAAAGTAGTTTCTCCACTGTCGCTGTGCCTTTGCTTCCCCAGCTCACAGTGCAAAGTCTTGAAACAGTATGTCTGGCTGAGCAGAGACCATGGACCCAGGTCCTAGCCTTAAAGGAAGCAGGGGTGGTGGCATCTGTCCTTTGTGGCTCTCTAGGCAGAGGAAGGCTGGGCCTTTCCCCAAGTCTCAAACAGTGGGGAATCCCCAACATTGGAGGGGGTTCATGTCCTGGACATGGAAAATTATCAATGTCCACTAGCCTCTCCCAGATCTTCCCTGTCATCCACAAGGTTCTTGCATGATCACACAGGCAGAGCTTTCTGGTTCTTCTGTGCTGATTACTCATCAGGATTCTATGATTATGCTTGAGGGTAATGTCTGACCACAACCACTATGGCCACTGTCTGCTCTAAAAGTGCTGGAATCTATGAGACATTCACCTTCTCCTGATGACCCCAAAGTTGCAAATACCTGTGATATCAACGCATCTGGGCAGTCCTAGATATCTCACAGGCAGACTATAGTACAAGCAAAAGGGGATATAAGCCTTCTTTCTTCTTCCCTTGGGCAGCACTGTGTCTCCCGAGCCCTCAGTCACTCTCATCTTGGTTTCTATGGAGCTCCACATCCTCTGGCTCTTGCCTACAGCCCCTCTCCATGATCCTCAGATATGAGTCCTTGGAGCTGTGGCCCAGAAAGTCTCTCAACTCTTTTCTTCCATCCCTCTTCAAGACAGCTGTGTGTGCAAGCTCTTCCCTCTTTCTCATTTAGCCAAAAGCCCTTCTGTATATCATGGGCTTCCACTCTTGACAGTCCTCCCTCGTATATAATTCTAAAACGGTAAAACTAAATACAGGCCAAATAAAGGTATGCGTCAAGGGCTACGGGACCACAAAGAAAAGAAGTGATTTGCAAGGCATCACAGAGGGTGCAGAATGTAAATTACATTTACATTCTGGCCCCATCTGTTCTGTGCCAAACACATCGGGATACACCCACTTATCTCCAAGTCAGCTGCCACCATCATCTCACACCTGGAAGACTGATCCCTGGCCTTCACCAGCCCCCTGTGCTTCATTTTCCACCAGAAGCCAAAGGAATTATTCTTGATGTAAAATAGACAATGTTGCCCATTCCTTAAATCTTTTAAAAGCTTCCCATATCACTTTGTGTTATGGGTTGAAAAAAGATATGTTGAAGTCCTCACTCCTAGTACCTGTGAAAGTGACATCACTTTATTTGAAGATAGGTTCTTTGCAGATTTAATCAAGTGGAGATGAGGTCATTAGGGTGGGCCTTAGTCCTATATGACTGGTGTCTTTATAAGAAAAGAGATATTTGGAAACAGACACAGACACAGAGGAAAGACAGCTATGTGAAGACAGGGAGGAGATTGGAGTTATGCTGCAATGAACCAAGAAATGCCCGGGCTACTAGAAGCTAGAAGAGGCAAGGAAGAATCCTCCCCTAGAGCTCTGGAGGGAGTATGGCCCTGCCAACACTTTGATTTCAGGCTGCCAGCCTCCAGAACTGTGAGGCAACAAATTTCTATTGTTTTAAGCCACCCAGGCTGTAATACTTTGTTATGGCAGCCCCAGGAAACTAACACACTTGGAATACACTTCAAACCCCTTCCATGGCACATAGTCACACATGACCTGGCAGTTGACTTTCACCTTCATCTCCTGACATTAAAAAAAAAAACAAAAAACCTCCCTATATTCTAAATGCCTTGGTTTTCCTAGAGTGTACTGATGTCTATCCCACTTTGGCTTTTTAGAACCACTGTCCCCTCTGCCCACTCTGTTCACACATCTTACATCCGCCCCTTCCTCATCCTTCACAACTCAGTTTAAAAGAGCCTCACTATGGGCTTTCCTGGTGGCGCAGTGGTTGAGAGTCCACCTGCCGATGCAGGGGACGCGGGTTCGTGCCCTGGTCCGGGAAGATCCCACATGCCGCGGAGCGGCTGGGCCCGTGAGCCATGGCCGCTGGACCTGCGCGTCCAGAGCCTGTGCTCCGCAACGGGAGAGGCCACAACAGTGAGAGGCCCGCGTACCGCAAAAAAAAGGCTCTCGTTCTGAAAGGTCATCCCTGACTTCATAGATGGAGCCCTCACCCCCAGCCTACACTGATTTAATTCATAACATGTACCAGATTCTGTATTTCTTCATTTCTTTATCTGTTGACTTTTTAAATAGCTGACCTCCCCATTGGAACATCAGCTCCAGGAGAGCAGGGACCTCCTCTATCAGACACACCACCTCCCCCCAACTCACACAGGGCCGGGCACATAGCATTGTCCAAATGAGTGTTTGTCAAGTGAATGAATGCAGGTTGGAAACAGGGGAACTAGTGTGAGCATAGCCCTGGAGGCTGGGAGAGTGCAGTGGATTCTCAGAGTGCTAAGTATGGAAGTCTGGAAGGAGAGGAGAGAATGGCATTCTGCTGAGAGACCGTAGTGGACATTACTTGCTGGAAATGGGTCTGATTATAGATGTCTTAGAACGTCCACTGGGGCATTTGACTTAATTCTGCATTAAAATGGAAGCCATACTTTTGAGCAGAGACCCTAGATGACCTTGTTTTAAGGAGATCTCTCAAGTCAGAGCACAGAGAATGGTTTAGACAGGTGGGCAGCCAGAGCCAGGGAGAACAGCGCGACTCCTATTAACATGTTCCAGGTGAGGGCTTCCCTGGTGGTGCAGTGGTTGAGAGTCCGCCTGCCGATGCAGGGGACATGGGTTTGTGCCCTGGTCCGGGAGGATCCCACATACCGCGGAGCGGCTGGGCCCGTGAGCCACGGCCGCTGAGCCTGCGCGTCCAGAGCCTGTGCTCCGCAACGGGAGAGGCCACAACAGTGAGAGGCCCGCGTACCGAAAAAAAAAAAAAAGTTCCAGGTGAGAGGTGAAGGCGGCTTGACCCAGGGCAGGACCCATGGGGATGGAAAAGGACAGAAAAGGCAGAGATTGAAGTGACAGGATTCAGCAGATGACGGCACATGGGGGTGGAGGGGTTTGGGAGGGTGGGACACGGTGCCAGGTTCCCTGGCTGGAGTGACTGGACACAGAGAAAGGGCCTTCAGTACCTGTAGGAGGCAGCTTTCAAAGGAATGTGTCCAAAAGTGAGTTAAGTAGATGTTTTCATTGGTTCCTAGTAAATGAAATGGCTCAAGCTTAACTAGGATGGCCAGTTGCATTTTTAAGGCTTTCCTGATCAAAAAGAAAGAAATGAGTTGATTTTTCTGTGTGCCCTCCCTCTTTCAGAGAGGGCTTGGCCATCTGGACCACAGGCGAAGCCATCAGACTTTGGCCAGTTAAGCAGGGCCTGCAAAGCCCAGCCCGATTCTTGAGCCAAACCTCTCCACTCAGGACAGCTCAGACACCTCTCCCCCACCCCTCACTGAGCCAGGATGAATTTTTAACTCACTATTGATCAGGCAATTTTAAAATCAATTTTAATTAAATGAAAGATTTCTATCAGGATTGCTTCTTTCTGAACAGTAAACTGGACCTTGTAATAACACTTACATTGGAACATCTCTCATACAAGTAACAGAGTTCATCATAAATAAGTAAAGACCCTTCTCCTTATTATGCATTTGGGGAAAACCGAGGTTAGAGGTTTTGCCCAAGGCCCTGCAGTCATGGGGACAGAAATGGGGAACCTGAATCATGAGGACGGTGACAACACATCTCACTACTACCACTCTCAACCTCCAAAATCCCTCTCATTATATATGGAATAAAAAGAGGATAAATCCTTGTCAGTTACCATGGAAGGGAAATTGGGAGTATTTAACTGACGAAGATGAAGCAAGCCCATTGAAAGATGTGCATAGAAGATAGTTCATTATCAGAAGGCATTTTCCTGGTTAGAAATGGTCATGCTTGCTTGTAGAAATATTGCCCCAACAGAGAGAGTGCCTGCAAACATCAATCCTTTGCACGAGTCGGTGACACAAATCTGTTTTTTATCTTACAGCATTGCCTGTATCTCATACTGGGGAAACTGGGATACAGAGGCCCTCTGTCAGAACATCTGCTGTCAGGTTTTGTCTTCCCCAAACTGCTTCAGCTGGACTTTTTTTACATCACCCATCTGCAGATTCAGCCCTTTTCCAATTCCTGAACCAGTCTTGATGAGGATTTGACCAACTACATGTAAGGTGCAGACTTTATCTTAGTACCAATAGACCGGGACTCCATGATGGAGGCATGAGGCCTGATTGGCGGGCTTATCATGGAGCCCTCCTTGTCTGCTCTCTTGAGTGCTCCATTGTCTTCTTGACTGGACAGCTCCGTCAGATGACAGCCCAGGATGTGGTCCTTCATCTTGTATCCCAAGATGCGAGATACCTAAGACTTCACTTTAGTAAAGTTTATTAAGATACATTTTTTAATATAAAGTTAAATTTACCCTTTTGTGTACAATTCTATGAAATCTGACAAATGCACAGTTGTGTAACCACCAATACCAAGATATAGAATGGCTCTATTACCACCCCCCAAAATTCCCTCCCGTCCCTTTGCAGACAACACTACACCTAGCCCCCGGCAACCACTGTTAGGCTTTCTCTTCCTATAGTTTTGCCTTTTCAGGCTGTCATGTGGTTGGAATCATGCAATGCCTCACTATGTGAGTCTGGCTTCTTTCACTTATCAGAATGTATTTGAGATTCACCTATGTTGTTACCTATATCAGCTGTTCATTCCTCTTAATTACTGAACAGTATTTTATTGTATGGATGTACCACAGCTTGTTTATCCATGCACCAGCTGAAGGACACTTGGGTTGTTTACAATCTGGCATGATAAAGCTGCTATAACCATTCATACACAGGTTTTTGTGTTAACATCTATTATTTACTCTCGGATAAACACTTAGGAGTGGGATTCCTGAGTGTCATGGTGAGTGTGTAACTTTCTAAGAAATCGCCACATGGCTTCCCAGAGTGGCTGGACCAGTTTCACCTTCCAACCAGCAATATACCAGAGCTCCAATCACTCCACATCCTCTCAGCCCTTGGCATCTAGTTTCTTTGTTTTCCAGTCTAATAGGCGCAATGCCTGAGATTTTACTTTGAATAAATGGATGCCACACAGTTTCCCACCTTTAGCAACACTGTTGGTTATCTATCCACCAGCCATTTTCCTTCTCCCTTGCTAATAGAACCCAGATTTTGTTCACCCGCATCCTGGTGGTCACGTCCTTCAGGGTAAGCCGGGTATGCTCCTAACCCCAGTCAGTGGCTGAATCCTGTTTTCTCCTTTTGGCCACTTATGATGTGTCCACTCCTGCTATCCAATAAGACGTTTTGTCAAGTAGATATAAAGAGTTCAGAGTCAAAAGGAAGAATGTCTGGGCTTAAATCATGGCTCTGCTGCTTACTAGCTAGTGACCCTGCATAGCTACCTAAACTCTCAGAGCCTCTGGTCCTCTTCTGCAAAAAATGGGGATAATTGTAGAACCTACGTCGAGGGTTGCTTTAAGATCTGAATGAATCAATGCATGGAAGGTCTTAGCTTGTGCCCAGCAGATATATATTATCATTATTATATTTTCAAATGATTTCTCATTCCCTGCATTTTCCTGTCTATCTCCAGGAGTGAAGAGGTTTATATCCCCAGGCAAGAGGTATTTAAAGAAAATAAACCAGATTAAAATCTCACACAGTTTTTTCAAAACAGTTGTCTCTTAAACAAATAAACTAACAAATTTAAGAAGGCTTTATTCTCTGAAAAATAAGTCACCATTCTAACAGGCTCATTGAACAGATACCTGACTAGTTCCTTTGTATCCACTGTTTGCCTGATGAGGGTCTGAACAGTTATGCACATGTGACAGCCACATCAGACTCTGACATTGGTGGAGAAGGCTTGGTCTGCAGTAGTTTCTCCTCTGGCCACAAACCTAACCTGTGCCCAGTCATGGCCCCTGGGACTTTTGTTGCCCTTTAGAATGAGGAATCTCCTCTTGACCAAAGAACTAAAGGGGATAACTTCATTTTTGGACCATTTATCCTTTACCCTGGGTGGGTGATGAGACATCTGTCCTCTTAAAAAGATTGTCTAACCCTCCCATTCAATTTAACTTCTAGTAATATAAGACTGTTTCAGACACCATCCAAATAAAGGGGAAATATTCATGACAGGGTAAATAGGACATCAAGAAATTCTAACCTCTGCTTGTTCAGGCTGTTGCCCTATACTCCAGGAACAGTTTCTAGAAGAGTTGCAGGTACCTTCCAAGAGTAACTAATTCATCAAGATATTTTAGAAGCATTTCTCAAAAGGGGGATCATTATCTTTATTAGAGTCATCTGGAGGAGGACTCAGAAATCTGAAATTTAACATTATTGTACACTCTCAAGGTTGAAAACCACTGCTTTAGAGCAGGTGGCAAACTGTGGCCCATGAGTCAAATCCTGCCAGCTGTCCGTTTTTGTAAATAAAGTTTTATTGGCAAACAGTTACACCCATTTGTTTGCATATTGCTTATGGCTGCTTTCATGCTAAAACAACAGAGTTGAGCAGTTGTAACAAAAACTGTATGGCCCACAAAATCTAAAATACTTACTATCTGGCCCTTTACAGGAAAAGCTGGCCAATCCCTGCTTTCAAGAAAAGACCCTGTGATATTTGCAGTTAAAGTCATAGGAAATAGAAAAATAGTCTAGGTCTATTACTGATGTATAATGGTGTATTGCTTTCCCTCCCTTCATTCTTTTGTGCATATTATTTTAAATAATAATGTCACAGAGTGTATATATATATATATATATATATATATATATATATATGTATATATACATATATATGTGTACATATATAAAAACACAGTGATCCCTATGGAGCCCCTGTGAGGTTTGTAGCTACGACTTATGTTATCAAATCTAAGTCACCATTGATTAAAGACATCATTATGCACTATTAAGAAAGAAAAAAAATGCCACCAACTAAATCATGGCACAGTGCCTCCTGATGCCTTAGAAATTTTATTTTCTAATTATTAAAAAGCTCTTTTAGATTTATTTTTACGGCTCTTGGCATTCATAAAATAATTATAGGCAATACTACTGGTTAAGAGCTACAGTCTCTGGGGTCTTCTTCCAGATTACTGACCACCCCCACTCCGCAAGGTACTTGCAGACACTCTCATGATCTTATCAGAAAGTATCAACAAAGAGTTTTCAGACCAAGTTCATGAATGTGAAGGCAATGACAACTATGTCCCAACTGTCACCTGGACAACAGTGTTTATAAGAGGCAATCAATCATAACCCATTTTCAGATATGGTAAATGGCTTTTAAAATATGTGCAGCATAGGATTGATAAGATATGGTTTATTACTTGATGCATAAGAAGTCAAGGGAGAGAGGCTGGGTCCTAGCCAATATGGCCCCCCAAAGATGGGTTGAGCCAGAAGGAGCAGGTGGGTATAGAACTTCTCTGTAACAGAGAGAGCCAGGGATGGCCTATAACTATCCCCCATCCTCACTACATTGTGCCACATGTACTACAATAAGTGGTCTGTTTCCACTTGAGACTGTGATATCTTTCAGGGCACAGGTGTGACTTCATCGGTCTCTGAGCTCTAAGAGACAAAACAGTATCTGGGAAATAGCATGGAACGGCAGTGCTGGTTCCTGAAATGAGCAAGTGAAGAAACTTACAAAGGTAGACAGAGAGGAGGTGCTTTTCCAGCAGAAGCTCTAGAAAGCAATCCTTAGAGCCACCACATGTAACCAAGGATGTTTGAGAGTCACAGGTGGGAAGATGCATCCCTCCAGGAGCTTGACCCAGAATGGAGTCCGCTCAAGGGAAGGACGTGGAAGAATTTCTAAGGAAAGCTTTGAGCTTATGGCAAACCGGGGCTGTGTCTGCACCTAGACCTTGGACTCCAGCCCCTGAGGAAACCTAAAGGGCTTACAGTGGAGTCTCCTGATTTTATCTGTTCAGTGTCACGGAAGCAGCACTTCATGTCAGGGAAGCAGCACTTCATGGGATTGCCAATCACAGGCCTTACCTTTTCCCTGAATGACCTCAAGAATGGGCATGACCAACACTTCCATTAGTCACAATAGGTACTGGGCCTACTGCCCACAATACCTTTGGGAGCCCAGGAAAATGTTATGACTTACATGAAAATCAGGAGAAAAAAAATGAACATAAACTAGCCTGTATTATATGTGTCT
Source organism: Lipotes vexillifer (assembly GCF_000442215.2). Classification (NCBI taxonomy): domain Eukaryota; kingdom Metazoa; phylum Chordata; class Mammalia; order Artiodactyla; family Lipotidae; genus Lipotes; species Lipotes vexillifer. Next base: position 226,517 of record NW_006797200.1, on the reverse strand, counting down.
TTATACCAACACAATAGTAAGGTAAAATTTTGAATTTTTTTCTAATGGAGAATGGGACCCATGAAGGCATAACTGCCCCAGGTCCATGAAGGTTATAAGGGGGTCCTGAGAGTAGGCATGTGACACAGGTCATGCCCATCAGAAACTCTCCCCATGAGCCTGACTCTCAGGAGATGAGTTACACTGACAGTAGGGCCAAGAGAAAGACTTGTCTGCCATATTGGTTATGGAAATGCACATAAATCAGGAACCCTGGAAGGATGCACAAACTCATACTGTTTTTTACCTCTGAACAGTAGAAAGGAAAATGGGACTGGAGCCTGGGAAGTTAAGTTGGTTTCGTTTCATTTATTCAACCAAATAAAACAAGAGCAAAATAATAATAATAAAAACTCCACCAAAAGCAAATAGAAAATATAGCAAATGAATAACTATTGTTAAAACTGGATGGGGGAAGATTAATGTTTGATTTATTATTTCTGTGTATGTATATAATATATATAGATATTATATAAATACACATTTTTATTTTATCAAAAACAATAAATGACTGCCCATTTATCCCTGAACCAACAATCACAGGAACCACTCTGGGCCCTTTTCTTTCTGAGGTTTGGTGGCTTAATTTTTCCTTTGAGTCTGCAAACTACTTGTATAATTAGGCTCGCTCCCCACTTCCTTCCACTTAATCAAGATGCCGTTTCTGTTGCTTGTAGTCAAGGAGTCTTAATCCAATCAAGTGTACTGCCAGATGCTGATGGTAGAGATGAACAATTTTCAAGGGTGGCAGGGCCCCTTTAATTTGGCTCTCACCCAGTCTGGAGGCCCTTAAAATGTCAGTTACATGTGGTACATATGAGCCTGGATGAACAACGGTCCAGACTTACTGGTCTAGCCTGGCATCTTCTCCAGGTTACATCCTGAGCAAAGGGTTGCACAAGCAAAAGGAGCATCCTTGACCAAGGGAATTGGGACTGGGGAATATGAAGGTGCAAGCAAAAGGGACAGGCACACTTGCTAAGTATCAGGTGGTTTGATGGTTACTTCTCCAGCATTCCCTGAAAACCCTGAGCATCTTATGATTCAGGTCTGAAAGTAATGAATAGTGACCACATAATTTATCATCCAAACGAGGATACATTTAAGAATGAAAGAGGATACTCTTATAATTACATTGGGACAACAGACATACATGAAAAAGTCCCAGGCAAATTGAGACCTGTGGTCACCCAAGTTATGAAGCTTAATTATGTGCCTTGTCTAAGAAGGTCACACAGCTATTGTTGGCTGCGTTGGGATCTGAGTCGGGTCCAGCTGGTTTCATCTCTAAGGAGAGAATGTTTCTTGGGAATTCTGAGAATCCCATGTGTTCTGGGCTGAACTGTGTTTCCCTCAAATTCATATGATGAAGCCCTTGTCCCCAGTACCTGAGACTTTAACCATGTTTGCAGATAAGGGTTAAAGGGGGTGATTAAGTTAAAATGAAGTCTTTAGGGTGGGCCTTAATCCAATCTAACAGGTGTCCTTATAAGAAAGGAAATTTGTACACACAAAGAGACACAAGGGATGCACTTGCCCAGAGAAAGAGACTACGTGAGGATACAGCCAGAAGGCACCATCTGCAAACCAGGGAGAGAGGCCTCAGGAGAAACCAAACCTGCAGATACCTTGATCTTAGACTTCTGGACTTCAGAACAGTGAGAAATAAATGTCTATTGTTTAAGGCACTCAGTCTGTGGTACTTTGTTGCAGTGGCCTTAACAAACTACTACACCATGTATGAGTTGGAAACAAAAAGCAATGCTAGAGAATCCTCTGGGATTCTAAACTCTTGGTCCTTCATCCTTGCCTGCATCCCTGTGGATCAGCAGTAAAGCCCATTTTACCATAAAGAGTCTTGTGTGCCTGTATCCTTGGACAGCAAGGGAGGGGGAGTGTGTTCCCCAAATTGTAGCTTTCAAGGGTCAGAAACATCCAAAGGGACAGGATGGCGGCAGTCCTAAAGAGGAAAGGGAAGGAGGCTGCGTGGAAAGAAGTACTTAGGGAGTTGGCTTAGCTTGGAGCCATGCAGTGCCCTCCCCATACCTTCCCTCCCCTGTCCCACAACCCACCCCCGCAGACATTAAAGTCAGAAGCTCTGTGCTCCATCCCCGCCCCCACCAGACACCAGGGAGATTCAATTACATTTAGAGACACAATGTCTGCCTCCCCTGGATTAATTTCCGGATCCTGCCAAAGCTCGTCCTTATCTCTTTTTCCTTGCTGAGAGTAAGAACCCTATAAAATCATCTCTATCAGAGACCAAGAAATGAGCCAGGGCAAGGCAAACACAAGGATCAGGGCCTTGCGTTTCTCTGGGTTCAAAACTTACTTGTCTCCTCACATAGATTTGGGAAGGGCCCAAGCGTGACAGTTTGCCATCGGGCCCACATACATCCTTTCTCTCTAAAAGGATCCATTCCATCAGGGCAGTGGGTAGGAGCTTGACAAACTGCAAGCATGAGTTACATAGTAGTATTGGCTCTAAGTCCCCAAAGTGCCAGCCCCGCTGCCATTCTGCTCTCACAGAGCTTTATGAGAACAATAATAGTAATTGTAACAGCAAGAGCTAGCACTTACAGAGTGTTTACAAAGCAACTCCTTCACTTACATGGCCTTATTTAACCCTCACAACAGTCCCATGAGATAGGGCTACCTATCTACCTGTGAGGCAGATGACATTTTTATCCCCATTTGGCAGATAGGTAAACTGTGATTTAGAGAAATAAAACAACTTGGCCACAGTCCTGCAGCTGGCAAGTAGAAAAACATAAATCAAGATCTTTAACACCAATGTATCAGCAATTGTCATAAAAATGAGAGTGCGAGGGACTCCATGGGGTATCAAGTGATGTCCAAATTTTGACTGATACTGTGAGTTAAAAAAGTATAAAATATTCATTGAGTAAATCTGTGTAGTCACAATTTTCAGGCATTATTTTATTTAACCTGCACAGTAACCCTGTGACTTGGGTACTTTTATCATTACTGCCATTTTACAGAAAAAAAAAAAAAAAAAAAAAAAAAAA
>NW_006797200.1:177503-223365 GCF_000442215.2 Lipotes vexillifer | reverse complement strand
TTTTAAAAAAAAAAAAAAAAAAAAAAAAAAAGAAGCTTGCGAAGGTTCTCCAGCAAAGTAGAAAAGCTCAAATTTTAACCAAGGTACCCTGAGTTCAGAACTCCCGTTCTAAGCACTACACTCTCTGACCCTTCCTGTGACTGAAATGTTTTGCTGGCTGAGCAGTGAGCTCTGAGTGTGAAGTCAGAGATAGATGATGTGGTATGAGCATAGCTCCAAGTTGTAATGCGTACCCTGGGGTGTAGCTTCAGGGTCTGAGATACCCCAACTCCAATTTAAGAAGTATGTCTCCTCAAATTCCCCAAGCAGGCTGGACGGTGTTGGATTTCTTGGTTGTTGTACTGTTTAATGTTCTTTCAAAGTGTGTTAGACCCTATCGCCCGCAATTACTCCCAGGTGCAAAATTGTATGCACAAACAGTTACAGCAGCAATTTACTGACTGTGAGCTCAATCAGCCAATTGTGAGCACAATTAGCTGCTCTCTGCTCATTTGGAAGGAGCCAGGGCGATGATTGCCTCTGCAATTAGCCAGTTGTGGGCAGCTCCATTTTCTCGTACAATTTTGCACCTTCAAACATTGGAATGTGCAAAAGTGGTGCATGCTCTCTGGGCTCCAAGCATCCAACCTGACGTCCACCTACCAGTCTCTATACTTGTTCATAAGGGCCTGCCTCCTGCTGCAGTTTGGAGGCTGCAACCTCAGGGAAAGATAAGATACCATGACTGAGATCAAACCTCAAGGAATGCTACATAGCTGAGAAAACAAACCTTTCCATATTTTGGCACAGGAGTGAGGGAACAGAGATGAGACACTTACTTGGGTTGGCATAGGGAAATGTCTGGTCAGGTTGGGAAGACCTAAACATTAGTAATTTGGGTCCAAGAGAGAGCTATCCAAAAATGTATCAGCTCAGAATGGGTAATATTTTGCATTACCAGAAGGACGTTCAAGAGTCTGAAACTACTAGAAACTGGATTGACTGGGGGAATTAAAATGTCATTTAAGTCACTGGTGCAATCAACAGTTTTTCTCTCCCCTCTTCCTGTTTCTTAGTTTAAAAAGTAAAACAAATCCTCCCACTAAAGTTGGGAATATTTCTGACCACCTGTTCTTACTGAGGGAAACCCAGAAATCCAGAGATTTTTATTGCAGCTGTACACAAAATGAGCTGCACTCTGATTGGATTTGTTCTAGTTTTCCTTTCACTATGAATTGATTAAAAAGAAAAGTTCACTGTATTTTAATCAAGAATTTGCTGCAATGATAGGCTTTTCTACCTAGAAGCAACACATCTGTAGTTTTGTAGAGGAAATCAAAAGGAAGCAAGACTCACTGTTTGGTTATCCCATCTGTCCTGTGAGGCTTCTGTAACCTGAAGGTTGCCTGTAAACTCTAATTACTCTTAAACCTACTAGAACAGTGAAGCATTTTTCATAACAGCCAAAATGTGGAAACAACCAAAAGGCCCATCAAGTGATGATGGATAAACAAAATGTGGTATATCCATACAAGAGAATAGTATTCAGCCTTAAAAAGGAATGAAGTGCTAATATATCACACAACATGGGTGAACCTTGAAAATACTATATTAAGTGAAAGAAGCCAGACGTGAAAGGCTACAGATAGTACAATTCCATTTACACAAACTGTTTGGAAGAAGCAAATCCATAGAGATAGAAAGTAGATTAGTGGTTGCTACCCTGTAGGAGGTAGGAGGTGGGACTCAGGAGGGATTGCTAATGGATTTGGGGTCCTTTTTGGGGTGATGAAAATGTTCTGGAATTAGATAGTGGAATTAGATAGTTGAATAACCTTTTGAATATAGTGTCATCATGGAATTGCATGTTTAAAGGTTGAATTTTATGGTATGTGAGTTATATCTCAATTTAATAAACTATTTGAGTAGAGAAAATTTTCCACTTGGGAGATTGGGAGTAGGTTGAACAAGTGTGAGGACATTCCTGCATTGGCCTGTCCACAGGCCACTCAGAGAACCCCTGGGGAACAGCCATAGCAGGGAAGAAAGAACTTAAGGGTAATTTCTGATGTAGGTCACAAGCCAATAATTACTGAACATCTACTGTATACAATTATTTAGTAAGCATTGAGAAGAAAGGTTCAATGCCTTTTGATCTAATGGTGGGGTGAGGAGATGGGAGTAGATTTCAAATAAATAAGAAGTCCAGTCCCTGGGTCAATATTTCCAAATTTCCATTCAAAATTTTGAGTTGCATAAGGCAACGTTTTCTTGGAACAGAATGGAAAGCAAAGGTCTGTAAGGGAATTTTTCTGAGCCACTACCTTTTAGCCAGGACCAAGCCAGCACAGTCAAGAGGTTGTTTTGGCTCTTTATATTTCTTATATTGAGTATGCTGAACTTTTTACTCTCCTTTACATGATATGGATTTTAAGCCAAGCAGGTATGCAGACAGTTGGATAAACCAGGAGTCTCAAGTTAAGTATAAAGGGAGGCATTGGTGCTCTAAATTAACATTCACCTTCCCCTACCTGAATGGTAGCCCAAGGAGCTATAGACACAAAGGGCAATAGTCAAGTGTGAAGCAAATATTGTGCTATTAAGAGCTAGACAAGTCAATGCCCTCATTCTCCCTCCATCCCATCATTCTGAGACATACTTCTTGAAAGTGGTACCTTTGTGCATTGCTCCATTTCTTCACTGTCATTCATACTTGCATCTGATACCTGCCCTCACCACTCCCCCATTTGGTATTTGGTTGATTATGTGAGAATCACATGAATCCTGATAAACTTATCTCATCCCCACTGTGCAATCCATAATCCCATTGCTTCAATCTCCTAAATTTCTCTCAAACGCATCTACACTGTTCCACCTTAATCCAGGCCACCACCATCTTGCCCCAGATAACCTCAGAGACCGTCTTTTTTTGTTGTTTTGTTTTTAAATTTTATTTATTTATTTATTTTTGTCTGTGTTGGGTCTTCGTTTCTGTGCGTGGGCTTTCTCTAGTTGCAGCAAGCAGGAGGCCACTCTTCATCACGGTGCGTGGGCCTCTCACTGTCGCGGCCTCGCTTGTTGCAGAGCACAAGCTCCAGACGCACAGGCTCAGTAGTTGTGGCTCATGGGCCTAGTTGCTCTGCGGCATGTGGGATCTTCCCAGACCAGGGCTCGAACCCATGTCCCCTTCACTGGCAGGCAGATTCTCAACCACTGTGCCACCAGGGAAGCTCCCTCAGAGACCTTTTAACTGGCCTGGTCCCATCCACACTTGCCCCACATCATAATTGATCCAAATTAAAATAATTCATTGGTCACTTGGTTAAAACTCTTTATTTGATGCCCAATATTCTTAGAGTAAAGGTTAGAAAGTTTCATGGGGGATCCTGTTTCAAATGTGAATGGGACCAGAATGAAAAGTATATCTGAAATGTCAGTATAATCCACTTTTCCTCCCCATCCCACTGCTACTGCCTCAGACCAGGCTTTTATCAATATAAGATTATTAGAGTGAAATCACATGTGTATGGGGAGGAGTGGGAAGGCATGTTCTGAAGTTAACATAAAAAATCAATGTGTCAGACACAATGATATATGTTTGCCACTCCTCTTTCAATCCCCTCTTCCTGGCTACACAGGAAGACTACATTTCCCAGCTCCTCTTAGTGTTAGGTCAGGGCCATATGACTCGGACTGGCCAATGGAGTGTGAGCAGAAGTGATATAAGCCACTGAGTCTTACATTCAGTTACACATTGGAATCATCTGGGGAAGTTTAAAACATACTGATACATGAATCTCAACCTCCTGAAATTCTGATTTAATTGGGATTGGGCACAGCCTGAATATTAAAAAGAAATTTAAAGTTTCCCTGATGATTCTAAGGTGCAGCAAAGTTTGAGAGCTGAGGTAAGCCACTCCCAGGTCTGGTCCTTAAAATCATTCTGTTTTATCATACCCTTCTTTGGTGACCTCAGAGACCAGCCAATCCAGATACTGGAAGCTGTCAGCCTGAGAATCTGAGCAATGTGTAGAGATCCCTATTGGACTTGGAATCTGAATAAGAAGTACATCTTTATCATTCTAAAATTAATTTATTATCACAGCATAGCCTTCTGACTAATGCAGTGAAAAATCATATAAAGTCAAAATTACTTTCAACATGGCTTTAGGAATTGTCCTCAATGGAGTGGCCAAGACAGCCTGTTTTTCCTTCATCATTGAAACAGATCACTGCTTCTCCAGAAAATAGAATTGTTGGCTTACTTTTAAAGGATATAGTTTATAAAACTATGAATTATAAATACTAAAATTACAGTGAGATATTCATAAAGAATAAAGAAGCAGACAGAAATTGCAATTAGCTGAAAGAACAGTAAATTCATATTGCCTCTCTCACACTCATTATAGGGCAGTGGTTCTTAACCTGGGTTATATTATGTAGAAGTATCTTTGGAGTTTTTAAAATACACCCAAGGGGGCTTCCCTGGTGGCACAGTGGTTGAGAGTCCTCCTGCTGATGCAGGGGACACGGGTTCGTGCCCCAGTCTGTGAAGATCCCAAATGCCATGGAGCGGCTAGGCCCGTGAGCCGTGGCCACTGAGCCTTCACGTCCAGAGCTTGTGCTCCGCAACGGGAGAGGCCACAACAGTGAGAGGCCTGCATACCGCAGAAATAAAACAAATAAAAAATAAAATAAAATACACCTAAGGTCACAGCATTATAGATACTGAGATGGCACATTAATACTACAGCTACTCCTAAAAGTTCTGATTCATGGAGATAAAAATGAGAAGCATCACCCCCTTGACCAAGTTTTTCTAAATCTTCATCTGTATGTTTATCAAATTGGTACCATGCTTTGTCTTCAAGGCTCCCAATGAGCTTAGATTTTATTCTTGATTTACTTTTCACATTCTTCTTTATCATGTTGTTAGGTGTTGAACAAACACAAAATACAGGGAGGGTAGAAGAATCTCAAAAATAGTAATTTTAACAAAAGAAGCCAGACATAAAAAATACCTACCATACAATTACATATGCATGCAGTTCAAGAAAAGGCCAACTGGTCTATAACAATAGTAATCAAAACAGTGGTTGTGGGGCTTCCCTGGTGGTGCAGTGCTTGAGAGTCCGCCTGCCGATGCAGGGGACACGGGTTCGTGCCCTGGTCCAGGAAGATCCCACATGCCGCGGAACGGCTGGGCCCGTGAGCCATGGCCACTGAGCCTGTGTGTCCGGAGCCTGTGCTCCACAACAGGAGAGGCCACAACAGTGAGAGGCCCACGTACAGCAAAAACAAAACAAAACAAAACAAAACAAAAAACAGTGGTTGCCTATTTGGGGGGGAGCGTGTAGAGACTGACTGAAAAGGGGCATGAAAGAATTTTTTCTGGTGTAATGGAAATGTTCTTGATCTTGATCAAAATGGGTATATTCATATATACATATATATTCATATATCACATAACGATATTTAATGGACTGTACACTTAATAGCTGTATATTTCACTGTATATAAATGTTATCTTAATAATTTTTTAACAGAAAGGAAACTTTATAGTAAATAATATAGTGAGGGTTATGTGTTCCTCAAGACCAGTGACTTTCATTGGTTGCTCATCTTTTTTTTTCTGTTAAATCCTTAGAGTTGATGTCTCCCTGTGGTCCATAATCAATGCATGTCACCTTGAGTGACCTTCACAAGCATGATAATTTACACATCACAGTCCTCAGTCATAAGGAATCAGAAACAAATTGAGAATAAGTTTCTCTTTGATACTATAACCTGCTGTACCTATATACAAAAATTTGAACAAGTCTGGAAAAAAGCAAGACAGAGGAAGACCTAAAGAAGATTAGCTAAAATGGCTCTTAATGAAGGCCCTCCACGAAGCGGAAGGGTAAGATGGAATGGAATTACCATCTATAAATTATAGTAGAATAGTGCAGAGGAGGCAGGGTCAGCTTTGCTACTTGGAGAGCACAAGATAAGAAACAGTGATGTTTTCTTGCCAAAAAGGGTCTGCAATGCTGGTTGAAGATCACCCATTGGAGGTTTGTTTGAAGGAAAAATATTTTCCTTAGGGTTAGGAAGAGGAGAAGGACATTTATGTTATTAAGTTGTGCTATCAGAGTCATTCACACCTTGCTGTAAAATGTATCAATCAACGGATTGCCTTTTAACTGCCTTGAATCAGCCTCATTCAGTTCACTCACCACCTTTAACACCAAAATAAGGACTTGCTCTCCACCTAGTCCTTCACGCGGACCCTTCTTCTAGAATATCCATTTGTTTACTCATCTACTGTTAATTGTCCTGTTTACAGATGTGTCTTCAATAAATATGTACCTGGCAGAACTTCCCTGGCAGTCCAGTGGTTGAGACTCTGCACTTCCAATGCAGGGGGCACAGGTTCGATCCCTGGTTGGGGAATTAAGATCCCACATGCCGTGTGGTGTGGCAAATAAATAAATAAACAAATAAAACCTTCGATTTACATAAAGAAGTATGTACTTGCCACATAGTATGAGCTTAGCAAACATTTGTTGAATAAATAAGTGGCTTTCTGAAATATATGAGTTTCAGAGATCTGATGGGAAACTTGATAAAGGGAGATAATAAATACACCCCTAGCTGTAATAAAATTCCTAAATATAAGACATAAAGTTATAACTGGAGAAGGGAGGCAACAGGAGGTAGATAGGGAGGTAGGGTGGAAATTTTCTGCAGGATAGCCAATGAGGAAAAGAAGGCAAGGTCAGACAGACTTTGTGATCCTTCCTTCCTTCAAAAATCTCTTTGCCTCCAGGGACCAGCCCCTGGTCCAGTCAAGAACGGTGAACTTAGAAAAAGGGATCTGTTATTTTAATCTGAAGAAGCAAAAATGGAAGGTAAAATAATTTGACCCCCCCAAAGAAACTGATATGAAAGAGGCAACCAGATTAAAACATATGTTTTAAGGTATCTTTTGGTCATCAACAAGATTTAAATGATTTTGGTCTTTGGTCGGCAAGAGTAGAGAGCTGTAGGTGTAGCAGAAACCAAATAAAGAACCCACCCCTGCCTCCAGTGGAGAACTAAGCTCCCAAGCTCATCCACACCACGTCTGCCAGGTTGGTCTTCTCTGGCTTAGTTTAGACCCCTCGGAGCTGAATTTAGGTTGATATCTGAGCCCGAGGATGACAAGCCCAGAGCTGGGTTGCTGCTTGAGATGGCTTGGCTGTTAGAAGCCCCATCTCTGCCCACTTTTAAATAATGCTTGAAGCAGCTCCTTTCTCAGATATAACTTCTCTTTTAATCACTTTCAGATTCTGCAGGGGAACTTTAGAAAGAGACATCTTTAGTTTGACTTTGAAGTGTGCTGTTTGTTTTTGGCTAACTGCAAATTAGCAGACATTTTAATTGTTGATGTTTGCTATTATGGTTGCTTTTGGTGGTCTGTGCGGTTGCTTGGACGAGTGAGAGCAAATGCTCTGTGAATAAAATTCTAGTCCTTAAACCAATTTGAGGAGGGGGTACCCCAGCAGCAGTGTGGGTGCTATTCATGACTCTAGCTCAGTTTCAACCATACTTGGTCCTGGAAAACCCAAAACACATTTGGCCCTGAGCACGTTTTTCCCTTGATTTTTAATCTTGTGAGCTATTTAAAGGGAATTTAATCCATATGTTTCTAATTCATTTAAATCACAAAAACATTGGGTTTTGAGAGTTATTTGATGTCCAAATGCCTTTTAAGACTTTTTAATAAACTTTCCAAGTCTTATTGCTTTAAAAACACACACTCACATTTTGCCAGGGGTGAGTGGATTCAGGCTCCAAAGGATTTGGGTTGAATTTGAAATTCTGAACTCGTAAATTATGGTAAGGTTAAGATAAAGCCTGTGTCTACACAATACCCGAGCAGCCCAATAGAAAGCCAAAATCCTAGGTTGTCATCCAGATGTTGCACAACTTCTAATGCGTGGCAAAACATCAACGAAACATCCGGATGGTTTACTGACTTTTTTTCCTCTTGATTCAGATGTTTGCTGTTACAGAGTTAAGGACGTGGGTAGCAGCTGTTAATCCTGGCACACTCTGAGGAGTTTTATTTGAAAAGAGTCTCTCTATTCATATGTGGATCACAATGCTCATGGGATGGGGTAGGGGGAAGGAAAGAACCTGCTTTTCTTTATAAAAGCAGGTAGTGTGGAGTAAGTTGCTAAGATTTAGAGGGTGGAGAAAAGAGGTTATCAGATGTGTCTGAGCATCCCTTAAGGAGAGTGAGGAAAACAGACAAGGAGTTTAATAACATGTTTGCTACATCTTTCTAAGTGGAAGGAATATGAGTTAAAGCAAAACTGATAAGGTCTTTATGATCCTTTCCCCTAATAGGGAGAAGATCTAGGAGTGCCACGTGTAAAATAAAGGCAACTTCAGGTCTTTCACGAGATGAAGAGAGTGACAATAAATTAACAACAACTGACTTCTGTATAGACATTTCATGAGATAAAGAGACTAATAATTCAAGTAAATGATAACGTTAACAAAAACTTACTCTTAATAGACCTTTCATGGTCTGTGTATGATTCAATTACAATAATAACTGAAATAATAATAATAATACCAAACTCACATGGCAACTTTTTTTTTTTTTTTTTTTTTTTTTTTTTTTGTGGTATGCGGGCCTCTCACTGTTGTGGCCTCTCCCGTTGCGGAGCACAGGCTCCGGACGCGCAGCTCCAGCGGCCATGGCTCATGGGCCCAGCCGCTCCGTGGCATGTGGGATCCTCCCAGACCGGGGCACGAACCCGTGCCCCCTGCATCGGCAGGCGGACTCTCAACCACTGCGCCACCAAGGAAGCCACTCACATGACAACTTTGATAAGACACATATGGTTCTAAAGATTTTCCGATGTTTACATTGAATCCACCCAACAAATTTATAGGTGGCTATTGTTCTTTCTTTAAGGAAGACCATTTACTTAGTGATTATTAAGAATAGTCAATAAGCTATACTCTTTAACTATTGTAGATAGACCAGTGGTCCTCCACCAGGGATGATTTTGCATCCAAGGGGATATTTGGTGCTGTCTAGAGACAGTATGATTGTCACAACTGGGGGTAGATAGAGGCGCTATTGTCATCCAGGAAGTAAAAGCAAGAGATGTTGTTTAACATCCTACAATGCACAAAACCAGCGACCAAAACAAAGAATTAACCAGCCCCAAATGTCACTAGTGCTGAGTCTGGGGAATGCTAAGATAGACAGAAGAACAGGGAAACTTTTGACATTCAAGTTCAGGCTCTTGGTTGCTGACCTGCCTATTTGAATTGCAAACATTCCCAACACCAGAGCACCATGTGTTACAGAAAGTCAAACTGCTCTTGAGGAGTGGTTCCAAATTTGAACTCTCATCAGGATCACCTGGAGCAATTGTTCAAACACAGATGGCTGGGCCCCACCCCCAGAGCTTCTGATTCAGGTCATCTGGGCTGGGGCCTGAGGATTTGCATTTTTATTGAGGGCCCAGGTGAGGTTGATGTCACTGGTCCATGGGCCACACGTTCAGAATCACTGCCTCTGAGCGTGAGGGCTGGTATATGAAGGCATGAGGGCTTCCTACTACTGAACCCTAGGATTGGAATGAGAACATGGGGGTTCTGCCCTCGTAAAACTTAAAGCAAAAAGAAGCAGAGTGGAATATATGTTCTTTGCAGGCACTTCATTCTGCCCTAAAGAGGTGAGGAAATTGCACACCCAAGTCTTGCTCCCAAATTTCCCTGCAGAAAATGTTGTCCACCTCCTATGGGGAGGAGAGGAGCTGATGAAGAGGTAGGTGAGGGAATAGACTAGTAGTAGATCCACCACATGGAATGAAACTTCAATGTTGGGTAAGAACTATCCCCCAAACAAGTCAGGCCTCTCTTTAGCAATCAAAAATGCCCTTTCTGACCACATGACCCAAAGGAAGTCCTCTCACACTACGTAAGCCAGTCTCTAGCAACTCAACCAGTATTGCCTTCTTCATAGCATTTACCATTAACTGAAACTAAGTATTGGACGATATATTATTTTCTTTCCCTCTCCATCCCCCATAGAATACAAGATTCATGCAGGTTGTGACTTTGTATTTCTTAGTAATTATGGTATCCCCAGCACCTAGAAGAATGCCTGGCACATAGTAGGCATTATACAAATATTTGTTAAGTGAATGAATGAATCTTGCAAAAATTGCTGCAAGACCACGGTATCTCCTTTTCCCACAATAAGCTCCCCGCTTCCCTGCCTCATCCTGCAGGTCTCCTCACCTCACTTCCCTGCCCATCGTTGTTTTCTTTCCTTTCCTCCCCATGGGCTCCCCTGAGAGGTCATAAAACTATAAACAGTGAGTACCTAGGATAGACTTAACAGGCCCAGGGCACCGCTTTGGACATTTCTTTGAAACTCACCTTACACATTTCTGGGAAATACCATAAAATCATCCTGGAAAGAAAGATAACCCAGAAGTGATAATGATCGTAGCAACAATAACAACCACAAGAAAAACAATGACAACAGTAGTAGCTAACACTTACTGAGCCCCTACATCTCAACCAGCCCCCACAACAACCCACTGGGTTAAATAAAATCATTTTCCTCATTAACTAAAGGAAGAAATTGAGGCTCAGAGAGGTTTTGGAATTCTCCCAAAGAAAAGTCACTAGTACACAGAAAAACTGGGTTTTGAACTCAGGCATCTGACTCCAAGGTCTGTGTTCTTAGCCAAAATAGGAGATCAGTAAATAGTTGTGGATTGATTGATTGACTGATTGACTGATTCAAGCAGAATTCCAGGCTGAGCATTGTCACCATCTGTCCTCACCTGTCATTAGGTTGCCATGTGAAATGAAGATTATTTCTCTTTCTGGAGCCTGTCCTCATCACTGATCTTTCAGTAAAACTCCCATCTAACCTGTCATATTAATGTTATTTTTACCGCTAAAAGTTTACCAAGTAAAAAAGAAGTACTGGATTCCAGTTATAACACCAAAAAAGATACCATCTCTGTGGAATACTGTGCATATTCCACAGCTTTCGGGTGACTAGATGAAATTTCCAATGGAAGGAAAAAGACAACTAAATTCAGACATATCCATGTCTTTGTTCATGTAGCTTCCTAAAGAACTGGAAAGCAACAGGACAATTTGCGTTACAAAGTTAACTTTGCTCCTGTCTTTTGATCTAGATTTCCCAGGAGCTCTATGACCCTGTGACTTTGGTTACAGGATTACAGCCCGGGGATAGGCAAAGCTGACCTTCAGGTAAGAACAGTAAAAAGCTCCTGTAGTGTCACTTCAGTGATCCCAATCTTGTCTTTATTGGATACTTGAACTGAATTGATTTGAATGGAGACAATACTCATCTTTAAAATGGAAACACCCCGGAAGGTCCAGCAACCAACCCCTGTCCACTTCCTGGTCATCTCTTCTCCATAGATCTTTCCTGGGCCCATGACTTTTCTCCTTCCACCCACCAGTTCTCACTGTTGTTACTTATTCACTTGCTTCCTTTCTTTCATAACCATCTTTCTCATACCATTTTCTCTCTAGTCCCATCAGCGAAGGAGATCTTGTTAGCCACAGTTTCTATAACTTGTTTTATAAAACATAAGTTGTATTGCTTGAATATTCTTAAATATTATGCCCTCCCTATTCTATTTTGTTTTCCCACCACTGTTCTACTACCTGCTCCCTGGGTGGTCTCATCCATTCTTATTGTTTTAACATCCAGTGAGTTGCTGAAAGTCCCGTATCCCTATCTCCAGCACAGATATCTGTGGTGAGCTGCAGACAGCCAACACATGCCAGCTGGTGTCTCAAATGCACCACAAATGCACTATTGCATCACACTCTGCCCAACCTCCCCTCTCGTGCTACTCCTCCTCTTCGGTTCTCCAAATCAGCTGATGAAACCAATATTTACTGGTCACTTGAGCCAAAATCTGAGGATCATACTGATTTTCCCTTTCATTCCATTTCAACTTTCAATCAGGCACCACATGCTGATGATTTTTCCTCAGCATCTCTTCAATCTTCCTCCTCTTCTCCATCCTTATCACCATTACCTTAGAGGAGCCCATCATCATGTCTTTCCTGGACCACTACAGTGTTTTTTAACTGTTCTTCCTGACCCCAGTCCTATCCTTCTGCATCAAACTCACCCTCAAAATGGGCATCAGAGCATTTTACCTAAAATAAGTTTTACCTGGATGTTCGTTTGAAAGCATTCAGCTGCTTATTTTTTACAGAACAAATTCCAAGCTTCTTAACATGGGATGCAACACTCCATGATCACACATCTTCAAACTATACTACCTCTTGCTTAAGTTTCCCTCATTTTTCATGCTCCAGCAATTCTGAACTTCTCAGAGTTCCCTGGATACTCCATAATATTCATACCCCAGCGTCTTTGTTTATGCTCAATTCTTTACCAGGAATACCCTTCTTTCTTTTTTTCCCTTAGTTACCTCCACATCTTTTGGGTTCAAGTTCAAGAATCCCCTCTTTTCTAAAAGCTTTCTTTGTGTACCCTCCTGTCAGTTAGGTTATATGACCCTCATCTGGTCTCCCATTATGTTCTATGCTTTTCTGAATCCCAGCATTCACCACATGGTGTAATCATTTTCTATCTATCTATCTATCTATCTATCTATCTATCTATCTATCTATTATTACATAATACAATGGGCTTCCTCAAAGCAGGGAAATTGTATTAATTTATTTTTTATTTCTTTATTTTGGACATGCAGAGAGGCTTGTGGGATCTTAGTTCCCCAACCAGAGATTGAACCCGGGGCCACTGTAGTGAAAGAGAACCACCAGGAAATTCCCTGTGCATTTATTTTTATATACCCAGGCCTAGCATATTTACCTCATAGTCAAGAGCATGAATTTTGGAAAAAGGAAAACCAGGATTTGAACCTTGGTTGTGCTACTAACTAACCAAGTTGACAATGAGATTTGCATTTCTAGGCTTCAGATTCCTCATATGTAAAGTCATCAGGTCATTGTGTTATCACAAGGGTTCAATGAGAAAAGTATGCTATATAATATACACAGTCCTTGGAACATGGTTAAGATTAGATATTCAATATTCAATAAAGGGTTATTATTATAACTGCAATAAGCATTTTGAACTGAACTTAGGATGAATCTATTTAAAGGGGTAAAATGTCTTTCATGAATGACAAGGGTCTTGCTATTTTTGACACCTACTGGGAACCTCTGTCATGTCTTAACGGGCCACCATGAGTCTATGTGCACACTGAGTCTCTGGCCTTCCTGGAAGAAATGGCACAAAGAATTAGGTCAATTCAGGCTTCTGATTCCACATGCCCTCCCCAAGGAGGCCTCCCAACTCCCACATCTAAAATTTCAACCCCTGGCATTAGCTTTCCCTTCCCAGCTTTGTTTTCTTCATTGCATTTTTTCCCACCTGAAATTATTTTCTATTTTAAGTTGTTAAGTTTTTATTATCTGTCTCCCCAGCTGGAATGTCTTGAAAAACAATGGCTTTGTCTCATTCTCTGCTGTTCTCCATAATCCATAATAATCAGGGCCTGGCACACAACAGGTACTCAGGAAGATTTCTTGAGTAAATGAGTATATCAAAATCCATTAAACTTTTTGGTTCAAGATTATTTACATCCTTAAAAAACACTGAAGACTTAACTACTTATGTGGATTATACCTATGTATACCATATTAAAATTTTAATTGAGAAAAAAAATTAAAACAGAGTCTCAAAGACAGAAATTTGAGAGAAGAATTGGAAGAGGTGGCTCTGATGAGGCAGGAGAATTGGAACAAGCAGGGGAAGAACCAAAACTTTAGTAGGCAAGGAACATTCTCTCTCAAAGAGATGCCACTGAAGAGAGAGAAAGACTTGGTAGGGGAAAATTGTGTCAAAATTTAAAAATTCAATGGAAGATTTGAAAAAATGGAGAGTCACTCCTGACATCTGAATTACTGTTTGGAAAGACTACTTAGAAGAAACATCTTACAAATAAGTGCAAAAACAAATACAAAAATGCGTAAGAGAATCTTAAAAGGAGATTCAAGGATGAAACGGTAAGAGACTTAGAGCATGGATCCAGGGGTCTTCATAAGTAATTAGCAGGAGAGCCAAAAGGACAACAGAAAATGGATGGGAGAAAAATAATAATCAAATAATAGAAGAAAACTGTGAATTGGAGCATATGCTGGTCTGGTCTTCAGATGGAAAGAGTTCACTAAGCCTCAGGCAGAACTAAGGAAAAAAGACATACACTTGAAGTGCCTTGTGAAATTCCCAAACTTCAAAGAAAAGAGGGATCCTTGCAAGTTTTCAGAAAAAAAACAAGGTTTTTAAACGGTTTTTACTCATAGCCCTCAGGCTTGAGCAGCTTGGGGGAGTAAATATTAAACATTTAACTAGCTGTCTCCTGAGTTGGCAGAGAATAGGACTAGATGATCAGACAGAGAAGATTTAGGAAAGCAAAAGGGGCCGGTACAAGAACAGTGACTGGCAGAAAAGTTTATCTGCTCTTGCAGAAGCTCAGTGGAATTACTTGGGGGACTTTTCTAAAAATATGTGTGTGTACCCTTGAGGTCATGGCTCCCCATTTGAAAAGCATTGCTTGGTGATCCTCAATTATGGATAGGAGCAATTTCATCTGTGCAGATCTTCATTCATTTATTCATTCAACTTGTGCTCATTGAGTAGCTACTCTGTCCCAGGCATTGGGACTCGACTCTGGCTTGGAACTGTGAACAAGCCAGGCAGACCCCTGCCTTTAAGGAGATGATTTTCTAGTGGAAGAGGCAGATCAGCAAGTGAATGCATTAACATACAAGATAACTGAAGACTGAAATGAATATTATCTAGGAAATAAGTAGAGTTATGTGAAGGAGAGAAGGAAAGGCTATTGATAGGGGCTAGGGAGGTCAGGGGAGGAGGTGACATTAACCAGAGTCCTGAAGGACAAGGATGAATCAACTAAGGATGGAGCAAGGGTCCCAGGTCTCCAGGCAGAAGGAAAGGCAAGGAGAAAGGCCAGAAACAAGGAAGGTTTTGGTATGTTTAAGAACAAAAAGAAGATTGTTGAGGTTAGGGTAGTTAGACAGCAAGGGGGCAGGAGATGAAGACAGAGAGGTGAGTGATAAGACGGCCTTGTGGGTGGAGACAAATCAAGATCCAGGCTGCAGAGGGTCAGCTACTTGTGAGCCTGAGACCTTCATGGCTGGTGGAAGGGGTGTGTCCCGAGCTGACTCCATCCTGAATCCAGGACTGGGGTCTGGAGTGGAAAACCCAGTAGTGGAGGTGGAGGCCGCCAGTGGTGGCTGTCACACCTGGTGAAGCTGTCATCACAGAGCATTAGCATAAGAAAGGGAGGCCCGCTGTGTTTGGGCTTGTCACCGTGAGGTGACAGGGTGCACAAATGTGGGCCGGCACCGGGAACTCTGCGCTAACAATGTTGGGTACCACAGCTGTCACTCTGCCGGGGCTGGCCCGCCCCCCCACACCCACGCTGCCATTAGAAACAGCAGCTACTGCCACTGCTCTTATTTCCACACAATGTGTCAATTGTCACTTGGCAGGGCTTTGCTGAGAGACATGGGCGGGGCACACCTGCTTGCTGGGGCAGAAGAGGATGTAGCTTCCCACCTCCTCCCCACCCTGGAGTTGGGGCCCCTCTGCCTGCACACCCAGGAGGCCCAGCCCTCTGTGCTGTGGGCTTAGACAGATGCAGAGAGGAAGTACTTTGACTTTACCTCCCCCTCCCTGGTTTTCCCGCTGAGACCAAAACACACAGGCAAATAAATACCAAGTTACATGGGACGAAAGATGATTCCAGAAATGAGTTTGTTTAGAAAACAAACTTTTAAATGACTCCAGAAATCAGGTTATGTTTTTTTTATTTATTTATTTATTTATTTTTCTTTAGATGTTGGGGGTAGGAGTTTATTAATTTATTTATTTATTTTTGCTGTGTGGGGTCTTCATTTCTGTGCAAGGGCTTTCTCTAGTTGTGGCAAGCGGGGGCCACTCTTCATCGCGGTGCGCGGGCCTCTCACTATCGTGGCCTCTCTTGTTGAGGAGCACAGGCTCCTGGCGCGCAGGCTCAGTAGTTGTGGCTCACAGGCCTAGTTGCTCCGTGGCATGTGGGATCCTTCCAGACCAGGGCTTGAACCCATGTCCCCTGCATTGGCAGGCAGATTCTCAACCATTGTGCCACCAGGGAAGCCCCCAGGTTATGTTTATATTTTGTTTTGTTAACGTCAAGACTTCCCTTTTGCATCTGGCCAAACTTCTCTTATAAACAAAAAACTGGACAATGATGTCCAACACTCTAGGAAGCTGGGAAAGTATAGAACGGGATAAAGCTGGATGGGGAGAACCAATATTTACTGATCGTTTACTACAACCAACAATATCAATAGTAGCAAATAGATGACTGCAGTAATATTGTTAGTAATCGCTATCATAATATTTACTGGATGCTTAAAACATGCAAGGGACTTTGTATTCTCTCTTTGATCCTCACAAAACCCTAAAAGGGGAAACACAGGCCCAGGCTGGTTAAAGAATTTACTCAAGGTCACGGTGAGTGAATAGCGGAGCAGGGCTCTAACCCAGATCGGCTGCCTCCACTGCTTTGCTTCTCTTTAAATCCTCAGGATAACCCAGTGAGCTAGGAGTTAATGATGAAGAAATGGAGATCAAGTGACGTTAAGTGGCTGGTGCCGGGATTCAAACCAGACCTCGCTCCTTCACTTTTCTTGGCAGCCTCTTGATTCTTCACTTTGTACCAGCTGCTTAAGGCGTCAGCTTCCCTGTGGCCAGCTTCTCACTTGGATCTTTGATTTTGTTCATGTGTGCTTCTTCCAGATGTTTGACAATAAGCAGACTTCGGCTTTGGATTGAAGCAAGGTGCAAGTGCAGACAAGAACTGGAACTCCAGCTTAAGCTGTCCTGCACCCATCCATGCTATGGACCTGGAAGGGGTGTGTCCCGAGCTGACTCCATCCTGAATCCAGGACTGGGGTCTGGAGTGGAAAACCCAGTAGTGGAGGTGGAGGCCGCCAGTGGTGGCTGTCACACCTGGTGAAGCTGTCATCACAGAGCATTAGCATAAGAAAGGGAGGCCCGCTGTGTTTGGGCTTGTCACCGTGAGGTGACAGGGTGCACAAATGTGGGCCGGCACCGGGAACTCTGCGCTAACAATGTTGGGTACCACAGCTGTCACTCTGCCGGGGCTGGCCCGCCCCCCCACACCCACGCTGCCATTAGAAACAGCAGCTACTGCCACTGCTCTTATTTCCACACAATGTGTCAATTGTCACTTGGCAGGGCTTTGCTGAGAGACATGGGCGGGGCACACCTGCTTGCTGGGGCAGAAGAGGATGTAGCTTCCCACCTCCTCCCCACCCTGGAGTTGGGGCCCCTCTGCCTGCACACCCAGGAGGCCCAGCCCTCTGTGCTGTGGGCTTAGACAGATGCAGAGAGGAAGTACTTTGACTTTCCCGCCCCCTCCCTGGTTTGCCTGCTGAGACCAAAACACACAGGCAAATAAATACCAAGTTACATGGGACGAAAGATGATTCCAGAAATGAGTTTGTTTAGAAAACAAACTTTTAAATGACTCCAGAAATCAGGTTATGTTTTTTTTATTTATTTATTTATTTATTTTTCTTTAGATGTTGGGGGTAGGAGTTTATTAATTTATTTATTTATTTTTGCTGTGTGGGGTCTTCATTTCTGTGCAAGGGCTTTCTCTAGTTGTGGCAAGCGGGGGCCACTCTTCATCGCGGTGCGCGGGCCTCTCACTATCGTGGCCTCTCTTGTTGAGGAGCACAGGCTCCTGGCGCGCAGGCTCAGTAGTTGTGGCTCACAGGCCTAGTTGCTCCGTGGCATGTGGGATCCTTCCAGACCAGGGCTTGAACCCATGTCCCCTGCATTGGCAGGCAGATTCTCAACCATTGTGCCACCAGGGAAGCCCCCAGGTTATGTTTATATTTTGTTTTGTTAACGTCAAGACTTCCCTTTTGCATCTGGCCAAACTTCTCTTATAAACAAAAAACTGGACAATGATGTCCAACACTCTAGGAAGCTGGGAAAGTATAGAACGGGATAAAGCTGGATGGGGAGAACCAATATTTACTGATCGTTTACTACAACCAACAATATCAATAGTAGCAAATAGATGACTGCAGTAATATTGTTAGTAATCGCTATCATAATATTTACTGGATGCTTAAAACATGCAAGGGACTTTGTATTATCTCTTTGATCCTCACAAAACCCTAAAAGGGGAAACACAGGCCCAGGCTGGTTAAAGAATTTACTCAAGGTCACGGTGAGTGAATAGCGGAGCAGGGCTCTAACCCAGATCGGCTGCCTCCACTGCTTTGCTTCTCTTTAAATCCTCAGGATAACCCAGTGAGCTAGGAGTTAATGATGAAGAAATGGAGATCAAGTGACGTTAAGTGGCTGGTGCCGGGATTCAAACCAGACCTCGCTCCTTCACTTTTCTTGGCAGCCTCTTGATTCTTCACTTTGTACCAGCTGCTTAAGGCGTCAGCTTCCCTGTGGCCAGCTTCTCACTTGGATCTTTGATTTTGTTCATGTGTGCTTCTTCCAGATGTTTGACAATAAGCAGACTTCGGCTTTGGATTGAAGCAAGGTGCAAGTGCAGACAAGAACTGGAACTCCAGCTTAAGCTGTCCTGCACCCATCCATGCTATGGACCACCACATTTTTCGAAGGTTCATGCTCCTATTGTGCTTTTTGTTTTGTTTTGCTTTGTTTTTTGTTTTCTGTTTTTTGTTTTTGCAGTTCGCGGGCCTCTCACTGCTGTGGCCTCTCCTATTGCAGAGCACAGGCTCCGGACACACAGGCTCAGCAGCCATGGCTCACAGGCCCAGCCACTCCGCGGCATGTGGTATCTTCCCGGACCGGGGCATGAACCCGTGTCCCCTGCATCGGCAGGCGGACTTTCAACCACTGTGCCACCAGGGAAGTCCATCATGCTCCTACCGTTTGCAAGATGAGGGCATTGAGGCGTGGAGAGGGAACACACAATTTTGAGCTTGCAAAATTCACAGACTGGCAGAGCTGGCAGGCCCATTGGGACCAGCCAATACAACCCCCTCATTTTACAGCTGAGGAAACAGGACCCGAGGGTTAAGTAACTGCCCTAAGGTCACACAACCCATTAGCAGCAGAGCCCAGATGGGAATCCCCAGACCCCAGTTTGGGCCTGAAGGAGAAAGCAGAGTGGAAAAATAGACGCAGATGCCTGTGTGGGCGTCTGGGATCTGGGGTCTGAGTGATGTTCATGGAAACTACCCCTTTTAAGGTATTGCCTCAGGCTTGCTTCATGCCTGCTATGTCTGGCTGCAACACCCCACCCAGTGCTGGGACTTAAGTGTGTTCCTTGAAGAGCTGCTGCTGGGCGGGTGTCCACAGACACTCATAGATGTGGGGACCAGCTGTGACGGGCAGAGTCATCGAGGATAGCTTTCAGAACTCCTATTCCTGAAAGCTTTAGGGTTCACAGCAGATCTTCAACAGCCAGTAGCAACCAATATCTATTGAGTGTTTCCAGTGTGGCTTACAAACCAGCAAATTACAATTTTCCCTAAAAGGAGGGAGAGTATATAAGCAAACAAATTGGGAAATTGTGAGTTTAATCTAAGTGCTTTTTTTTTTTTCTTTCTTCTTGGTGTTACAAGACTTATACAGGTTAGCATCCTCAGAAGGGGAGAGGATGTGCAGTGTCTCTGGAATGGTTGGGACCATGGAATCCCTTTTTTTTCCTTCCAAATTTCATTTAAGGCTGTTCTGAGAACCACTTTTCGGGGATCCTGGACTGGACCAAGAGGGCAGGTGGAGATTCAGGGACCTCATAATGGGCATAGTCTCAACCCAGATACACTAGTATTGTACTTAGGTTTATGGTAACACAACAACTAATGTCAGACCCAAGATGCTATGCGTTGGAACACCTAGGCACCTCTTACTCAGGTTGAGATGAGCCTGTATACAGTTGGGACTTCCTCTGCTGGAGTATTTGACTGATGACCTCAGCTGAAGAATCAGAAAATTCTGGGGCAAACAGAAGTAGTCAAGGGTACCACACGGAAGCCATTGGATTCTGAGACCAGAGAATCTACACCCATATCCATTGCACTTGGGGCTACTAATGATTAGCCTATAAGGAAGACTAAGGCAGAGCAGAGCTCACTACAACCGCACGCCTTCCCCAAAACACTCATTCTTCCTCTTCATACTTCCTTTCTTTCTGAATGGGTGGATTCTGTTGCTATGAAGGTATAGCTAAAGGCAAAATTGCACCCACTAAGATCACTGCATGAGTCTAGAACTGCAAGCGTTCAATGTTGTAAGCCATGTGTCTTCAAGCTAATATGCAGAGAATTACACTGATCACACTTTATAAATCTGCACAGCTCTCTGCTTGTGCTAATGGCACTTCTCTTGGCGTGAAGCTACTCAGTATGACACTAGGAAGTAAGCCCACATTCTGACTCCCACCCTACCCTCAGCAAAAGCATGATGTAGTTAAGGAAGAGGTCTCCTGCTAAACAGCAATATGCTGTTATTTAAACTATCTCCTGCCTCCGGTTCCCTGAAACATAAAATCATAGTCCCTCTAATGTAAGGTTTGTCAAGAGAATCAAGACAATCATACTGTCCCTAGAGACAAGCAGCTTAGAAAAAAGAGGAATGAAGGAGAAGATAAATTCAGCCTTGCATTGTAGCTTCTCATGAACTTGTTTTCTTTTTCTTCTGAGCTATAGGGTCTCGAGGGCGAGGACTCTCTTATTCATTGCTGAATTCCCACTGTGCCTGCATCGTGTCTTGCACACAGCAGGCACTCAATACATATTTGTTTAATGATGGGGCTGAGAACCAAATGAAGACAATTCATGCAGAAAGCTCTATTTCACCCAGTGGTGGATGCGGCAGTAGGAAGGAGAATGGAATGAGAGTAAAGCATGTGTCCAGTTTGGTAACTCCAACTAATTGGAGTTACCTGGCTATGTTGGTATGTTGTAAAATGAGATTTCTAAAGATCATACTTGATTGCTCAGAGTATACAATTATACTAACAAAGCAAATACTCAGGTCCTCACATCTATTCAGGACTTAGATTAGATCCTGCTTTCTCCAAGCCAGTTCTGCAAAAGACACTGAGACCCTTTTCCAGAAGGCTGTGTTCTGGTCCAGCTGCAATCAGGCTAAAGTACAAAAATAATCTATTCTGCAACTTTGATTGTCACCATTGAATGGAGTCTGAAAATAGACTTGCTACCATAAAATCTTGGTGGAGAGCTGTTATTGTGAGCTGGTCATTCTCCCTTTGCCTCTCCAAACCCATTCTTTGCCCTCTCCATCCTTCCCTGTTCTCTGAGACACTGACCTCAAAGGACTATACCCCTGGGATCTCTTATGCTCTGGATTCCAGTGGGAGTTGGTCAATGAAGTCACCAGCAGGTGACTGGAGAGTGTGAAGAAAGTGAGATTGTGATATTTATTCTCCCAGATCCCTCTCTGCTGGGACGTCATCTAGCCATGGCTGTGTTTCTCAACCAAAAGCCATCACTACAGTATGTTGACCCTCTTATACCTATAGATCTCTCTCTAATTTCCATTAACAGCCCAGTCCCCTTGCTTCTTCAGCCTAGGGTAACAATGCCTTCTTCTACTGCTATTCCCTAGCTACTTCTCCATCATTTTTGGTCTTCTTTTACCTGGCTCACATTCCAATAAACAGTTCTCTAAGCTCTACCCAACCATCCCATCCAAGTATGCCATCTGTTTCCTATTAGGACCCTGACTATATACAGTGCAACCACAGAGCAGTAGCCTTTATTTTTCACTCATATTTACACAGTCCATGTAAGTGAGATTATTTTTAGTTCCTTTATTTTCTTACTAGAAATTAGAATTGTATACACTAACTCTATTCTCTTCATCCACTAAAGTTTGGCCACCTTCTCACTCCAGCTCTTATTATTACGTGAGGTCTTGACTGCTGATTTCATGGGACCTCTATGCAGTGTTTAGCTGCTCTAAACCATCATCCAATACTTAATGCTTCCAATGCTGTGTTTTCCCCACAGGTTGGAATTCTTTGGAAGTGGCATCTTTACACTATGTATCTTACTATCCATGAACATAATAAAGCTCTCTTTAAGATTTTCTTTAATGGCCCTCAGTAAAGTGTAATAATCTTTTCCTAATGTATAACACATTGAATTCCTAAGCCATTTGTAGTTTTTGTTTGCTGATAAAAATATTATGTATTTTATGTTATATTTTCTAATTGTTTATGACATATGTGAACTTTTTTAAAATTTTTATACATTGCTTTTGTATACAGCAACATTACTGATCTCTCTTATTAGTAGTAATAATTATAAGGAGATTATCTTAGAATTTCTATGTGAACAATCATATTGTTTAAAAATAATGACTTTTTGTCTTCCTTTTTAATCCTTCTACTTTTATTTCTTAACATTGTTTTATTGTGCTGGTTGAAGCTTCCAAGATAGTATTGGGCAGCGTGATGAGAATAGGCATCCATATCTTCCTCATAACCTTAAAGAAAATACGTTGGGCTTCCCTGGTGGTGCAGCGGTTGAGAGTCTGCCTGCCGATGCAGGAGACGTGGGTTCGTGCCCCGGTCCGGGAGGATCCCACATGTCGCAGAGCAGCTGGGCCCGTGAGCCATGGCCGCTGAGCCTGCACGTCCAGAGCCTGTGATCTGCAACGGGAGAGGCCACAACAGTGAGAGGCCCACGTACCACAAAAAAAAAAAAGAAAAGAAAAAGAAAATACGTTTATGTTAAGTTACATTGATTATGATGCTTGCTGTCATTTCTCAGAAGATATTCTTTATCCAGTCAAGGAATTACTTTCCTGATTTACTAAGAAGATACTTTTTATCTGAACACAAAAGAAAATGTGAATAACTTTATCAAACTTTATTTCTACATTTATTTGTGTTAAAATATAATTTTCTCCTTTATAATGTGTTAATGTGGTGAATTAGATTAAGAGACTCAAATTAAACATACTTCTCTGCTGTGATGTAATCTCACTTGGTGGTTTCGTCACATTAATTTATACTGATCACAGTCACAGATGATACAAAGCTTGAAGTGACAATGAAAATGGTGAGTAATTAGAATTAATCTCGGTGCTTCCCTGGTGGCTCAGTGGTTGAGAGTCCGCCTGCCGATGCAGGGGACACAGGTTCGTGCCCCGGTCCAGGAAGATCCCACATGCCACGGAGTGGCTAGGCCCGTGAGCCATGGCTGTTGAGCCTGCGCGTCTGGAGCCTGTGCTCCGCAATGGGAGAGGCCACAACAGTGAGAGGCCTGTGTACCGCAAAAAAAAAAAAAAAAAAAGAATTAATCTCCAAGTACCTCCACTATTGTATTTTCAGTTCTTGGCAAAAGAATAGGTGCTTGGTATGTCTTTGTTGAATGAATAAACAAATGAGTTAAAAGAATACTTACATGAGTTGGAAGAATGGATGAGATCTAATACATTAAAACCAGATGGTAGAAATGTAAATTACTGCACCTAGGTCTGTCGGTTGGGAAAGGACAGGACAAGAAAACACGGCTAAGAAAAACATGGGTGACACAGCTAAGGAACTCAAGCTGATGGTAACTTGCTCACTGTGAGGCAATCACATGATCACATGATGAAGAAGCTGAGCCCAAATGAAACTTGGGTTTCATGTACAGAGTCTGCAGCTGGGTGGCTGTTTACTCTTTTGTTATTACTATCCTGCGCTGGCCATAGGCCTCTGGAGCATTCTACTCACATTTCAGAATAGCTGTTGCTAACACCCAGAATCAGTTTGGGGTAGATGAAATAGATGAAACATCTGGAAACTATGAAGGAACAGTTGGCTGTTTTGCAGGGAGTTCATAAGACTTAGGATATTTTGGTGGCTTTATTGAAATAATTAACACTATCAAGCAGGAGAGGAATTAGATACGGTTATAGAATTCCAAAGGGTCAATAAGAATAATTAACAGGGAAATTGGATTTGTTTAATATAATGAAAACCCCTCAGATAAGTGAAGTGCTTTGTAATGAACTGAACCACCTTACACGGTACTGAGTTCCTCTGTATTCGATGTGCATTCTTCATCCCTGGGCTTCCTGAGACATCATGGAGAAAAGTCACACTCAGTGTGGAGCTCTGAGTATGGCTGTTCAGGTGCCTTCAGATTTCAAAATCATGTGAACTCACAATATGTAGTAACCATCATGTATCTACACATCACACATGTACAAACACAAAGTCCTAAACAGCATAGACTTGGTGTCATGGCCCAGTCATGGCTTGTAGGCTGTTCAACAGATTTAGTAGCAAAAAAAATACTGCATCTGGTTCAAAGATGTAATCTGTCTGCTAGATAGGCCTACTGAAAGTATCTTTCCAAACTATTTTCTAGGACAAAGGTTTAAAACTTTCAGCCTGAGGGATATATTCAGCCCACAGAAATTTTGTTTGGTCCCCATAGTGTGTGTGTGTGTGTGTGTGTGTGTGTGTGTGTGTGTGTGTGTGTGCAGGCACGTAGAAAACTGAAGGTATATACAATATGACAGTAATAAAACTATTGACCATAGTCAGATAGTCCCAGTCTCATCAGAAATACAAGCTCTACGTGTCTTCAGCAAGGAATTAATGTGTGATATAAATCCACTTTTGACAGCTAAGAACGGCACTATTAAAAAGCCTAGTATTAGATATTCATTTTGCATTGCTAATAAGCCTGAGCCCTGCATCCAGAAACACTTTGGCTCTGCCTGAAGAGGCTGGAAAGGGAGGAAAGAAAGGACTTCAGTCAGTGCACACATCTCCACCTCGAGAACAATGGCACAAGCAGGAGACTTCCTAACCACCTGTGGGATTTTCCCTGGAGACAGGCCCACACCCAGAGAGGACCTGAATTCCTGAACTCTTTTTTAACAAGTGACACCATTTTTACACGATAATTTTTATTGCACAAATCATTATATTTTTTAAATAGAAGAAATTTGGGGAAGAAAAGCCTTTTAGAATTCCCCAGATTTCACAAATCAGTTTTACTTTCTCTTCCTTTTCAAGGTCTTCTCTTAAGTCATTGTAGGTTAATGCATTTTTAACTATAAAATATATATATAAATTGATATTGTTTTTCCATTAAAATTATAACCTAAGTATGTTCTAATTGGCTGTTGTCTACAAAATAGTTTTTATAATTGTGAAATAATTAGTATGTGTTAAATCAGATGTTGGCAAACTTTTTCTTAAAGAACCACTTGGTAAATGTTCTAGGTTTTGTGGACCATGTGGTCTCTGTACTCAACTCTGCATAAAAGCAGTCACACATAACATGCAAATAAATGGGCATGGCTGTGTTCCCATATAGCTTCATTTACAAAAACAAGTGGAAGGTTCAGAGCTATAGTTTCAACACCAAAAATTATGATCAATAAAAATGAAAAAAATCACAAATTGGACCTCAACAAAATTAAAAATTTTGCTCTGTGAAATATCCTGTCAAGAGGATGAAAAGACAAGTTACAGACTGAGAGAAAATACTTGAAAACCACATATATGTCAAAGGATTAACATCTAGAATATATAAAGTACCCTCAGAAGAGTAAAAAACAACAATGAAATAGAAAATAGACATGAACGGATATGTCAAATGACATACAGATGACAAATAAGCATATTAAAAGATGTTCAGCTTCATTAACAATTATGGAAGTGCAAACTAAAACCACAATGTGATATTACCCACACACCCATCAGAATGGGTAAAAGTTTTTTGTTTTGTTTTGTTTTGTTTCTTTACATTACAAGATTAAATGCTGGCAAGGATGCAGAGAAACTAGATCACTTGTACTTGGCTGGTAGAAGTGTAAAATGGTACAGCCACTCTAAAAAACAGTTTGGCAGTTAGTTTTAAATGAAACATGAAATTATTTTATATCCCAGCAGTTGAACTCTTGAGGATTTATCCCAGAGAAATGAAAATTCATGTTCACATAAAGACCTGTACATAACTATTTATGACAGCTTTTTTCATGATAGTGAAAAACTGGAAACAAACCAGATAACCTTCAGTGGGTAACTGGTTAAATAAACAGTGGTGCATCCATACCATGGAATACTACTCAGCAATAAAAAGGAATGAACTACTGATACACACAACAATTTGGATGAATTTCCAGAGAATCATGCTAAGTGAAAAAAAAATTATAATGGTTACAAACTGTATGATTCCATTCATATAACATTCTTGAACTAATGAAATTATAGGAAAAAGAACAGATTGGTGGTCACCAGGGGTTAAGGATGGAATACAAGGTGGGTTGGGACAGGAAGGGAATATATGTGATTATAAAAGCAACAAGAGCCTTGTGCTGATTGACCTGTTCTGTAACTTTTCTGTGTGGTAGATACACAAACCTACACATGTGATAAAATTGTATAGAGGTAAATACACACACACAGGAGTACAAGTATAACTGAGGAAATCTGAATAAGATCAGTGGACTGTATCTATGTCTAGAGGTAAATACACACACACAGGAGTACAAGTATAACTGAGGAAATCTGAATAAGATCAGTGGATTGTATCTATGTCAAAATCCTAGTTGTGGGCTTCCCTGGTGGCGCAGTGGTTGAGAGTCTGCCTGCCGATGCAGGGGACACGGGTTCATGCCCCGGTCCAGGAAGATCCCATGTGCCATGGAGCGGCTAGGCCCGTAAGCTATGGCCGCTGAGCCTGCGCATCTGGAGCATGTGCTCCGCAATGGGAGAGGCCACAACAGTGAGAGGCCCGCGTACTGCAAAATAAATAAAAAAATAAAATAAAAAATCCTAGTTGTGATATTATACTATGGGTTTGCAACATATTATCACTGAGGAAACTGAGTGAAGAGTATGTGGGTTCTCTCTGTGTTCTTTCTTATAACTGCATGTGGATATACAATTATCTCAAACTTAAAAGTTTAAATAAAAAGGGGGAAAGGAGATGCCCAAAGAAATAGATTTTATTTCCAGTGACTAAGAGATATGGACATGTTAATGGCCCCAGAACACAGTGATTAAAGGGCCCACAACCATGGATGAACTAACAGTGTGATAGAGAATGTATTTTTCAAACATTAAGCTTCTTTGTTTTCATTTTTCTCTTAAATCATATGTCCTTGCAGTCTTCTGCTCTAAGGAAGAACTTAATCACTCCGGGGCAGATGTTAAACTTGAAATTTAAATTGAGGAGAGAGATGGGATGTCCTATATTATTTTAACACATCAAGAACCAAACCTAGAGGAATCAAAGATAGAGTTTTTCTCTCTATTGAGAAGTTAAGAAGTGTTGAGGTGATTCTGGTCCTGGATAATTTCCATTTACCCTCCCAAATTCACTTCCCACCTTCTCCACTCTGCTCTGTGCCCCAGGAGACTAACTCACATGGGATCCATCAACCAATCCCCTTGTCCTTGACTTCTAGTTGGGTTCAGCCAATTGGAGGACAGCAGGAGAGCAGAAGACAGGAGAGTGAGGTTAGATGTTTGTTCCCTTAGCTTCCTCTCTGCCAAGGCATCCTGAGTTCACTGTGTTCCTACATCACCAGACATATCTTCTGCCAGACCTCCCTCTCTAGACAGTTAACCTATCTACTTCCAGTGACTGGTCCCTCCACTTGCCCCTTTAGACCCAGTGGTGGTACCAGCTCCCCACTGTTGCTAGCCCCAGGATATAGCGCTATGCCTTGTTATTTCCTTAAATCCATACCTCTGAATCTAGTCCCTTTTTTAAACTCTCCCCAAACTTCTCTTACCTTTTTGAAGGTCGTCTCTTTCATTCAGGGACCTTAAAAAATAAACCATTTCTTCTGTACTAATCCAGCTGGACCATAAAACTTGTTGCCCTATGATAGTAGGATAATCACTTAGGGGAAATTTTCTTTTCTTTTCTTTTCTTTTTTTTTAGGGGAAATTTTCTTAAATCGTTTTTGATTCCAGTGTAGACATAAGGGAATAAGAAGCAGGCTTCCCACCCCCAATCCTCCTGCCACCATTTCTGGGGTGGAGCTGAGGTTTGGGGAGGTGATCACATCAAAATAAATTGGATGGCCTTACTGTTGTCAAGCAGATATTTGATAAATAAATATCTGTTAGACAATCCATTATGCTAGTCTGACACTTAGGTTTGCAATTTTTATCTATTATCTCATATAATCTTTGTATTTAGGATAACATTATAATCTCCATTATACATATTACAGAATACAAGTTTAGAGGCAAGGAAACTTACCTGAAATTCACAGCAAACAAATGGTGCAAACAGGACTCACATCCTCATCCTTCTGACTACCAAACCTGCACAACTTTTACTTCCCTGTAAACAGCAGATTCACTAAGATTACTATATACATCTGCGTGGTCTGCCATAACAAAATACCACAGATTAAAGATCAGAAAGTTATTTCTCACAGTTCTAGAGGCAGGGAAGTCCAAGATCAAGGTGCCAGCAAGATAGGTTCCATTCTGAAGCCTCCTTTCTTTTTTTCTTTTTTTTTTTTGTCATATGCAGGCCTCTCACTGCTGTGGCCTCTCCCATTGCAGAGCACAGACTCCGGACGCGCAGACTCAGCAGCCATGGCTCACGGGCCCAGCTGCTCCATGGTATGTGGGATCTTCCCAGACTGGGACACAAACCCGTGTCCCCTGCATCGGCAGGCGGACTCTCAACTACTGAGCCACCAGGGAAGCCCCTGAGGCCTCCTTTCTTGGCTTGCAGGTGACCACCATCTCACTATGTAGTCACATGACCTCTTTGTATGCAGGAAAAGCAAGCTCTCTCCTGTCTCTTCTTAAAAGGACACTAATCTCATGGGACCAGTGCTCCACCCTTATGACCTCATTTAACCTTAATTAGTTTTGTGAAGTCTTTATCTCCAAATACAGCCACAGTGAGGTTAAGAGTTCAGTATATGAATTGGGCATTGGGGACACGGTGGAGGACAAAATATTCAGTTCGTAGCAATTACCCAGGCCAAAAAAAAAAAAAAATGAGTAACTGGAATGATTTGTTCCATTTTTAGAAGCTCAAAAGGCACACCTTTTATAAAATTTTTCAACTCAAATTCAAGTCTTGTTCTCCCCTTAATATGTTGGTAAGAAATCCAGTATTTTCCTCTTGGGGCTATTTACTTTCCTCTTTTCCAATTTTTTAAACCCCAGAAGCTCAAGCTGTCCAAAGCAGAGCACAACTGAATGGGGAGCCCCTTGGCATGAGGTCAGTCCATGATGTCCCTTTCTTTTTATTGCCACTTAGTGGTGATATTGAAAGCTGAATGAGCACCCATATTCCCAAGATGCTGAGGACCCACTCCATGGTGGTGTATCAGAGGTCCAGAGGGAGGACTGGTAACCATGGACATCATCACCCTCCATCACCAGCCTGAAGGGAGGGAAATGTAAGCTTTCTGCTGACTTTCTGCTAAAGTCACTCAAACTCAGAACACATCTGAACTTTGTATTGTTCTTAGAAATGAAAAAGGAAGTGGTTGAAGAAAGGATGGAATTCAACACAAATCAGCAAAAAGGAAAAAAAAATTCTGAAACAGCTGTGTTTTATAAAGCAAACCTCAGAAGCATGGTTTTTATCTTCAATAGACCTGTTCTAAAATCCAAAAATTAGAATGACCCAGTCATAGATTTATTTTAAAAAGTATAGAAAAGAGTACCTTGTGGTACAGAGTAGAAGCATTGTGATTTTGTGGGTCAGATCTAAGTCAGGAGTCAAAAGACACTTGATCCTCTTCCCATTCATTTATTGAGGTAGGTCTCAATTAATCTATCAAACTCTGTCTCACACACACACACAAACACACACACACACACACACACACACACACCACAACACTAGAGAAGACATTTCTGAATTCTGGGTGGCAAGAAAAGGACATAGAATGACAAGGTCTTTAATAAGAGATGGACCCATCTCTGTCCCAAAAGACCCATCCCTCTTCAAACACTCTACTATAAAATTGCACATAGACGAAGCACACTTGAGAGTGTGCCAGTCGACTCAAACCAAGAGGCTTAGGTAAAACTTCTGAGTAACAGTGTCCTTAGGTATGTGCTAAGTTCTGGAAGATACAAATGAGGCCTTGTTGTAAGTTCTCAGGTAAGTGGGGATGACAGTCATGGACACACAGATGCCAAAACCACACAATCAATGAATCTAAAGAACGAAGTAATCTGGGGGACCAGAGGCAGGGGTTTATAACTCCTCAAAGGACATTTGTTTAACATAAGTGTTAAAGGATATATAGGAGTTCCTTTCCCACGAGATTCTTGTCTCTGCATTGCTTGAGGAATTTACTGAAAGAAGCACACACACACTCACACAAACACACACACCCCAACTGAACACAGATGAAAGTTTATGTGGCTCATAAAAGTAAAGGCTCTACTGTTTGCTAATCATCCAACCCTTCACGGTACTGGGACCAGATGAAAATTTCTCCCAGGAGTCTTCATAAAGAAGACAATGTATGATAAAATAAGCACCATTCTACAACATCATTAAAATGGATGTAACTATAAGCTTTACAGATCTGTTTTCTTATCAGAACCTCAATATAGACTCTCAAAGAACATCTAGTGGCAGCAGATGTACAGGGAACCAGTAGAACATCCAGGTGCCCAGCTTTCTCTTGGCCTAGTTTATTCCAAGAAAACATTTAAAAATATTTGGGAAAAGAGGTGGATTGTAGACCCTCCAAGAAAGCAATCCTTTTTGAATATTACTTCTCCCCAGAGACCTTGAAAGAGACTGAGGTCCGTGATCACTAGATTATACTCATTAGTAAATGCTTGTGACAAAGTTATCTTTTGTTGACCTTTGACAATGGCCCCAAGTGCCATAGTTATTCACAGTCAGGAGACTGTTAACATCATTTTGTAAAAATCAAGAAGTTGAGGAGGGAAATGAGCTCCAGTAGGTGGGGAGAGTAGTCAAGAGTCTGGTCTTACAGAGTAGATGAAAGATGATGAGTATGATGAGATGGGGAAGAGCAGTGAGGAAATAAATATTACAGAGGCTACCCACATTACTCTTTCTGCAATAAAATATCCTCTACCACTTTTACTCAACCAATGGCAGGAAAACTCAGCAAACAGTCAAAAAGACTATTCATTTAATAAGCATTTCCTAAGCATGTTATACATCATAGCACATGCAAGTTACTAAGATATTGGAGAGACATAAGGCCTGATTTCTGCCCTTGAAAAATACAAGTAACTTACCGCAAACACCTCTAAGACTTGCCTTTTGTAGTTTCACTGTTAAGCATGGGCCAGTGCAGAGAAATCTGCACACCTGGATGGAATTCCCAAGGTCTTCCACAGAGATCACAGAGATGTCCCTGGATTCCTAGACATTTCCAAGTGTAAGCATCAGATCCTTGTGTACTTTGAGTAATAAAACCTCACTGCAAAGACAGATGAAGGAATATGAGGTCAAGGGAAAACATCTCCACCTGCTTCCCCAGTCCCAGCCCTTGCACTGATAAAGCATCTCTCTAATTAATCATCTGTGCTGGTAAGTGTCCACTGATACTATTAAACAATAGGGCTGGGTGGAAGTTATGGGCCAGCATTGCTGCTAAGACCTTCCAACCCTCATTTATAAATTTAATAGCAGCACCAAGATATCTCAGGAGTGCAGTAGGTTATAGGCTAGTCTTTCCTTGGGGTATAATTTTATTTTCCTGCTCTGTGTGGATGTAATGTATTTATTCCAAGTTATTCTTTTTTCCCCAAAGTTGGTGAGTTGTACTCCTTGAGTACTATCCTAAATTGACAAATTCCAGGCTGCCAGCGCTTGTCGTCTGAAGGAAGAAAAATTAGAGAAGTCAGTAATCAATCTGTATTGTGTGAAGGTTAATATGCCTCCCCTCAGGTTAACCAGACCTAAATGCAAATTGAAATGAAATGTTCAGAAAGTCCTCCTAATCATGCATGCTGTGATTATGAATCCTATATTTATTTACCATTCTTTGAATCACCAAACACCAGGCAACTGGAAGAGACAGGGGTCAACAAACCCAAAATGAACTATTATCCCGGGCTAGGTGGCAGGCGACTGATTAATGGAAGCAAATCCAGGTGGCCTCACATCCAGGAGAAAAGGCAAATGCTTCCTCCACCAGAGGTCCTGATTCCCGCCCTGGTCGTCCTGGGGATGGGCAGCAGTTCATGAACAAATCTAAGGGGATGATGTCAAGTGGATGGATGAGTTATGTGAGCAGGGCCCATATTGGTCCTTTCTCAAATATCAGGCCATGAATTTATTCCAAGGACTTGGGGGAAAAGAGCTCCTGGAAGCAGATATGCTGAGATTGATGGAACGTCGCACAGCTGGGAAGCACAGCTCAGCTTAGCAGCCTTGCTGGATCACTTGTTTGAGTTCTACATGGTTCCAGCCACCATGTGTGTCTGTGTGTTTGTGGGTGTGTGCACCTCCCCTTTGGTAGGGGAGTATGACATTCCTGTGACTGTGAGAATGACTGACTCCACGTGGGAGTTGAACATGTGCCCCGTGTATATCTAAGTGAATAAATGTTTTGTGTTAATTATTTGTGATCTAGCAATGTCTCACTTCAACTTGGCTGTGTTTTAAAATTTAACCTAAGTCAATAACTTGTATCTTAAAACACGTTTTACCTCAGGGACACAGTGTTGAATCACATTGGGGGTGGGTCCAATTATCATACAATTAGAATAGGATTCATCCAATACAGCATCCAGTGTTTAGTGCCATGCTAAGTGGCTTGGATTTTGTTATGTGGGTCAGTGGCTCCCAGACTTTTATTCCAAGTAACAGAATTTTTTTCTTAAAGTATTAGGGACTAGCATTCAGTAACCAACTTTTTATTTTGCCTAGTAAGGAATTTAACAACACAAAAAACAACAGCAGCAGAAACAACAAAATAACCTACTCTCATTATTCCATTTAAAAAGGACCAAAAAGAGGAAGGATATAAATTTTAAGAAAAAAAACAAAAAAAACAGCAGAGAGGTCCACTTCTAAAAACTTAAAGAGATTTACCCTTAAGAAAGAAAGCCTTGCCAATTATACTCTTATTTTTTCACTTTTTTTTTTTTTTTTTACTGTAAACCTGTGAAACTTCTTTATGGCCAAGTGTGTTATCGTTTAGACATGTGTTTATTGTTTAGACATGAGTTGGGGTATATACAGTTAATTTTATGTGTTAACTTGACTGGGCCACCGAGTGCCCAGATATTTGATTTAGTTAAATTTTATTATTCTGGGTGTGTCTGTGAGTCTTTCTGGATGAGATAAACATTTGAACTGGTAGACTTGCCCTCCCCATTGTGGGTGGGCCCCAGCTAATCTACTGAAGGACTAAATAGAACAAAAGGCAGGATAAGGGAAAATTCACTTTGTCTGCCTGACTGTCTTCAAGTTGGGACATCAGTCTTTTACTGCACTCAGACTGGAACTCATACCACCAGCTGTCCTGGGTCCAGCCTGTGGATGACAGATCATGGATCTTCTCAGCCTCCATAATCATATGAGACAATTTCTTGTAATAAAGAGAGAGAGAGAGAGAGAGACAACAAAATCTCCTATTGGTTCTATGTCTCTGGAGAACCCAAACTAATACAGATTTATATATTTATACACACACACACACACACACACACACATCACGTACATACACATGTATATGTATATGTATATGTGTGTACGTATATGTGTATACACACATAGACATACACATGTATATACATGAGTGCATATATGTATATCTCATAAACACATACACACACACCACAATACCATAACCTGGTGTTTCGGTGGGTCCATCAATCCCCTGAATGTCAATACAAACCCTAAGACATGGTGTTTCTTCATAGCCTGATATTGCTGGCTTCCACAGGCAGTTGCTCCACTGGCATTATAATGGAATAAACACTGGACTTCGAGTCAAAACCACCAAATTCACACCCAGGACCTCTATTGCCCTATTAGTGGTATCACACATGTCACGTGACCTCCTTAGGTTTTTGTTTGCTCATCAGTAAAATAGACATCACTGTATTTATTTTATAGAGTAGCAGTCCCTGCTTATTTACTTACTTTTCTCTTTTGGCGTTTCTTCTCCAGCTCCCTTTCTCTACTCAGCAAGTATTTTGCAGCTGGTCCCAACCTAATCCTCCTGAACCCACTCCTTTCTCCGCCACAGACCTCACTGGCCACAGACCGAGCCCAGGAAGTCATCTCTGGCTTCACTTCAAGGGAAGATGAGGCAGGATTTGAAGTCATGCCACCACCTCAAGCCCCACAGGCTAGTTCTGGACTAAAGGAGATGAAGCTGAGTAAAAATCAATGGCAATTCCATGACATAGGTGGGAGGTGGTTGTTAAAGAAGTTACTATGCTTTTCTGTTGTAGTTCAGAGGATTTGTTAGGATAAGCAGAGACCCAGATACTGACTTCATTGAAAATGTGATCTGATGCAACCAAATAAATGAGGACTGAGATCTAGCTATACCCCTGACAAGCTGTGCGACCTTGGGCAAGTTACTTAACCTTGCTCTGTCTCAGTCGTCTCAAAGTGAAGATAACAATGCCAT
Source organism: Lipotes vexillifer (assembly GCF_000442215.2). Taxonomy (NCBI): domain Eukaryota; kingdom Metazoa; phylum Chordata; class Mammalia; order Artiodactyla; family Lipotidae; genus Lipotes; species Lipotes vexillifer. The sequence continues at coordinate 188,657 of NW_006797200.1, read as the reverse complement.
TTTTCACTGAAGGTTACTATGAAGAATAAATAAGATAATGCATTAAAAGCCCTTGGCACATTCTAACACAATGGTTCTTAAGCTTTGACCTACATCAGAATCACCCGTAGGGCTTCTTAAAACAGAAATTTCTGGGTCTGACCCCCAGAGTTTCTGGTTTATTAAGTTTAAGATGGGCTCTGAGAGTCCGTACTTCTAACAGGTTCCCAGGTGATGTTGCTGTTGCTGGTCTGGGACCTCACTTTGAGAACCACTGGTCTAGTAAAGTGTTATCCATTGCAATGATGATGACAATCACGATCATGATCATGACTGCTACAAGGGACTCCAACTTTACATAAATAATAAAGTAATATGTAAACTTGTTTTACATAATTTGAAAAAAAACATTTTAGTATGTCTCATGTGATAGCCTGGCAACTATTGTTGAAATCTTCTCATATAGTTCAAATAGGTTGGACTTTATATTTGGTACAAAGTTCTTAGGGCATGGGGCTTCCCTGGTGGCGCAGTGGTTGAGAGGCGGCCTGCCGATGCAGGGGACACGGGTTCGTGCCCCGGTCTGGGAATATCCCACATGCCGTGGAGCGGCGGGGCCCGTGAGCCATGGCCACTGAGCCTGCGCGTCCAGAGCCTGTGCTCCGCAATGGGAGAGGCCACAACAGGGAGAGGCCCAGGGACTACAAAAAAAAAAAAAAAAAAAAAAAAAAAAAAAAAGTTCTTAGGGCATGAATCATCTGTAAATGGATCAGGCAGAACCCCTATGGGCTATTAGTGGAGAGGATCTATGGATTATTAGTAGAGAGAAGAGGTTTTTTGCTGAGAGAGGAACAGAACCAGATAGAGAGTAAGGAGAACTGGTCCTCTTTGGTTTTAAGGGATTTTCTTTGCAAAATGATAGGATTGAATTACATTTTCTCCAAGATTCAGCCCACTTCTGCTGAGCAGAGATTCTATAATTAATTATAATCTAAAGCAGACTGAGAACACAGCAGTCCTGCCCCCAGGAAGCTAATTGCTGTTTAGAGCCCTTGGCCCAAGCCCCAGGAGGCCTTCCATTCAAGACCAGCATCACTCAACAGTTAAAGTTTCTATGGGGCCTGAAGAAGCTGGTTGCTTGTTGCATGAGAGTTGGGCAATTTCCTGCCCTGAAAGTCTGTGAAAGGAGGCAACTGACCCCTATTTCCCACTTATCTGAGACTGAGATGGGGAACTTGAGTTCAATGGATTGGGGGGATTTTTGTTTGTTTTTTTTAGTTTTGGGGTGTTTTTTTTTTTGGAAATGACTTTATAGCCTCACATCTAAACTGAAGGAAAAAGAAAAGCCTTGAGTCTGGTTCTTCCATCCTCCCCACCCAACTTGGGCTGCATCCTAGTCATGTGACCATCATGCTACCAGATCCCAGAGAAGCTCTGGCCCCCATGGCTTGATTCTTCCTAAATATGAGAAGTCTCCATGTGTACTTGGGCTAGTAGGCAGTTGTATTTTCTCTTTTTGATTGTCTGTTCTTGGGACATAAACAACAGAGCAGCCCTCTCAGCTCCCTGAAAGAGAAACCATCTGTAATTCATTTCTGAGTACCTGGCATGAGAGTTCCACATACAGTAATATTCACAAATATTTATTGAATGAATGAATAAATAAATGAATGGCCATCCATCTTAGGAAGTCTTAAGTGTTGAATTTCCCTATTAATCTTCCAAAAGCCCAAATATAGCTTATATTGAACACTAATTATGTGGCTGAAACTACTCTAAGTACTTTTAAATAATACTGCGTTTCATTCTCAAAATAGCCCTATGAGGTCGAGCATTCTTATCATCACCCCATTATACAGATGGGTAAACTAAAAGTCAAGATTACATAGTGGCAGAACAGAGATTTGAGCCCAGACAGTCTTCCGCTTTGGGGAGCACTTTGGACGTCTCTCTGGCTTCCATCCAAATACACACAGGCCATCAAGCCACTAGCAGACATCATTCTGGACACTTTCTGGTCCCCACCTCCATGACCTCTTGCATGCTCCGTCCATCTGCCTTCTGTCACCTCATCCACCTGCACAGAGAGACACAGCATGAAGGGCAGGAGGCAGTAGCATGGAGGATCTGGCTACAGAGCTCAGATCTCAGGAACCGTGGGAGGGAGAAGGGACAGTGACAACCCTTCCATTGTCATCCTGCATACATCCTCAGGGAGGTACTCCTTAGCAACAAGCTTCTGCCTTCATTTGTCTTCCCTGCAAAGAAGCCTCCAGGGAAAAGGCCCAATTTCAGCATTATTTGATAGCTGTTTGGAAACTCCTACCGTCTCAGCAGGCTTATCAGTCCAGCAAGGAGTTTGAACTAACTCATTCAGGTAGGCCTGGGAAAGGCAGAACCCCAGCCATATATACAAGATCACAGATACACAGGCTCATGTTTTAACAGAAATATGACCCTTTCCTTTATTGAACAACACTTCCTTGGCCATGTCCCTTTGTTACAGGTCACTTGATTACTTAAAATAATGAAACAAGTCCAGTTCCCAACATACCCAATAATAATCATGTTAAGTCTGAAACCAGGGGCAAAAAAACCAATAATAATTATCAGATCCATAGATTTTTTAAATCTATGGTGTCTGAATGGCTAGGAAAATTTGAGTTCCCTCTTTAGCAAGGAAAGACCTTCTTTGTGTTGCTTTGATCAGCTTTTGCCTATAGCTCCCCTTTTGTATCCAGTTACAGGGCAGTGAGTCCCCTCATCACACAGCAAAGCCCTGAAGTACCACCTCCCTGATGGCAGTCCACAGCACCAAGTCTGGTCTACTGATGTCCCACAGAGGTTTTCACTGACAATGTCCATCAAAAGAGTTCACCACTGGGTCAGAACACAACAAGATGTGCACATCAAGCAGCCAAGGCCATTGCCTCCCATCCACTATTTCTTCTTTTGATTCAGAAGAGGTGGGAGTTTTTTGTCCTCACATCCCAAGACAGCCTTCCCCAGTGTCTGCCTGGGATGAAATTCCCTGAGGGGCTGCATGCTTGGAAGTTCTCTCAGTAGACATGCAGCATCTCAGTTAAACATTGTATCCTAATCTGGCTTCCTCAAAATTTGGATACTCTAGGCAATGATTGTAACCAAAGTCTAGACATGGGATAAGATAATTTTTCATGTTTTTCCCTTCCCAGGGCATAGACAAAAATGAAATAAGCTCTCCCAAATTCAAGTTACCTGTTATTTAGCTAAAAATCTCTAATTCCAAATATACTCCAAATCCAGTTTAAAGAAATTCACTGTCCAGTTAGCTGTCAGATCAGTTTTCTCCATAAAAGGATATCTGATGAATTCATTTCTCTATTGAGCTAAATCAGTGGGTTTTAGGCATGGCTGTGTATTATAATTACCTGAGAAGCTTTTTTTTAAATCCTGACTCCCAGCCCCATTCACAGAGCTCTTGTTCTAGGATGGAGGTCTCACATTGTCAAGATTCCTAACTGATACCAATGTACAGCTTGGACTGAGAACTGCTGTGTAACTGAACCTGACTGTGCTGTATGATAACCTACCACAGTTACTACACCTGCAAAGAGCACATCTCTTATATCTGTAAAGGGGCTGTTATTTATATGCTTCCCACGAGCATTAAAAGCTGAATATCCAAATTTTAGTGTCTTCAGAAAATCTTAGAGACACTAATGAATTAGCCAATTTGTACATCAGGCATGCTGGTGCTTTTCTGGATTAGGGCAGCACTTCACATCCTTCATCCATCATGTAGCAGCATCCTGGTACAGGTCTTCAATTCTGACTCTCTCAGGGTCAGACCTAGGCCAGGAAGTGCTGAGCATTTGTATAATGAATAGGGAAAAAATGCTGTCTCTGTCATTCAACAAATCGAAAATTCCTTTTCCACCCACTTTCTTCCTGGGCAGGAAGAGATACATGAAGATAAATAAGACACATAGGTGGGGACCAGATGAAAAAAGGCCTTCTTATGGATGTTCAGTTTCATTCCAAGGGCAAGGAAATGGCATTGATGGGTTTTTACTGGGGTGGGATGTGACAAGATCAAATGTTTTTATTTTACAAAGATCCCCTGGCTATAGTGTGGAGACTGGAGAAGATGGGGGTAGAGAGCTGGGGTTAGGGGGCAGGTAGATGGTTATTGAAGCCACTTTAGCTAAAGACGCAAGTATCCTGAACTAAGGAAGCTGCTGCCTAGAGCAAGGTCTTGGAAGAAAACATTTAAGAAGTGAAAGTGGCAGGATTTGATGAAGAATGTGTATTTGGGGCTGAGAAAGAGGTAAGAGAACTCTCCAGCTTTCTGGCTGGAGCAACTGCATGAATGGCAATGAAGTTCATTAATCTGGAGAACATGGGGGACAGGAGCAGCTTTCTGAGTAAAACACTGAGTTCTAGTTTGGACTTCCTGAGAAGTCCTGAGAAGTGCTGAGGGACATTTGCAGTAGGTCATTGAGCCTATTTCAAATTCTCAGCACACAATTACCTCACTCACTCGAAATCTTGGCTTCTGCTGGGATGGCAAATTTACTTTTTTTGTAACCAAGGGAATAGAACTGGTTCTATGTTTAAAGAAACATTGGAAAATGTTTCAGAAATGAAAAAATTGTGCCACCTCACATTCATTAGGATGGCTACTATAAAAAAAAAAGAAAAGAAAAGAACACGTGTTGGTAAGGATGTGAAGAAATTAGAACTTTTGTGCACTGTTGATGGGAATGGAAAGTGGTACAGCTGCTGTGAAAAAGTGTGGCAGCTCCTCGAAAAATCAAACATACAATTGCTATATGATCGAGCAATTCCTCTTATAAATATATACCCAAAAGAACTGAAATCAGGGACTCAAGGAGATATTTGTAAGTCCATGTTCATAGCAGCATTATTCACAATAGCCAAGAGGTGGAAGCAACCCATGTGTACAATGAATGGATGAAAGAATAAACAAAATGTGGCATACACAAACAGTGGAATATTACTCTGCCTTAAAAAAGGAAGGGAATTCTGACACATGATGCAATATGTGTGGAACTCTGAGGACGTTATGCTAAGTGAAATAAACCAGTCACTAAAGAACAACTACTGTATGATTCCACTTATATGAGGTTCCTAGAATAGTTTAATTATAGGGACAGAAAGTAGAATGGTGGTTTCCAGGGACTGGGGAAAAGGGAATTAGGGGAATTATTGTTTAATGGGTACAGAGTTTCACTTTTGTAGGATGAAAAGAGATCTGTGGATGGATGGTCCTGATGGTGGCACAACACTGTGAATGTACTTGATGCCACTGAACTGTAAGCCAAAAAATGGTTAAGGTGGCAAATTTTATGTTATGTGTAGTTTAGCACCATTTTTTCAAAAAGAAAAAGGTGTAGAAATGTATTGTTTCCATTAGCTTTCTATTCTTTTCTATTCTTAAGTCCCTGCCAGCCAGGCCACTAGGTTGTACCAATAACTGCAACTGTCCAAACTTTCCCTAATGATGGAAACCCAGCCAATGGCTGACTTCACCACCCTCTCCTAACGTGTTTGAAATTGAACGAATAATTCCTTCATATATTCAGGCTGACAAATGACTTACCATAGGCTCTAGGCCATGTTGAATGGCTGCCTTCCATTTCAGCAGAAATGATAGAACTCACCCCCCACTGAGAAAGTGGAATTTTCCAGGTTTGAGAATCAAAGGTCCAGGTATCACCTGTCAACAGACCCTGAACATCTGAGATCCCAGTCTGGTCCACAGTGTAGAAATGAGGGGAAGAACCACTTACAATGAGGCAGTCACACAAAAAGAAGGGCTGCTATGAGGATATGGGGAGGGGGAAGGGTAAGCTGTGGCAAAGTGAGAGAGAGGCATGGACATATATACACTACCAAACGTAAGGTAGATAGCTAGTGGGAAGCTGCCGCATAGCACAGGGAGATCAGCTCGGTGCTTTGGGACCGCCTGGAGGGGTGGGATAGGGAGGGTGGGAGGGAGGGAGACGCAAGAGGGAAGAAATATGGGAACATATGTATATGTATAACTGATTCACTTTGTTATAAAGCAGAAACTAACACACCATTATAAAGTAATTATACTCCAATAAAGATGTAAAAAAAAAAAAAATGGGCTGCTAGATGAGAACCTGGCAGTCTGTCAAGAGCCCCTCAAGATGGGAACCTCTTAACTGATGTGGATGCTGGTTCAATCAGAACAGGTGTCCCCTCATTTAAGTGGTGGGTAATTGTAATTATTACTTTTCCCCTAAAAAATATTGACAAGAAAATCTCTGTCCATTTAGTCAGGGAATGAAAAAACAAATAATATCTGAACTCTACAGGTGTAAAAAAACGAAGGCTCAAGCTTTAGAGTTCACAAATGTATATGTGTGTGTGTGTGTTTATGTGCGTGTCTGTATATGCACACACATATATCTGAAGCACAGGAAAGAGACTTGAGAGTCAGAAGAGGAAATGGCATAGGGAGGGTGAATCACTTGGGGATGTGTGTTACGTAAGAAGATCTAGAACAGCGCTCTAAGGAATCCTAACATGTAAGAGAAGAAGTGGAACAGGCATCCATATAGCATTCTGAGAACAAGAGGCAGAGGAGTGGGGAGAAACAGGGTATTGTATTCATAGGCTAGGCCTGGATGGTTGAAAAACAGAAGTGTATTTATTGTCTCACATTTCCAGAAACTGGAAATCTGAAATCAAGGTGTCAGCAGGCTCTTTCTGAAGTCTGAGGGAAGAATCTGTCTCATGATTTTCCCCTGGTATCTGGTGTTTGCTGGTAACCTTGGGCATTCCTTGACTTATAGACACATCACCCCATCTTTTCCTTCATCTTCACGTGGTGTTCTTCCTGTGTGTGTCTGTCTCCAAATTTCCCCTTTTCGTAAGGACATGAGTTGTCCTGGAATAGAGAGGGCCTCGTCTTACATCATTCCATCTGCAACAAACCCATTTCCAAATAAGGTAACATTCTGAGGTACTGGAGGTTAGGACTTCAGTGTATGCATTTTAAGGAGACATACTTCAACCATCAACAGGGGTGAGGGAAATCATCTGGGGTGAGCTTTTCTAGGACAGACTGTTTAACTGTTTCAGTGCTGCCAAGAAGTCATCCGAGATAAAGATGATAAAGTCTTGTCGTGAATCAGAGCTCTTTCTCAACCTGCTCTGCCTCCTCATTTAGCTCGTTGGATTTCAAATCTTAAAATGTAATAAAACACTAGGTGAAGAGCATTTTCCACAAGAGCTCAGATGATTTCTTGGCTACAGTCCTCACCAAGATGTTCCCCATAAACAGCTCTCCTGATATGACCCTCACAATGCATTTATTGAGCCCCATCTGTGTGCCAGTTTCTATTGGAAGGATTCAAGCACAGTCTGCCCTATTTTCAAGAAGAGCTTTCCTCTGTTTACCCCAAACCACAGGCCAATGTACCAACAAAACTTCACGCTGCCCTCCCTTTTATCAATATATTATATCTGACACAAAGGCCTTCCAGAATGGCTGTTCCACTATTGATCATTGTTCCACTCTGTCATCTTACAGAGAAATCCATCAGGAATAATGGAAAACTGTTTGCAGCTTTTATTGACCATTCATTGGCCTTTGACTGTGAACAGGAACCAGCTATGGGTTAACCCTCAGAAACACCATGTAGACTTTCAGAAACTGAAGCTCATGCAAAACTTGCATTTTAATACCACAGTAAGATTAGCGGGTCTCTGGTAGAGCAGAAAGTGGTAATGAGCTGCGCGAAACAGTTTGTGCCCTGCTTCCCATTATACATGTCTGGAAGTTTGTTTTGGATAACGTGTTCCCTTGTCACAATGACTAGAAATGAACTGTCATCCTATATACTGACTAAACTGTTGTCATCATCATCAGATATGTGTTGCCTATCCATGTATGCACTTGTTATTTATTGCAAACATACTAGTGCTAGCCCTGTAGTAGGCACTGGGGATGCAATAGTTAGCAAGATAGACACAATGCCTACTTCAATGCACTTCCTGGGTTGGGATGAAGACAGACAAATAATCAGCCAATAAAAAGAGTATGAGAAATACTTCTGCTAGTATCCACACAGGTGTACAAGAAGAGCATCTTGGTGAATGTTACCACCACCCACCCAGCTATTCCAGTCTCCCAGTATTTTATCCACCACCAAATCCTGTCAATCCCAGCTCCTAAATATTGGGTTGGCCAAAGGGTTCATTCGTTTTTCCCCGTAAGATGGCTCTAGTAGCATTTAGTTGTCTTTAACTTCGTTCGAAACAATTTTGTTAGATTGTATGTGACAGCAGTCATATCAGTATGCATTTAAAAAGAGACTTATCAAAATTGGTGAATTTTTGTGTAGTCATTTTAATGTTGAAGATGGAAGAAGAAAAGCAACATTTTCGGGATATTATGCTTTATTATTTCAAGAAAGGTAAAAATGCGACCGAAACAAACAAACAAAAGATTTGTGCAGCATATGGAGAAGGTGCTGTGACTGACTGAACGTGTCAAAAGTGGTTTGCAAAGTGTCATGCTGGAGATTTCTCACTGGACGATGCTCCACGGTGGGTAGAGCAGTTGAAGTTGATAGCAATCAAATCGAAACAATAATTGAGAACAATCAAGGTTATACCACACAGGAGATGGCCGACATACTCAAAATATCCAAATCAAGCATTGAAAATCATTTTCACCAGCTTGGTTATGTTAATCGCTCTGATGTTTGGGTTCCACGTAAGTTAAGAGAGAAAAACCTTCTTGACCGTATTTCTGCATGCGATTCTCTACTTAAACGTAACAAAAACGTTCCATTTTTAAAACAAATTGTGATGTGCAATGAAAAGTGGATACTCTACAATAATGTGGAACGGAAGAGATTGTGGGCCAAGGGAAATGAACCACAACCCACCACACCAAAGGCCGGTCTTCATCCAAAGAAGGTGATGTTGTGTATATGGTGAGATTGGAAGGGAGTTGTCTATTATGAGCTCCTTCCAGAAAACCAAACAATTAATTCCAGTACGGACTGCTCCCAATTAGACCAACTGAAAGTGGCACTCAACAAAAAGCATCCAGAATTAGTCAACAGAAAATGCATAATCTTCCATCAGGGTAATACAAGAATGCCTGTTTCTTTGATGACCAGGCAGAAACTGTTACAGCTTGACTGGAAAGTTCTGATCCATCTGCTGTATTCACCAGATTTTGCACCTTCGGATTTCCATTTATTTAGGTCTTTACAGAATTCTCTTAATGGAAAAAATTTCAATTCCCTGAAAGACTGTAAAAGGCACCTGGAACAATTCTTTGCTCAAAAAGATAAAAAGTTTGGGGAAGGGCTTCCCTGGTGGCGCAGTGTTTGAGAGTCCGCCTGCCGATGCAGGGGACATGGGTTCGTGCCCCGGTCTGGGAAGATCCCACATGCCGCGGAGTGGCTGGGCCCGTGAGCCATGGCCGTTGAGCCTGCGCGTCCGGAGCCTGTGCTCCGCAACGGGAGAGGCCACAACAGTGAGAGGCCCGCATACCGCAAAAAAAAAAAAAAAAAAAAAAAGTTTTGGGAAGATGGAATTATGAAGTTGCCTGAAAAATGGCAGAAGGAAGTAGAACAAAAGGGTGAATACGTTGTTCAATAAAGTTCTTGGTGAAATTGAAAAATGTGTCTTTTATTTTTACTTAAAAATCAAAGGCACGTCTTTGGCCAACCAAATATTTCTCAAAAACTTAATGTATTTTCTAGATTCTACTGCTTCAGTTCAAACAATATTCCACAAATATCAGTTCTATCATTTTTGATTTCTGATATGAGCTGAAGAGTTTGCACATTACTTTCATAATCTATTAATTCCCTCATTCAACACAACATTGTTGAACACATACTATGTACTAGGCACAGGAGATGCAAAAGCAAAGACAGCATACAAGCACATTTCAGAGATACTGTAGGTTCTCTTCCAGACCATCACAATAAAGTGAATATCCCGATAAAGCGAGTCACACAATTATTTTGGTTTTCCAATGCATATAAAAGTTATTTTTATACTATACTGAAGTCTATTAAGTGTACAATAGCATTATGTCTGAAAAAAAACAATGTGCGTGTTAATTTTTTTGTGTGTGTTTTGCGGTACGTGGGCCTCTCACTGTTGTGGCTTCTCCCGTTGCGGGCTCCGGACGCGTAGGCTCAGCGGCCATGGCTCACGGGCCCAGCCGCTCCGCAGCATGTGGGATCCTCCCGGACCGGGGCATGAACCCGTGTCCCCTGCATCGGCAGGCGGACTCTCAACCACTGCGCCACCAGGGAAGCCCTGTGCGTGTTAATTTAAAAATACTTTATTGCTAAATAATGGCTCCATCATTGGAGCCTTCAGCAAGTTGTAATCTTTTTGAAATAGTAACATCAAAGATTACTGTTCACAGATCACCATAACAAACATAATAATAATGAAAAAGTTTGAAATATTGTGCGAATTGCCAAAATTTGACACAGAGATACAAAGTGCACGAATCTGTTGGAAAAATGGCGCTGATAGACTTGCTCGATGCAGGGTTGCCCCAAACCTTAATTTGTTAAAAATGTAATATCTGCAAAGCACAATAAAGCAAAATGCAATAAAATGAGGTATGTTTGTATATGATCCTTGGCCACATAAGACCATAAAAATCCCCAATGGACTATGATGCCACCAAATCAATAAATCGAAATTTTAATTGGAAAGCTAGTTTAAGTAAATTTGCTTCATATGCTGCTCTGAGCATACAACCCTGGGGCTCCCAGGCTATGCCGCATGCTCCTTAAATTTTTCAGAATGGCTTTAGTTGTTCTCTCCTTCTATTCTTTATGTTCCTGCTCCACTTGGATTTATACTCTTTAACATCATTTATTATGCTAACTGACTTCATCCTTCGGGAATCCAAAGAATTAATGTCAAAATCTGAAGGGCAAAACTCTAGTTGACCTGGTTCATAAGGTGGCCACTGTGGCTTTCCTGATGACAAATGTGACACATTATAGAAAAACAAGGGGTTGCCTAAATCCAGGACTCACAGCAATCACTGAGAAGAAAAAAGATATGTCACTAGATTAAGGATGGCAAACACCTGGTTTGTTTACCACTCCAGCCACTCCTGTCTCCATGTAAGACATGACTGATTGA